>NC_060953.1:5101398-5111413 GCF_022045245.1 Lucilia cuprina | reverse complement strand
TCTGTTCTAGTTCTGTTCTAGTTCTGTTCTAGTTCTGTTCTAGTTCTGTTCTAGTTCTGTTCTAGTTCTGTTCTAGTTCTGTTCTAGTTCTGTTCTAATTCTAGTTCTAATTCTAGTTCTGTTCTAGTTCTGTTCTAGTTCTGTTCAAGTTCTGTTCTAGTTCTGTTCTAGTTCTGTTCTAGTTCTAGTTCTGTTCTAGTTCTGTTCTAGTTCTGTTCTAGTTCTGTTCTAGTTCTGTTCTAGTTCTGTTCTAGTTCTGTTCTAGTTCTGTTCTAGTTCTGTTCTAGTTCTGTTCTAGTTCTGTTCTAGTTCTGTTCTAGTTCTGTTCTAGTTCTGTTCTAGTTCTGTTCTAGTTCTGTTCTAGTTCTGTTCTAGTTCTGTTCTAGTTCTGTTCTAGTTCTGTTCCAGTTCTGCTCTAGTTCTGTTCTAGTTCTGTTCTAGTTCTGTTCTAGTTCTGTTCTAGTTCTGTTCTAGTTCTGTTCTAGTTCTGTTCTAGTGCTGTTTTAGTTCTGTCGTAGATCTGTGTTCCGTTCTAGAGTTGTTCTCTTTCTATCCTCGTTTTGTTCTAGTCCTGTTTTAGTTCTGTTCTAGCTCTATCCTCGTTCTGTTCTAGTCCTGTTTTAGTTCTGTTCTAGTTCTATCCTAGTTCTTTTCTAGTTCTCTGTTTGTTCTGTTCTTTTCAGTTTTAGCTTTGTGCTAAATTTAAATTTTACTTAAAAACCTTTTAAACCTTATTTTTAGTTTAAAAATTAAACTCTTTTAAAAAGACTTAACTAATTACTCTCTTTACTGCTTATTAAGCTTTTTAACAATTTTAATATTGTAATTAATTGTTTAAACTGTCACGTTTTTACCATTTTTTTCCACTAACTTATTGCCAACTATTTTATTACTTTGAATTGTTTTATTCATTTCGCTAGAATTTCTTAAAGAATTCTGTATTTGTGACTGTCTTAACCCCCAGTAAAATATGGCTTCATAAAAAATCATAAAAATGTATATTATTTAGTTGGTCAAGAAAAGTAGCAAAAATAAAAATGTAAAGAAAATAATAAGTTTTAAACCGCAAATTAAAAGTAAAGAGAAAGAAAATTAATTGTAATTAATGTAAGTAATTGAAATAATAGAATTATTAAGTGAAATTGGTTGGTGGGTAAGAGAGTGGGGAGAAAATGCTAAATTAAAAGTTGTTAATTAAATTATATTAGATAAAAAGAAATAGTAATTAAAGGGATAATTTAACACTTTTGTAGGGAAGTAATAGCAAGTAATGTAAAATCTTTTGAAATATTTCAGCTACTTTTGGACATCATCATTATGGTATTATTATCTTCGATTTATCATTGTGTTTACCAAATAATTTTAACTAATCATGTCGTCGACGTCTTTTATAAAAGAATTTACAATTTGATTGTTATTTTTAAATGTGCTTAGTAATGTAACTGAATGAATGAAAACCAAAGCTCTACAGCAAAAGAAAGAAACCGAAATGAAAACTGAATGTAGGAATAAAAAAAAATTAAGTTATTGACAGTGTCATAGTTAAACACTTGAAATTCTGGGGAACTTTTATTGTCTCCAGCACTTAGAAAGAAGAGAGAGGAAAAAAACCCCAAGTACTACAATTTACCATGATATAAACCAAACACACCATATCGATCTTTATATATAAGGAAAAAACCAGTCTCAAGTGTTTGTTTGTTTGCTTGGATATTTTTCAAGATTGTAAAGCAAACCAAGAAACCAACAATAAAAAACTCCAACCAAAGACAAGCATCTCCAACAAAAAAACCAGTCTAAGTAAGAAGACAAAAAATTAAAAAAAAAGAATCCACACTTTATAATATCAACCATGAATTTGCAGTTTTCTGTTGGAAAGAAAGACACCAGAATAAAACTTCAAGGTTTTCAAAAAAATATAAAAAACACAAACTAACCAACACTAAATAAAAGAAAAACTTAAATAAAAAAATTCAAAAAAAAAAACAAAAACAATTGTGGTTTTAGTAAGGAAAACGTCATTTATGTGGAGCAAGTAGTGTTAGTTGTAATGTTTGAATATTTTACTCTAGAATATGTTTATTAAAACTCAAAGTGTAGCTATGGCCAAGTCAAGTCATCTACACCACTTTAAAAAAAATCTATACCCACTTTTTTCTTACTTCGAACAATTTAAGTCTAGTCGACTGGTTTCATTATAATCTTTGAATATGTCGCCTCAAGTAATAAAGTGTAAAAAATTTCAAACAAAATTAAACCTTTAAGTGTGGCAATAAGCTTAATTTGTTCGGAAATTATTAAAACTAAAAGAAGATTTTAATTTTTTTAAAAAAAATATAATTTTTATAAAAAAGTAGTATTTTTGGAAAAAAGTAGTATTTTTTGAGAAACGTAGTATTTAGTGTATTTTTATACAAGAACATTAAAAATTATGAAATAAAACTAGAAATGTCTAAATTTTAAAAAAAATCTTTAATTAGAGTACAAAGAACTTTTTTTGAAAAAAAGTAGTATTTTTAGAAAAAGTTAGTATTTTTGAAAATAAGTAGCATTTAGTGTATTTTTATACAAAAACACTTAAAATTATGAAAAAAATCATCTAATGTCTAAAATTTAAAGAAAATACGCAAATCTTGTCTAAAGAAACTTTTTTGAAAAAGGTAGTATTTTTTGAAAAATTTAGTTTTTTTTGAAAACAATGTAATTTTTAGCGTATTCTTACAAAAGAACACTTTAAATTATGAAGTAAAACTTAAAATATATAAAATTTGAAGAAAATATCCAAATCTTGTCTAAAGAAACCTTTTTGAAAAAAGTAGTATTTTTGAAAATAATTTGTATTTAGCGTATTTATACACAACAGCACTAAAAACTATGAAAATAGTTATGTTATGTTTAAAATTTAAAGAAAATATACAAAACTTGTGTAAAGAAACTTTTTGGAAAAAAGTAGTATTTTTAGAAAAAAAGGTAGTAGTTTTGATAATAAATAACATTTAGTGTATTTTTACACAACAACATTAAAAATTATGAAAAAAAAAAATTATCTCATGTCTAAAATTTAAAGAAAATATGCAAATCTTGACTAAAAAAACTTTTTTGAAAAAAGTATTTTTTTGAAGAAAAAAGTAGTATTTTAAAAAACACTGTAATCTTTAGTGTATTCTTATACAACAACACTTTAAATTATGAAGTAAAACTTAAAATATGTAAAATTTTAAGAAAAACTTCTATTGTAGTCTAAATAAACTTTTTTTATAAAAAGTAGTATTTTTAAAAAAAGGTAGTATTGCATGTATTTTTACACAGCTGTACTTAAAATTATGAAACAAAGCATCTTAAATTTAAAATTAAAAGAAAATATGCAAATCTTGTCTAAAGAAACTTTTTTGAAAAAAATAGTATTTTTTAAAAAACGTAGAATTTTTTAAAAAATGTAGTATTTTGAATATTTTTTAAAAAGAACTTTTTTGGTACTTCACCCGATCCCTCTATTTTGTTTTAAGAAAATTTATAATTTTCAATAAGAATTTATTCAAAAACAACAATTTAGTGCATTTTAAAAAAGTACTATTTTGATACTTTTTGAAATTTTTTCATAAAACTAAAATTTTTGTAAGAAATATCGAAGGGAAGGTTAAAAAGATCTCAATTGTTATAAGTTTTTGTTATTTAAAGCAATATTTTTTGAAACGTTTTCTAAAAAAGTAGTTTTTTTGATACGTTTTTGAAAATTTTCATTATAAATACAAATTTTGTACGTGAAACATGCTATTTATGATATTTTCCAAAATGTACTTTTTTGGTACTTTTTTAAAAACCCAAAATTTTGTAATTTTGTTACATTTTCATTAGAAATACAAATTTATGGCATAAAACAGCTATTTATGTTATTTTTCAAAAAGTACTTTTTTGCTACTTTTTTAAAAAAACCGAAAATTTTGCAATTTCTTCACATTTTCATTAGAAAAACATATTATGTACATTAAACTTGCTATTTATGATATTTTTGAAAAAGTACTTTTTTGGTACTTTTTTAAAAAACTAAAAAAATTTGCAATTTATTCACATTTTCATTACAATTATTAATTTTGGGCATAAAAACAGCTATTTGTGTTATTTTTTCAAAAAGTACTTTTTTAAAAATCAAAAATTTTGCAAATTCTTTAAATTTTTTATGACAAATATTAGTTTTAAACACGAAAAGTACTTTTTATGAAATTTTTTTCAAAAAATACTTTTTTGGTACTTTTTAAAAAAACCAAAAATTTTGTAATTCCTTCATATTTAATTTAATTTTGAGCATAAAAACAGCTATCTATGTTATTTTTCAAAAAGTACTTTGTTTTTTCTTTAAATATTCTTTAGAAATACTTATTCTAAGCATGAAAAGTACTTTTTTATGAATTTTGTTTTTCAAAAAGTACTTTTTTAGTACTTTTCTTATATAACTTTAAAATTAGTAAATTTTTCTTATATCTTACATTATTATAATGTTTTTTAATTTTTTTTATCACTTAATGGGTTAATTTTGTTTATTGTGTGGGTTTAAATGTGTTTTCTTGAGCTTAAAAGCAGAAAAAAATTAATTTAAATTTGTTTAATTTGTAAAAACATACAAATTCAAAATTTATATTTATCCCCTCTAAACAATGACATTTAACTAACCACACAACAAACATCATAATATATCCATAATTTATAAATATTTTAAAGAAAATTTATTGGAAAAAATCTAGTTTTGAATGCTCCCTTTTTACAATTAATTTTTTTTCAAAAAAAAACATTAAAAGATTTTTATCTTAAAACTGAAATAAACTCAATATTTTTTTTCAATTCCCTGTGTATTCAAGCAGAAAAACAAATATTGTGTAAAGGAAACTGCAGTCGCAGTTGCAGCAGCAGCCGTTACAGCTACAAATGCAGAAAGAAGCTTCTTCAATACCTTTTAGTTGTACATATTTGTAGTGAAATAAATTTTATCATGTTCCTAAAGATTTATATCAACTTTAGAATGATGATAGAGCAAAAAGACAATTGCTTCATTGTGGCAAAAGAGTGAAGGAAACCAAAGTTGTGGCAATGCAATAAGTAGCTATAACTATAGACAGGAGGAGACAGCCGTCAACAAAAAAACGTCCTTTTGAGGTTTGCAAAAATCTCTTATAATACAATACTTTTTTTATTTAGAAAACAAATGATTTGAAAACTTGTTGTTCAGGTTCATCTCATGTCTTTTAGTTTAGTTTTTGTCAATTTCCACTTGTATTGTTTCGCGTATAGGAGATTGTTTAGATAACTTTAAGCCCTTTTCTGTTTTTGCTTATTTTCCAGTTTAACAATCTAAGAAGTTAATTAAATACTTAAAGAACTACAAAAAAACATTAATTTCCTTTTGTTTAGTTATCGTTAATATTAATTGTTTTAAACTCCTCTCTCTTTTTTTCCAAAGAGCTATAGAAACGTAGCATGTAATTTAATACTTTATTTTTTAATTAAACAAAAATAAATTGAAATGGTTTAAGTTATAAAAAATCGATTTTAACGTTCTTGATTTTTAAAGCCTATAAAGTTTTTATAGATAAACATCAATAGTTAAAACGTTTTTAATATGTATGTTTATATTAAAAATCTATAAAAATTGATATTTTTCCGCTTTTAAGGGAAAGATGTACTTTTTTTAGTACATCGTTTGATAACAAAGATTAGCTGAAACCATAAAATTTTCTTAAAATTACTAATAAGGGAAAAAAAGTAGTATTTTAATACCTTTTTAAAATTATAGTTTTTGGAGCTAAATTACATACACATAGTCTATAGTCTAGTCTATAGTCTAGTCTATAGTCTAGTCTATAGTCTAGTCTATAGTCTAGTCTATAGTCTAGTCTATAGTCTAGTCTATAGTCTAGTCTATAGTCTAGTCTATAGTCTAGTCTATAGTCTAGTCTATAGTCTAGTCTATAGTCTAGTCTATAGTCTAGTCTATAGTCTAGTCTATAGTCTAGTCTATAGTCTAGTCTATAGTCTAGTCTATAGTCTAGTCTACAGTCTAGCCTAAAGTCTAGTCTATAGTGTAGTCTATAGTCTAGTCTATAGCCTAGTGTAGTCTAGTCTATACTCTAGTCTAGGGTAGTCTAGTCTGTAGTATAGTCTAGTCTATAGTCTAGTCTAGTCTATAGTCTGGTCTATTGTCTAGTCTGTAGTTGAGTCATTAGTCTGGTCTAGTCTATAGTCTAGTCTATAGTAATTTGTAATCTAGTCTATAGTCTAATCTACATTCTAAATAATATTTTCGTTTTTTAAACTTTGTTTAAAATTTAACAAATACTTTTTTTACAATCTCCATTTACATTACAAATTATAGTTTCAATTTCAAATCCTTTTTTTAACTTTGCAACAATTGTAGTTGTCCTTTTATCCCTTTCATTTTGTGTTTTACTATTACAATTTGCAATAAATACATTTCATTACTTTTTCTTTTATTCAGATTTTGTTTGTTTGAGATTTTGTAAATCTTATCCTATCACATGCTGTAGATGTGAAAGAGAAAAGAAGACACGTTCATAGCATAAGACCACAATCGTTAAAGTTACGTGTGCCACATCTGTACATGACTATTGAAGAGTTTTTTGTTGTAGTTCCAGTGCGTTCTTTTGTTCTATATTTTGTTGCAAGTTTGCAAGGTATTGAATTTTTTTTGTAGCGATTTATAAATGACATTGTGTGAAACATGCAAATACTTAAAATACTTTGTAAACATTATTTGTTGCTGACATTTCGAAGAAAATGTTGTGTAAAGTATAAATAAATTATTTATTTAAAGGATTTATAGGGTATTGGGAAGTGAAACAATGTAAGATCAAACAAAAGTGATAAAAGATATTAAAAATCCTTAAACAGTAATAGTTTAGGTTAATGTTAAAATTTAAAATTAAATTTAATAGAATTTCTTGATAATGAAATGATGTTTGAAAAAAACCTTACCAACCATGACATTGAAATCGAATTTTTACACTAAATAACATGGTTTTTATACGAACAAAAATTTAGCTTTTTGTCCCTATTACAACTACCTAATTAACCATAAAAAATGTTTAATAAAAGAAAACAGCGTTTTGTAAATCAAACATAGAAAAGAATTTTCATTTTGTAACAATTCACAGCACTTTTCTTCTATTATTAATACACAAAAAGTATAAAAGAAAAATCAGCAGAATCTCAACTTTGTAACTGAACTGAAAACTTAAACTTCAAGTTAAATAACCGACTGACTGTCATTTATTGTTAGAAGAATTCTTCGTAAATGTCATTTCATGTAATTGAATTTGACATTAATGATGTGAGATGTGAACACAGAACAGACAAACATGGCACAAATGAGTTGTGAAAAGAAGTGGAACAAATAAAAAAAATGAAAAACACAAATGGGTACGAAAACAGCTGTAAAATACAAGAGAGGTATTACAATGATGAAAAGTTTTAAAAAGAGGGAAAAAATTCCTATAAAAAGAATAAAAAGTGTTTTTTAACACTTGTTTATTAGAGTCTAAAAGGAAGGTGTTTTTTTATGAGATGTTATAATAATGTCACAGAAAAGAACAGCTTCTTTTTGCTTTTTAATATTAAATGATTAAATGACAACAAGTAGGGTTTTACTTTTTTTTCTTGTTATTGTTATTAAATTTTGCTTCTTTTTTGTAAGAGTTTTAGTGTCAAAAGCACTTAGAAAATATGAGAAAATTAAAAAAGTGTTGAAATGAAAAAAGAGAAATCTTAGTATTGAAAATGAAAATATTTACATGAGCTATAGACTTGATTATATAAACTAGAAAATAGATCAGATTATAGACTAGACTAGTGCAAAGGCTATAGACTTAACAAAAGAGTAGACTATAGACTAGGCTATAGACAAGATAATTGACTAGACTATTTACTAGACTATAGACTGAACTATAGACTAGATTAGACTAATGACTGTACTATAGACTAGACTGTAGACTGGACTATAGACTAGACTATAGACTAGACTATAGACTAGACTATAGACTAGACTATAGACTAGACTATAGACTAGACTATAGACTAGACTATAGACTAGACTATAGACTAGACTATAGACTAGACTATAGACTAGACTATAGACTAGACTATAGACTAGACTATAGACTAGACTATAGACTAGACTATAGACTAGACTATAGACTAGACTATAGAATAGACTATAGAGTGGACTATAGACTACACTATAGACTAGACAATAGACTAGACTATAGACTAGACTATAGACTAGGCTACAGACTAAGCTATAGACTAGAATTGACTATAAACTAGACTGTAAACAAGACTATAATCTAGACTATAGACGAGACTATAATCTAGACTATAGACGAGACTATAATCTAGACTAACTCTTATTCTATAGACTCGAAATTGGTTTAATTCTGTTAATGTGTTGTTGTAATTACTATTGTTTATATTTTAATACTTCGTAAAAATTTAATATTACTCATACGTTCATTTTATAGGTATTTTTAAATATCAAATTTAAAAAGCTTATTTAATTAATTTTATTATTTATTCAATTTATTTATAAATTTTTAATAATTTTGCAAATTCCTATTTAAATAATCCAAATAATTCTGTAATTATTATATAAGCTTTAAAAAAAGATTTATGCATTATCCACATAACAGTAATTAAATATTTAATATGAATCTATCAGCATATTTAAATAATAACCATAATTTATTATATCCATACTAGCACACTCCTCCCACCAAGGATGGCATCATGGACAAGCAAACGACAAGTCAAAAACACTCTTCATCCAATTTGCAAATATATTTTTTTGGTGCTTCTGAAGTAATGAATGATGCCATAAACAAAACGGAAACATTTAACACTATTTTATTTTATAGAGTAGAATATATAGTAGAATTTGTAAAAACAATAACAACTGTAAAAACATCACAAGCTACAACAAAAACAGGCATGGTAAAAATATAAATTAATTACTTTTTTTTTGTAAAGCAAGGAGGAAAAACTGGCTTTTTGAAAAATGTTTAGGGAGACCAATTTGTTTGGTGAAATTTTACTTTTTATTATCAAAACGATTTCCAGGGTTCAATTTTTTTAAGCTGGCCTCCCTTATCAGAATTTTAATACTGACCCAAGAACCCATAATTAATGTGTTTTTGCTAAAGAGAAAATAATAAAAGATCTAAAGCAATAACAAAAAAACTGAAACAGCAGTAACACATAAATAACACATTATAATGTTACAATACAAATTACACAAACAACAGCAACAATAATAGCAAACAAATAACAAAACAATAGAGCAAATATTAAACAGAGAAAACTATAACTATACACATCTATGAACACAGATAATAAATCATTAAAATATAAAAACCACAAAAACATTCTACAGAATACAAAAGAAGTAGGAAACAGAAGGTAGAGAGAGAAATTCTACAATAAAGTAAAAACAGCTTAAATGTTTTTGTATTAAATTAGTAAAATTTTTCAAACAATGTTGCAATTTTTTTAATCTGTTTTAATATTTCCTTGAAAACTGTGTTCTTTGTTCCGTAATTTTTAAAACCCTCAACCGTTGTTGTTTTTTTTTTTGACTTTTGAATTTTATAAAATTTTCTTTTAGTTAAAAAGCGATTAAATTTTAAAGACTTTAATTTCTTAATTAATATTACTCATACGTAATGTTGTTTTTGATTTTGACATATTTTAGTTTAGTCTAGTATATACTCTATTCTATTGTCTAGTCTATAATCTAGTATATACTCTATTCTATAGTCTAGTCTGTAATATAGTATATAGTCTAGTCTATAATATAGTATATAGTCTAGTCTATAGTCTAGTCAATAGTCTAGTCCATAGTCATTCCATAGTCTAGTATATAGTCTAGTCTATAGTCTAGTCTATTGTCTAGTCTATAGTCTAGTCTATAGTCTAGTCTATAGTCTAGTCTATAGTCTAGTCTATAGTCTAGTCT
>NC_060953.1:5099303-5101298 GCF_022045245.1 Lucilia cuprina | reverse complement strand
TAGACTAGACTATAGACTAGACTATAGACTAGACTATAGACTAGACTATAGACTAGACTATAGACTAGACTATAGACTAGACTATAGACCATAGACTAGACTATAGACCATAGACTAGACTATAGACTAGACTATAGACTACACTAAAGACTAGACTATAGTCTAGATTATAGTCTAGACTATATACTAGATTATAGACTAGATTATAGACTAGACTTTAGTCTAGATTATAGGCTAGATCGTAGACTATAGAATGCACTAAAGAGTATATTATAGACTAGACTTAAGGCTAGACTAGACTAGACTGGAATAAAGCTTTTTCTATAGACTAGACTGAGGACTAGACTGTAGACTTCTACTTGATTCAAAGAATCCTTAATGTTTTTCTTGAAGTCGTTAAACTTTCGTTTAAAATCCATAAGTTGGTTGATAGACATTATTTTTTCTTAAGTACCCCAGAGCGTATGAGTGTTATTTAATTCATATACATTTTTTACAATTTTTTAAAAATAGTTTTAAATTGAATTTAAAGAATCTAACAAAAGTTTAAATTTTACTTTTCTTTACAATAATTGAAACTAAAAGCAAAAGACCTTATTTATGATTAAAAATTTATTGTTTAAAAAAGCAAAAACAAAAACCATGGTACTTAAACTCTTGTAGTAAATAAATACTATATTTATTTGCAAATAATAAAAAATATTTAAGTCTTTAAAATTTTCATAAAATGCAATCGAAAAGGAAAAATAGTTTAAATGAAATATTTCATTTAATTTTTATTTTCTGCTGATTAAATATCTAATTTGAGTTCATTTATCACAAGCTGATTTCAACGTTTTAGTTTGAAAACTTCAATTTATTTCATGTTAAACACAATTTTATTGCATATTTGACACAAATCTTGTTTGATTATCAAATCCCCTTACACCAAATTGCATACACAATTTTGTATTGAGTGAAATTACAGAGAAAAAAAACTAATAAAAATTCACTTGATTAGATAGAATAACACAAATTTTATTTATAACCATTTCGAATGGCACTACAAATCTACTCTGCAAAGAGTTCAAAGAGTGCCATGGCAACTATTTAACACAGAAATACAAATGATATTCAATTCATGCACACACTCTTACACATATCCTAAAGAGTATGTGTTGGAAATACCTCCTGTTTACCTACTAACGCTGAAATACAAATAAAGCTGATTTAACACTAATTTATACTTAAAAACTATACAACTATAATAACAACAACGACGACAAGGTGAGCACTCAGATATGCAGGCAAATACTTACACTCAGCGAAAAATGATAAATTTAAGCAAAGCTATTGTTTTACAGCTTTGCTTAAATTTAATATAATATAAAAGTCAAATTTCTTATTGTTATCTTATTTCTTTGAGTGTATATCAGTACTAGTATGTGTTAATAAATATACATATGTGTGTGTATGTGTTTATATAGATCATAAACAAATTGTTGGCATTTTACAATAAATGTTTGAACTGTCATTTGCTTATTTGTTTGTGTGAGAAAGTGTGTGTATTGTTTGTATGTATGTTGGTTGTTTTGTGCGGTTTTCAAAATTTGTCAAAAATTTTCTGCTTAAATACAAATAAAACAATAATAATAATAGCAACTAAACTTGACTCAACAACATATACAAATACCACAACATGCATTTCAATTAATTTACATATGTATGTACTGCATACAGCATTGCAAATGCAATTGTATGTATTGGAAGTGTAAACAAACACATATTTAAAAAAACAGTGGAGAGCAAAACCATTACGCAATAGAGACTAGACAAGATTGTATACTACTTTAAAAATATACTGTAGGCATCACAATAGACTAGAATGTAGACTAGATTATAGATTAGACACTAGACTATAGACTAGACTATAGACTAGACTATAGACTAGACTATAGACTAGACTATAGACTAGACTATAGACTAGACTATAGACTGGACTATAGACTAGACTAT
>NC_060953.1:5090327-5099203 GCF_022045245.1 Lucilia cuprina | reverse complement strand
CTAGTCTATAGTCTAGTCTATAGTCTAGTCTATAGTCAGGTCTATAGTCTAGTCTATAGTCTAGTCTATAGTCTAGTCTATAGTCTAGTCTATAGTCTAGTCTATAGTATAGTCTATAGTCTAGTCTATAGACAGGTCTATAGTCTAGTCTATAGTCTAGTCTATAGTCTAGTCTATAGTCTAGACTATAGTCTAGTCTATAGTCTAGACTATAGTCTAGTTCTAGTCTATATTCTTTAGTCCAGTCTACAATCTAGTCTGTATAA
Source organism: Lucilia cuprina (assembly GCF_022045245.1). Taxonomy (NCBI): domain Eukaryota; kingdom Metazoa; phylum Arthropoda; class Insecta; order Diptera; family Calliphoridae; genus Lucilia; species Lucilia cuprina. The sequence goes on along the minus strand of NC_060953.1, from coordinate 5,098,937 downwards.
CATTCTAGATTAAAAATATCAAAAAGCTAACTTTTAAAAATAGTAGTATTTTCATTACTTTCAACATTATTGTAAAAGTTAGTAGTATATTTACTATATATTGCGAAAAACTTTTCAATTAAAATTCTTTATGACCCAAAAAGTAAATCGAAAAACTTTCGCTTAAAATATAAATTTTGTTGTTAGTTGTGGGCCACAAGAAAATGAAAATTTTGCTGAAAATTTTAAATTAAACAACTTTTTTTAAATTCAATTTCTCATAAAAAAGGATACATATAAAAACATATTTTTTTACAATTTCTGATACTCTTTTTATATAAAACAAGGATGAAAATACAAAAAAAAAGTTATAACATCTGCATTTGTGTTGTTACAATGTTGTACCCAGTCGTAAGTCTTTGTTTTGAACAACTCTACCAACACTAGCAGCAATGAAAAGAAAACCTTTATTTTCACTTTATTAAGGGCTGCCTCAAAAATGAAACAAAAACTAACCATCAACTTTTGTTGACAAACCCTTCAGGCCAACACAGCATACAAAACATAACTACAGAGTTGAACTCAAACAAATATAAACCTACACACACACCTATAAACTCAACACCAACAACACGAGTAATAACACCAGTAACAACACCAACAAAAACAACAACTTAGTACTTGGGAGTATAAAATACCTGCAAGGAATGTTGTTGCAAACTACCTTAACAAACGTCAACAGCATTAATTATTATATATGTGAAAGGAATTTCTCTATAAATGAAAAAAGAAGAAAAAGAGTTACAGTGTGAATGTGTTAATGTTATATACATACATATATATGTATGTATTTAAGTGTGTTTATGTAAACTTTATGAATAAAAGGATCAACTTGTTACTATGTTTGTGTACGAGCACACATATTTACAACCAGGACATTATTAGTTAAGTGTCCTATAAAAAAAACAACAACTAAAAAATAGGGGGAGCAAAAGAGTGTAAAGAAAAAACCTTTAAACACACACTATAAATTCATCTGCTATGATGATAACTATGTATAACAAACAGCAACATTTCGAGCATAAAATGAAAATGTTATAGAGTGTGAATAAATGAGATTCTTTTCACTAACATTCATTCCTACTGCATGGCTGCTTCCCTAACTATTTTGTGTAACTTATCTGTCTGTCCCCTTTTAGTTGAAAATCTACAGGAAATATTCAAATTACTATACAGTGAGTGAAAAATAGAAACAGAAATCGAAAAAAATTGTTAAATCAGATATTTTAAAGAAAAATTTTATCAACTATGTGATATTAAGAAGCTTTTCAAAGAAGCAGTAAAAATACTACTATTTTAAAGTTAATTAAAAAGCAGATATTGTTCAATCAATTTAATAAAAATTTAATACAAATTGTATTTAGTAAAATATGCTGGTACTTTTTTAATAAAGTACATAGTTGGGAACTTTTTGAAAATAAATTTTGAAATTGTTATTTTTTATCAATGCAAACTGCTTCGAGAGACTTCTAGAAAAAGTAGTATTTTTATTACTTTTTTCCAAAACTTTAAAACTGTATTTTTTAACAAATTTTCTAGAAAAATATTAAAAACAATCTAATCAATCTGTTCGAGTTCTGTTCTAGTTCTGTTATAGTTCTGTTCTAGTTCTGTTCTAGTTCTGTTCTAGTTCTGTTCTAGTTCTGTTCTAGTTCTGTTCTAGTTCTGTTCTAGTTCTGTTCTAGTTCTGTTCTAGTTCTGTTCTAGTTCTGTTCTAGTTCTGTTCTAGTTCTGTTCTAGTTCTGTTCTAGTTCTGTTCTAGTTCTGTTCTAGTTCTGTTCTAGTTATGTTCTAGTTCTGTTCTAGTTCTAGTTCTATTCTAGTTTTGTTCTGTTCTAATTCTGTTCTAGTTCTAGTTTTGTCAGTTAACTAGTTAGTTAGTTAGTTAGTGTGAAAGTATGAGTAAGTGACATATCGTCAGAGTGTGAGTGTATGATCGTAAGTGTGAGTTATTGAGGGTGTCAATGTGTGAGTGACTAAGACATAGAGTTAAAGTTATAACCATCTAAATAACGTCCTCAATTTGTGCCTCTGGTTCTCCTTTTAAAACTTCTCTGCCCATAGTTTTACTTTTATTACACACTTTAACCAATCTAATACTTTTCCTATTCCTATCATTGTTTGCTTGTTAAGTACGTTAAGGTACATATAAATTTGTGTCTCCCATCATGAATTCTTAAGTATTTTTCTATACTTAACAACTGATATGTGGGAGTTTTTAAATGTTTCCTTTTTTTAGTTGTTTGTTTTTCTTTTTACCTTGTGGTATGTTACATTTAAGTCTCAGTTCACTTAAGTTGAGTTACTTACAACACTAAACAAATACAAACACACACAAAAAATAGGTTTCCATAGAGTTCATTTTGTAACTAAAGAACAGACGGACAAAGCGGACAGACATTTAGTCATTGCAGTTATATATGTAGATTTATATGTAGAACATATAAATTACAGACAAATACTCTGTGTCATTTACACATACAAGCAATTACAGAAATTTTTGTAATACATAGAACAAAAAAAAATAGTTATATCAAGGAAACAGAGGACGTTAGTATCAAGGGAACGATAGGAAATATTGGGGGGAGGGTTCTTTAGTAAAATAGTAATATGTAATAATTTTAGTTAAATTTTTGGTTAGAAATGTCTTTAGCCCAGGCTATAGTTAGTCTATAGTCAAAACTATAGTTAGTCTATAGGCGAGACTATAGTTAGTCTATAGGCGAGACTATAGTTAGTCTATAAGCGAGACTATAGTTAGTCTATAGGCCAGACTATAGTCAATATATAGGCGAGGCTGTAGTCAATCTATAGGCGAGACTATAGTCAATCTATAGGCGAGACTATAGTCAATCTATAGGCGAGACTATAGTCAATCTATAGGCGAGACTATAGTTAATCTATTGACGAGGCTATAGTCAATCTATAGGCGACACTATAGTCGATCTACAGGCGAGACTATAGTCAATCTATAAGCGAGACTATAGTCAATCTATAGGCGAGACTATAGTCATCCTGTAATCTACATTACAGACTATACTAAATATATATGCCTGACTACAGTTCTAACTATAGCTAGCTTATACTGTAGACTTAGTTTAAATGCGAGACTATAGTCAGGTCTATAGCCGAGACCGTAGTCTGTCTTAATTTTATCTAATTTGTTTTGTATGTTTGTATATCCTTTGTCACTTGGTTAAAACTTAAACTATAATTACAATTTATACCACAACATAACAAGACATTTTAAATAAGCAGATGAACGGACAGACAGTCTTGTAAAATGAACTCTAATGAATGGAAAACAATCTCATAATGCAGACATGGAGAAAAAAAATATCTTTTAAAAATTAAATAAATGTGGAAAATATTCATAATAGTAGAAGATGTCACATACATATATGAAAGATATGAAAAATTATATATATTTAGTTTTTTCCCTGTTTTGTAGCTTTACAAGTGATAGGAAGTTGTGTAAGTTTTATTTTTATTTTTTTTTTTTTGTAATGTTTTTATTTTAAGTATCTCTCCATTAAGGGAGTCCTTAACAACTAGAATGACACAAATTTTAAAAACAAAAAAATATATTTTAGTTTTTTGTTTGTCCATAACAGTTACAACAAACTGTTGTATGAATATTTGCCAGGGAATTGATAAAGAAAAAAAAAGTTGTTTCGTTTATGTTGTATAAAAAGGATATTTTATATGAAAACTCACTAGTACATGATGTTAGAGCAATTTTTGATACTTGTGTGTGTGTATGTGTGAGTGTTGTATTTTTATGTATTTTGTTGTGTTACGTATCATGATGTCAAGTGTTTGTTGCATGAACTTGTTCTCACTAAATTATTTCGTTTTTTTTTCTGTCTCATAAATATTTCATTAAAGTGTTTGGTTATGTGAAAAGGGAGAAAAAGAGAGAGGTGGTGAGAGGTGGTGAGAGGGGTGTAAAGGTTAACTAGTGTCACGTTTTAATGCTAATTTTTGCGTATTTTTTGGGTAAAATTGTGAAATTATTAAACTTAAAAAAAGCAACAGATTTTGCTTAATTTGTTTAAAAAGCTTTTAACAAAAGCTTTGATTTTCTTCTAAAATTACTTTTAATTTTATTTCTAAATGCAAAAACTCTTGAAAGTTTTGAATTCCTGTCTTAAATTATTGACATTTAATTAAAACTAATTCATTTCAAAAGATCTGATGTCACTTTTATTTATATACTTCTCTTTGTCAAAAAACAAATGACAGTTTTATGTTTTCGACAGAAAACTGTTGTTTATTAAGCTCACATTTAGATAAAAAAATCATTATATAATAAAAATGTTTTATTATAGATCACAAACCTACATACTATATACACACATAACAAAACAGCTTAAACTAGCAACAACTCGCTGAAAATACGCTTAATTGTGGCAAAGTATCTCATAGACAACATAACTTAACGATCATCATTTCCATGCCTCTTTCTTTTCAAATAGAATCAGCGGTGTGTTTGCTTTTATTAGTTTTAAATGGTTTTTATTTTTTCTTAGATTTTATTACTTGCAAGAGTAAATTAAGCCATTATTTAAGTAGTTTTGTTTGTAGTTTAATATATATCTCCTTGCGTCTGTCTTTCCCTCTAAATCTTTTCACAATTGTTTGTCTTTTTTGTTTTTCTTTTGTACCGGTTTTCGTGTGTTTGTTAATAAACATAATTTTCTTCTTCTACAATTGTCATGGTTAATGAAGAGTTTAAAATTTTCTAGATAAAAAGATCTTTTAAACTTGATAATAACGCGGCCGCTGAAATTACACTTGAAATCTAAAGACAAATGTTTTTCGTTTATTATTTAATAGTTTTGTGTGTGTTAAGTTGTTTTGTTTTCTAGGAATTTATAACAAATTACAAGAAATGTTATATAAACTAAATGTTATGCTACTGGTTTTTTTGTTTCTTAAAAATTAACCACAACTTAAACTTGTAATAAGTCTTGACCAAATTATTAGACATTAGATACTAATATCTTTTAAAAGAGCTTTAGAAAACAAAAAATTTGAAAGGAAATAGGTAAAGTTTATGAGAACTTTTGTCTGAAATTTAAAAAAGCTTTTCAACGTTTTTTTTTTCACAAAAAGCTCGTAAAGCCTTTTTAAGCTTGTTTTTTAAACCAACAAGTATTCTGTTAGAAAAATCCTTTCTTAACCTTTTTTAATAAATAATTTTACTTATTTTGAATATTTTTAATAAAAGTTTTGATTTTTTTTGTACAAACATTTTAAACCTTTTAGAGCTTTTCTAATAAAAATCTTCGCGAAGTTTTTTTATAGATTTTTTAAGGAAAGCTTTTAATGGTTTGAGTATTAAAATATCTTTTTAAAATTTTTTAATTTTTTGATGATGTTTATTTAAAGCTTTTTAATTTTTTCTATTAAATTGTGAAAGCTTTTTTTAGTAAAAATCAAAATAAGTAAAACTTGTTCTAAACTTTTTTTTAATTTTAAGCTTTTTTAATACAATGTAAACAATTTTAGAAAAAAGCTTTTTAATCATTAAGCATGATATGTTTTCTTTTTGTGAAAAAATATACTCTTAAATAAAAAGGTTTCTCAAACTTTAAGTTTTTTTCATAGAAATTGTATATTTGTATATCTTTTTTAATAAAAAGCTTTGTAACGCTTTTTTAGTAAATAGCTTTATAACGCTTTTTTAGTAAAAAGCTTTGTACAGATTTTGAAGTAAAAAACTTTGTAGTGCTTTTTACGTAAACAACTAGTAGAGCTTTTTTTTATCAAATAAGCTTTATAAAGGTTTTTTTTAACGAAAAGCCTTTTTAATAAATATATTTTTCTGAGCTTTTTTATAATAAAAGAAAACTTTGCAGAGATTTTTTAACAAAAAAACTTAGTGAAGCTTCTTTTAACAAAATTCTTTGAATCAAAGTTTAAATAATTTTTTGTTTTTAAATATTACTGATAAAATCTTTGCCGAGCTTTTTTTTATAAAAAACAATTTTGTGAAGCTTTTTCAATATAATGCTTTATACATCATTTACATAAAAAGCGTTGTAAATTTTAGTGTCGTTGTGCTTTTATAAATTGTTTTTTAAAATATTTTTCAACAAGTAGAAGTTTCTTTAAGAAAGAGAGCTTTTTAATAAAATATTTCGAAGAGCTTTTTTATTAAAACACCTAAAAACATTTAAAAAAACTGAAAAGAGCTTTTTTAGTTGTTTAGCTAAAAAAAGCTTGAAAAAAGCTTTTGCGAGCCTAATAAGCCTTTGTCAGTAAACAAATTAATTACAGATTGTTTCTGTTTATGGCTTTGTAGACAATTTAAAAACAAAATCCTTTGAGGTCTTGTCTTTTAAAAGTTTTTTTTTTTGTTAATTTTTTCCTTTTGTTTTCGATATTTAAAGCTTTTATTGTTAATTTACTATTAAAGCTTTTTTCTTTAAAAGAATCATTACAGATGTTTGTTAATAAAGCTTCTGGTAATATAAGCTTTCAATAGCTTTATTTATTAGTTTCCGAGCTTTTTAATTAAAAGCTTTATAGATCATCTTGTATTAAACACTTTTGAGAGCTTTCTCTTTTTTAGTTGTATTTTATTGAAACAATTACTTATTAGTTAAGACTTTATTTTAAAAACATAATTGATCTTTCGGAGATTGTAAATTAAAAGCTTTATAGACCATTATATATTGAACGTTTTTGAGAGCTTTCTCTTTTATTTTTCATTGAATTTTTTAAATTAAATTTTTTCTGTTAAAACATGATTGAACTTTATGTATTTAAAGCTTCTTAGACGGCCTTTGAAAACTTTCTCTTTAATTATTTTTTATTTAATTAATAAATTTTTTTAAATATTTTACATTTTTGTTAATTATTTATATTTTTTTCTCTTTCAGGTGACATTCTTTCGGGAGTCTGTTTTGTGGGTCAATTAGACACCCATTCGCTAGGTGTTTTTCTCATCATACCCCTGTGTATATATCTGTCAATTGGAGCTCTCTTCCTATTAGCCGGTTTCGTTTCACTCTTTCGCATACGCACCGTTATGAAGACCGATGGCAAACGTACTGATAAACTCGAACGATTAATGATGCGTATAGGTTTCTTTTCGGGACTCTTCATTTTACCCGCTCTAGGCTATTTGGGATGCTTGTTCTATGAATACTACAATTTCGATGAATGGATGATACAATGGCATCGTGATATCTGTAAACCTTTCTCAATACCTTGCCCTCTGCCACGACCAGATGGTTCTGAGTCAAGGCCAATTTTCCAGATTTATATGGTGAAGTATTTGTGTTCAATGCTGGTGGGTGTTACCTCAAGTGTGTGGCTGTATTCGAGTAAGACAGTGGTGAGTTGGCGTAACTTTGTGGAGAGACTGCAGGGTAAAGAGACGAGAACCCGAGGGCAGGCATATGTGTAAGTTAGTTTTAAGCTGGAGTAATTTTGAAAAGAAATTTTAAAAATTATAAATGTGAAAGTATGACAAGAACAAAACAAGAAAAAAAACTATTAAAAATAAGATAAGTGATGTGTTTATAATAATTGTATAAAAAAAAAAGAATTTGACAAAAATTATAAAATTATAATGACAAAATGTGACCACAAAGCAATTGAGTGCTCAAAATATTTCTCTTTTTTTTTTGTTAAAATTTCAAAAATATATTGATCTAGTAATTAAACTAAGGTTTAAAGTGTGTTAACTTTAAACAAACACTCTTAAGCTTTGAGTGGAAAACAACCAAAATTTAGTATTCAATAAAGGGTGATAGATTATGATTAATGGAAGGTTTTAAAACTTGACAAAATACATTATAGCATAAACATATAAAACCTTCCATCAACTTTCTCCTCCTTTTGCCAAATCCTTTTATTATTTTGTAATATTATTTAACTATAATTTTAAGTTAAACAAAACATATTTGCTTAATTGTTTTTAAATTTATTTTTTTATATATATAAATTCATTATCATGAGTAAAAAAGCTTTACATGTGCCCTACATTATAAGTTGATTACAAATAGTTTTAAAATAAAACTCTTGCTTTTCTTCTTAATATTCTCTTAATTTTTAAATTTAAGTTTCAATTTGTTTGATTAAATTTCTTCAAGTCTAGAACATCAAGTCCTTCCTCCATGTGCTAAAAAATTCACTAAAATAAACAATAATAATAAACAAAAATCGTTAAAACTTTAATTTCATTTAATTTTTAAGTAGTTTTAATATCAACAAAAAAACCAACAAACATTAATTTTCTTTTGTTAAGCTTAAGTTTTTAAGTAATTGTTAAGAAAACTAAATTTTGTATAAATATATTTTTTTAAATTATATTTACTATAAAAAAGTGAAAAGGATTTGAAAAGTGTGAACAATAGAAACAAAAATCAAAAAATTTAAAAAATCATTTAAAAAATCTATTTCTAAAACAGTTCTAGTTCACTTCAAGTTCTAGTTCAGTTCTAGTTAAGTTCTAGTTCAGTTCAGTTCTAGTTCAGTTCTAGTTCAGTTCTAGTTCAGTTCTAGTTCAGTTCTAGTTCAGTTTTAGTTCAGTTCTAGTTCAGTTCTAGTTCAGTT
>NC_060953.1:5065995-5090227 GCF_022045245.1 Lucilia cuprina | reverse complement strand
ATAGACTAGACTATAGACTAGACTATAGACTAGACTATAGACTAGACTATAGACTAGACTATAGACTAGACTATAGACTAGACTATAGACTAGACTATATACTAGACATTACACTAACTAACTAACTGTAGCCTAGTGGTATAGTCTATAATATAAGAGTTGTCAGTAATATTTTGTTTATAGCTTTTGTTCACCACTGCGTATTTTTAATATTAGTTTTTCAAAAATTAATTAAATTTCGTTTTAAAAAGTATTTGCTTATATTAACAAATTGTAATTATTTAGCAAAATCCTTTAGAGATTGTGACAGTTTTGCTTGCAGCTGTTTGCTAATATTTTAAATTAGGTTTTAATTTTTTTGAACACAAATAATTGTTACAATTTCTATTTACTATATATTACTGAGGTAAATACAATTGAATGTTAGTAATTGCATATAGCAAATAATTAAAACTATATGGAAAAATTAATAGGAAATATTATTTGATAAACAAAACAAAGTAAATGAAAATTCTCTGTCAAACCAACAAAACCAAAATTGTGAAAGGTCACCACAAAATTTTGGCCATTTCGACAGCAGGAAACAAAACACCACAACGGATATCCAGGCTAGTGGATGAAAAAAATGAAAATATTGTTTAAGTGCATTTAAAACTAATAAAACGAATAGAACAATATTAACATACAGGAAATTATTAAACTATAAATTAGAGAAATAAATAATAAATTTTTGAATAATATAAAAACTTTAAAAATTTTTTAAGCTTTAAAAAATGCAAATATATGACATAAACTTTGGATTTTTATTGTTTTAAAGTTTCAACTTTTACTTCCTTATTGTAGAGAAAACAAAAAAATCTTTATGACACAAGAAAATATAACTTAAAGAAAAAAAGCAACCAAACTCAAGAGTAAAAGTTTCTACTTAAGCATGTGTTATAAAATGCTGTATAATACCAAGCCCCCCAAATAACACCTACTTTTCGTCTGCCTTAACACAGCTTAACACTTTCTAAAGAATTTTATGTTTTTTTTTTTTTTTTGCTTTTCGTTTGTGTGACTTGGAAAGCAGGCTAGAAGTCATACTCCATACATAATAAAAATGCATGTATATTATTTGTACAACTGCAACAATTTTCCACTTAAACATGTCAGTATTTCTTTCTTAGCTAAAGTTCAACAGTTTTAGTATTTTTTCCTACAGTTTATGTTGTTTTTTTGTTCATAATACAAAAAATGGAATACTTTAAATATTTAACACCATAATAAAGAAGTTTGCTGCTGTTGCTGCAGAAAAAAAAAATTTTTTGTTTTCTTTCAAAAGGGGATGAAAACAACAAGTTGAAATTTTAATACATGACATACTTGTATGATAAACAAAACAAAACAGAAAGAAAGAAATAAAAAGTAATCATACGTAATGTAGTACAAGCAAGAAAATAAATAATAATATACTTCTTACGACTTGATGTCTTTATGGAAAAATGAAAATATTAATATTTTTTTGTACAATAACAAGAAATATTAAAGATTGAAATGTTTTTGAAAACAATTTTTAAATATAAATTTCAAGATATATATTTTTCCATTTTAAACGAATAAAAACAAAACTTTTTTCTGTTTTAAGCCAATAAATACAGCTTGTAGTTTTTTTAAGTGTTCTTGAATTTTGTTAGTTAAAAAATTTTAATTTCATAAATATTTTTAAATAATTTTTAAAAATTATTACTTTTTCACATTTTCTTCTCAAAGATCTATAGTTATAAAAATTATATAAATATTTAAATAACTTTGCTTTAAACGTTTCTCTACACATAAAACTGGTTTAAAGTTTTATTGAATTTTGATTTTTGTTACATTACACCACATCCCCTCTAAAATATTTTTAAATAATTTCTAAATAATTTTACTCTTAATTAATAATACTCATACGCTGTGTTAGACTAAAATTTCGTTTTTTTATTTTTAAATATTTAAAAAATTACTTTAAAATTTTCTTCTATTGTTAAAAGTAGCTTAAGTTGTTGTCGAATTTTGATTTTTATTAAATTTAGCTAATCATCCTTAAAAATATTTTTAAGTAATTTTTTAAATTTTTCTTCTCGTAAGTATTACTCATACGCTGTGTTGCACTAAAAGTAAAAACTGTTACAAAAGCTTTTTTTAAAAAAAAAAAAAAATTTGTTTAGTGATTGACAGATTTGTTGTGACTATTTGTTAAAAAGTTTTTGTGTTCTAAAAAGTGCAAAAAACTTTTGTAATGACCCTTGCATTGTATGGGTTAATTACTGTATTTTATGTTTTAAAAATTACTGTTACTAAAACAATTTTAAAAGCATATTAACGTTTTAATTTCCATTAAGTGTTGTTTATTTTGAGGTTATTATTACTGGTACGATATTCATTTTAAACATATTAATAATTTTTAATACTGATTTTTCAAAACTTAATGTTTATAATTGATGCAAGTGTTGTTAAATTTAAATACACTCATATGCCTAGGTGAACTAACACTTTTATCTTCGTAATTAAGTTAGTTTGTTAGTCTATAATGTAGTCTGTAGCCTAGTCAAAAGTGTAGTATATGATCTAGTCTGTAGTTTAGTCCTTGTGTAGTCTATAATCGTTGGAAAGTTTCCGAATTAAGTTAGTTAGTTAGTCAATAGTCTAGTCTATAGTCTAGTCTATAGTCTAGTCTATAGTCTAGTCTATAGTCTAGTCTATAGTCTAGTCTATAGTCTAGTCTATAGTCTAGTCTATAGTCTAGTCTATAGTCTAGTCTATAGTCTAGTCTATAGTCTAGTCTATAGTCTAGTCTATAGTCTAGTCTATAGTCTAGTCTATAGTCTAGTCTATAGTCTAGTCTATAGTCTAGTCTATAGTCTAGTCTATAGTCTAGTCTATAGTCTAGTCTATAGTCTAGTCTATAGTCTAGTCTATAGTCTAGTCTATAGTCTAGTCTATAGTCTAGTCTATAGTCTAGTCTATAGTCTAGTCTATAGTCTAGTCTATAGTCTAGTCTATAGTCTAGTCTATAGTCTAGTCTATAGTCTAGTCTATAGTCTAGTCTATAGTCTAGTCTATAGTCTAGTCTATAGTCTAGTCTATAGTCTAGTCTATAGTCTAGTCTATAGTCTAGTCTATAGTCTAGTCTATAGTCTAGTCTATAGTCTAGTCTATAGTCTAGTCTATAGTCTAGTCTATAGTCTAGTCTATAGTCTAGTCTATAGTCTAGTCTATAGTCTAGTCTATAGTCTAGTCTATAGTCTAGTCTATAGTCTAGTCTATAGTCTAGTCTATAGTCTAGTCTATAGTCTAGTTTATAGTCTAGTCTATAGTCTAGTCTATAGTCTAGTCTATAGTCTAGTCTATAGTCTAGTCTATAGTCTAGTCTATAGTCTAGTCTATAGTCTAGTCTATAGTCTAGTGTATAGTCTAGTGTATAGTCTAGTCTATAGTCTAGTCTATAGTCTAGTCTAGTCTATAGTCTAGTCTATAGTCTAGTCTACAGTCTAGTCTATAGTCTAGTCTATAGTCTAGTCTATACTCTAGTCTATAGTCCAGTCTATAGTCTAGTCTAGTGTATTGTTTAGTCTATAGTTAGTTAGTCACTTGTTATTAATGAGTAATTAATATCGCTCATACGCCCTAGGTTCTACTAAGTTATACAAACCATGCAAGGATTTTATAAAATTTAGTGGAATAATTGCATACATTGAAAGGACTTTTTAAGTCCACAGAAAGATCTGGAACTTTCCCATAGACCCTTGCAATTTATGGTTGTTTTGGATAAATTGTAATTATGTTTACCTCTATGAACATAGATTATATGGAATTATTATAATATCTATAACTTTACCATTTTATTAAATAAAAAAAATATTTAAATCTTTATAAATATTATAAACAATAACTAAGTGCCTTTTGTTCATCAATTTTTTCCACAAAATACTCGTTGCTGTTGTGTTGTGTGGCTGCTGTGCCAATCTAAGTGCTTTCATTTATCTACCCTTTTATTGTTACTTTAGCAATAAATGAATGATTATTTCCGTTTCCTGTTTGCAGCATTAACAACTGTTTTCCTATAAAGCATTGTGGCTGTTGTTGTTGTCGGTTGTGCAGCTTTCATGATTATTGCTATTGTTGTTGCCTTGTTAAGCATCCTGTACAGGATCCTTATTGACTGACTGTAATAAAATCATTTTCCACTTTTATTGTTTAATGCATTGAGTAGAGTGTGTACTTGAAGTAGAAAACAAAAAAAATGTAAAAAAAACCAAACGCTGGGAATTTCAATGATAACCAATAACAACAACTATCACTTCTACAAGAAATAAAATGAACATTATAACAGCAAAAACAAATAGCAAAATGAACATTAAATTGCAATTTGCTGTCAGTTGAAATGCAAACAACTTAAATGAAGTGGAAAATACAGTTTTACTTTATTGCTATAATACGCTAACAATACGAAGAATCTTTGTGCGGTTAAAAATCAATTTTTCACAAGAAAAGATTTGCCTTATCATATATAATGAAACATTTTTTAAATGGTAATTAAAGGTTTAATTTTTTAATAAAAATTAAAAAAAAATCTGTTCACTTTTGCCTTAATTTTATTTAAATTTAAATTAATATAGAGACTTCCAGTGATATCGCTTTTTAAAGCTTAAACTGTGTTATATTTTTGAATTTTGTTAGATATTTTATAAATTAAGATTTAATATTTTATATTAATTTCTTTCTAAACCTTCTTTCTAATTCATATCACTCATACGTCTTGTGGGCCTTAAAAAATGTTTAAATATTTCTTAAACTACTAGAAATTTTTAGGAAGGATAGCCAACATAGCATTTAGCAATTTAACATTATAAAAGTGACCCTCGTATTTAGTTTGTTATTAATATTTAATGGTTATAGTTTTAATTAAGACTTTATAATAAATAATAACTTCCTATAATGTAATATTATTTATTTAAAAATACAAACATTATTTAAAAAAAATACACAAACTTTTAACTTATTTTCCACTTATTTTTTCTCTATTACCCGCCAGAAAACTAAATCAAAAAAACTTTTTGTTCAACATACAGAAAAAGTTTTCTTGTCAGAAGAAATGTTTGTTATGTTGTATGAGTGCTGTAGTATTGTAAGGGCATGTTCAGATCATGTTCATTCATGTCTAAGTAGTTGACTATAGCATATAAAATGTTAAAGAAACTTTCACTTTTTTTGAAACGAATTTTTCTTCCTTTAACTCACTCTCTCTCTCTACTGCACAATAATGCCCTCATGTATAGAGCAATTCTTTTTTGTTACAACTTTTCACTAGAAAACTTTTAATGAAATTTATTATAGAAATTTGTAATATTTTGTTTTCTATTTAGTTTCTCTTTTTGTAGGAGGCAGCTGGGAGAGGGACTGGTGGCGCCTCTTGTATTTGTGTATTGAAAAGGAATGTTTTGTAAATGAAATAATCAAACTATAAATAGATTTTTTTTGGTTGAAAGGAAATGAAAACAAAACGAAAATGTAAAGTATTTTAAACAAAAAGTTTTTATTTAAAAAAGAAAATTTTAATTTAAAAAGAATGGGATAAAAAAGGCGTATGATTGATATAAGTTTATTTACATATGACGTATGAGTAACATTAATTAGTTCTTTTGTGCAAAAGGTTTTATTTTTCAGATAAATTTATAAATTGTAGATTGCTCAAGTAACAACAAAAGTGTAATTCCCCCATAGAATAGACTAGACTATAGACTAGACTGTAGACTATACTATAGACTAGACTATAGACTAGACTATAGACTAGACTATAGACTAGACTATAGACTAGACTATAGACTAGACTATAGACTATAGGCTAGACTATAGACTAGACTATAGACTATACTATAGACTAGACTATAGACTAGACTATAGACTAGACTATAGACTAGACTATAGACTAGACTATAGACTAGTCTAGTTTATAGTCTAGACTATAGACTAGACTATAGACTAGACTATAGACTAGACTATAGACTAGACTATAGACTAGACTATAGACCAGACTATTGACAAGATTATAGATCATAGACTAGACTATAGAAAAGACTATGGACTAGATTATAGACTAGACTTTAGACTAGACTATACTAGACTTTAGACTAGACTATAGACTAGACTATAGACTAGACTATAGACTAGACTATAGACTAGACTATAGACTAGACTATAGACTAGACTATAGACTAGACTATAGACTAGACTATAGACTAGACTATAGACTAGACTATAGACTAGACTATAGACTAGACTATAGACTAGACTATAGACTAGACTATAGACTAGACTATAGACTAGACTATAGACTAGACTATAGACTAGACTATAGACTAGACTATAGACTAGACTATAGACTAGACTATAGACTAGACTATAGACTAGACTATAGACTAGACTATAGACTAGACTATAGACTAGACTATAGACTAGACTATAGACTAGACTATAGACTAGACTATAGACTAGACTATAGACTAGACTATAGACTAGACTATAGACTAGACTATAGACTAGACTATAGACTAGACTATAGACTAGACTATAGACTAGACTATAGACTAGACTATAGACTAGACTATAGACTAGACTATAGACTAGACTATAGACTAGACTATAGACTAGACTATAGACTAGACTATAGACTAGACTATAGACTAGACTATAGACTAGACTATAGACTAGACTATAGACTAGACTATAGACTAGACTATAGACTAGACTATAGACTAGACTATAGACTAGACTATAGACTAGACTATAGACTAGACTATAGACTAGACTATAGACTAGACTATAGACTAGACTATAGACTAGACTATAGACTAGACTATAGACTAGACTATAGACTAGACTATAGACTAGACTATAGACTAGACTATAGACTAGACTATAGACTAGACTATAGACTAGACTATAGACTAGACTATAGACTAGACTATAGACTAGACTATAGACTAGACTATAGACTAGACTATAGACTAGACTATAGACTAGACTATAGACTAGACTATAGACTAGACTATAGACTAGACTATAGACTAGACTATAGACTAGACTATAGACTAGACTATAGACTAGACTATAGACTGGACTATAGACTAGACTATGGACTAGACTAGACTATAGACTAGACTATAGTCATAGAGTAAAGCGAACTTTATTGGACTTTTGTTAATACTAAAATATACTATTGCAGTCTGAATACGCTAGTAGTCTGTATTCAACTCTTTATTAGTTTTAAATTTTAATTTTTAAAAATTGCAGAAAAAATCTTTTATATTATATTAAAAACAAATACATTTATTTAAATGTGAAAATTTTTTACTAAAATGTTTTGAATTTTTCCTTTTGTGATAATAGCCTCCGCTAAACACGTTTAAATAGTATGCTAATTTTTTTTCTTTTAAAAAATTATCCAACATTTAACATGAGATAAGAGAAACATTTAAAAATTTATTTTAAAATCTTGCACAAAATAACATTTCATATAAATTAAAATTCCTACAAATTTTTCATCGGTCGCTTTAACTAAAATAAGAATTAAATCTTTATGCCATTTAATCACTATATCTTAAAAATAATCTTTAAATTAATGGTCTTTATAGAGTTTTATAACTTATTTAGAAAATAACGAAAATCCAAATCTTAAAAACTAAATGTCTTCCACACATGATTTGTATACAAAGATTGGTGGCATTGTGCCCCTTTAATGTTTAGAGAAAAAAATTGTATAAGTATTTACTGGCAACCAAGGTTAATTGTAAGTCTAATTTATGCCTTTTTTTAACAACTGACAAACAAATGTGTTGCATTTTTTCTTAAAACATTTTGTATATATTTTTTGGTTTTTTTTTCCATTTTGGTCTGTCGTTTTGGCTCTTTAGTTAATTGAAAGACATGTTAAATGTAATTTTTTTACGGTGTGTGGTGCAACCCACTAGAAGCAACAACAAGAAAAAAATTGCCCGTAACACATCAAACTGTATTTAGAGGTTTTCGACTAAGACTTGGTTACCTTACATTTTATATTTAGTCTGGTAAAAATTCGAGACACTAACAACTGCTTAACAATGTTTAACATGATCTACAAGCCTTGTATTTTTTTTTTTTTGTTGTTTTTGTAGCAAGCATTTGGCTAAAATGTTTCTGCTTTCGATCTGAGCATTTTAACCACTATTAAATAGTTGTAGTTTTTGGTATTGTTGTAGCACTAGTGGTAGCAATAAATTGCCATTGGCCTTTTTGGCCATAAATTTAGTTGGTTGCTAACAATTGCTAAGAATTTAGTTTATTTGGTATAACAAAATTAAGTTAATTTAGAAAAATTAAAATGAAAAAAAATTAAAGAAAGTTAAAGTTTTATTTTTTTAAACACAACTGCAAGAAAGATATAGTCGAAATCATAGTCCAATATATACTACATACCGTGGACTACAGTAGATTAGATCCTAGGTTCAGTCTTTAATCAAGTCTATAGTCTAGTCTATAGTCTAGTCTATAGTCTAGTCTATAGTCTAGTCTATAGTCTAGACTATAGTCTAGACTATAGTCTAGTCTATAGTCTAGTCTATAGTCTAGTCTATAGTCTAGTCTATAGTCTAGTCTATAGTCTAGTCTATAGTCTAGTGTATAGTCTAGTGTATAGTCTAGTCTATAGTCTAGTCTATAGTCTAGTCTAGTCTATAGTCTAGTCTATAGTCTAGTCTACAGTCTAGTCTATAGTCTAGTCTATAGTCTAGTCTATACTCTAGTCTATAGTCCAGTCTATAGTCTAGTCTAGTGTATTGTTTAGTCTATAGTTAGTTAGTCACTTGTTATTAATGAGTAATTAATATCGCTCATACGCCCTAGGTTCTACTAAGTTATACAAACCATGCAAGGATTTTATAAAATTTAGTGGAATAATTGCATACATTGAAAGGACTTTTTAAGTCCACAGAAAGATCTGGAACTTTCCCATAGACCCTTGCAATTTATGGTTGTTTTGGATAAATTGTAATTATGTTTACCTCTATGAACATAGATTATATGGAATTATTATAATATCTATAACTTTACCATTTTATTAAATAAAAAAAATATTTAAATCTTTATAAATATTATAAACAATAACTAAGTGCCTTTTGTTCATCAATTTTTTCCACAAAATACTCGTTGCTGTTGTTGTGTGGCTGCTGTGCCAATCTAAGTGCTTTCATTTATCTACCCTTTTATTGTTACTTTAGCAATAAATGAATGATTATTTCCGTTTCCTGTTTGCAGCATTAACAACTGTTTTCCTATAAAGCATTGTGGCTGTTGTTGTTGTCGGTTGTGCAGCTTTCATGATTATTGCTATTGTTGTTGCCTTGTTAAGCATCCTGTACAGGATCCTTATTGACTGACTGTAATAAAATCATTTTCCACTTTTATTGTTTAATGCATTGAGTAGAGTGTGTACTTGAAGTAGAAAACAAAAAAAATGTAAAAAAAAACCAAACGCTGGGAATTTCAATGATAACCAATAACAACAACTATCACTTCTACAAGAAATAAAATGAACATTATAACAGCAAAAACAAATAGCAAAATGAACATTAAATTGCAATTTGCTGTCAGTTGAAATGCAAACAACTTAAATGAAGTGGAAAATACAGTTTTACTTTATTGCTATAATACGCTAACAATACGAAGAATCTTTGTGCGGTTAAAAATCAATTTTTCACAAGAAAAGATTTGCCTTATCATATATAATGAAACATTTTTTAAATGGTAATTAAAGGTTTAATTTTTTAATAAAAATTAAAAAAAAATCTGTTCACTTTTGCCTTAATTTTATTTAAATTTAAATTAATATAGAGACTTCCAGTGATATCGCTTTTTAAAGCTTAAACTGTGTTATATTTTTGAATTTTGTTAGATATTTTATAAATTAAGATTTAATATTTTATATTAATTTCTTTCTAAACCTTCTTTCTAATTCATATCACTCATACGTCTTGTGGGCCTTAAAAAATGTTTAAATATTTCTTAAACTACTAGAAATTTTTAGGAAGGATAGCCAACATAGCATTTAGCAATTTAACATTATAAAAGTGACCCTCGTATTTAGTTTGTTATTAATATTTAATGGTTATAGTTTTAATTAAGACTTTATAATAAATAATAACTTCCTATAATGTAATATTATTTATTTAAAAATACAAACATTATTTAAAAAAAATACACAAACTTTTAACTTATTTTCCACTTATTTTTTCTCTATTACCCGCCAGAAAACTAAATCAAAAAAACTTTTTGTTCAACATACAGAAAAAGTTTTCTTGTCAGAAGAAATGTTTGTTATGTTGTATGAGTGCTGTAGTATTGTAAGGGCATGTTCAGATCATGTTCATTCATGTCTAAGTAGTTGACTATAGCATATAAAATGTTAAAGAAACTTTCACTTTTTTTGAAACGAATTTTTCTTCCTTTAACTCACTCTCTCTCTCTACTGCACAATAATGCCCTCATGTATAGAGCAATTCTTTTTTGTTACAACTTTTCACTAGAAAACTTTTAATGAAATTTATTATAGAAATTTGTAATATTTTGTTTTCTATTTAGTTTCTCTTTTTGTAGGAGGCAGCTGGGAGAGGGACTGGTGGCGCCTCTTGTATTTGTGTATTGAAAAGGAATGTTTTGTAAATGAAATAATCAAACTATAAATAGATTTTTTTTGGTTGAAAGGAAATGAAAACAAAACGAAAATGTAAAGTATTTTAAACAAAAAGTTTTTATTTAAAAAAGAAAATTTTAATTTAAAAAGAATGGGATAAAAAAGGCGTATGATTGATATAAGTTTATTTACATATGACGTATGAGTAACATTAATTAGTTCTTTTGTGCAAAAGGTTTTATTTTTCAGATAAATTTATAAATTGTAGATTGCTCAAGTAACAACAAAAGTGTAATTCCCCCATAGAATAGACTAGACTATAGACTAGACTGTAGACTATACTATAGACTAGACTATAGACTAGACTATAGACTAGACTATAGACTAGACTATAGACTAGACTATAGACTAGACTATAGACTATAGGCTAGACTATAGACTAGACTATAGACTATACTATAGACTAGACTATAGACTAGACTATAGACTAGACTATAGACTAGACTATAGACTAGACTATAGACTAGTCTAGTTTATAGTCTAGACTATAGACTAGACTATAGACTAGACTATAGACTAGACTATAGACTAGACTATAGACTAGACTATAGACCAGACTATTGACAAGATTATAGATCATAGACTAGACTATAGAAAAGACTATGGACTAGATTATAGACTAGACTTTAGACTAGACTTTATACTAGACTTTAGACTAGACTATAGACTAGACTATAGACTAGACTATAGACTAGACTATAGACTAGACTATATACTAGACTATAGACTAGACTATAGACTAGACTATAGACTAGACTATAGACTAGACTATAGACTAGACTATAGACTAGACTATAGACTAGACTATAGACTAGACTATAGACTAGACTATAGACTAGACTATAGACTAGACTATAGACTAGACTATAGACTAGACTATAGACTAGACTATAGACTAGACTATAGACTAGACTATAGACTAGACTATAGACTAGACTATAGACTAGACTATAGACTAGACTATAGACTAGACTATAGACTAGACTATAGACTAGACTATAGACTAGACTATAGACTAGACTATAGACTAGACTATAGACTAGACTATAGACTAGACTATAGACTAGACTATAGACTAGACTATAGACTAGACTATAGAC
This sequence comes from Lucilia cuprina, assembly GCF_022045245.1. NCBI lineage: Eukaryota > Metazoa > Arthropoda > Insecta > Diptera > Calliphoridae > Lucilia > Lucilia cuprina. Next base: position 5,078,380 of record NC_060953.1, on the reverse strand, counting down.
TAGACTATAGACTAGACTATAGACTAGACTATAGACTAGACTATAGACTAGACTATAGACTAGACTATAGACTAGACTATAGACTAGACTATAGACTAGACTATAGACTAGACTATAGACTAGACTATAGACTAGACTATAGACTAGACTATAGACTAGACTATAGACTAGACTATAGACTAGACTATAGACTAGACTATAGACTAGACTATAGACTAGACTATAGACTAGACTATAGACTAGACTATAGACTAGACTATAGACTAGACTATAGACTAGACTATAGACTAGACTATAGACTAGACTATAGACTAGACTATAGACTAGACTATAGACTAGACTATAGACTAGACTATAGACTAGACTATAGACTAGACTATAGACTAGACTATAGACTAGACTATAGACTAGACTAAGACTAGACTAGACTAGACATAGACTAGACTATAGACTAGACTATAGACTAGACTATAGACTAGACTATAGACTAGACTATAGACTAGACTATAGACTAGACTATAGACTAGACTATAGACTAGACTATAGACTGGACTATAGACTAGACTATGGACTAGACTAGACTATAGACTAGACTATAGTCATAGAGTAAAGCGAACTTTATTGGACTTTTGTTAATACTAAAATATACTATTGCAGTCTGAATACGCTAGTAGTCTGTATTCAACTCTTTATTAGTTTTAAATTTTAATTTTTAAAAATTGCAGAAAAAATCTTTTATATTATATTAAAAACAAATACATTTATTTAAATGTGAAAATTTTTACTAAAATGTTTTGAATTTTTCCTTTTGTGATAATAGCCTCCGCTAAACACGTTTAAATAGTATGCTAATTTTTTTTCTTTTAAAAAATTATCCAACATTTAACATGAGATAAGAGAAACATTTAAAAATTTATTATAAAATCTTGCACAAAATAACATTTCATATAAATTAAAATTCCTACAAATTTTTCATCGGTCGCTTAACTAAAATAAGAATAAATCTTTATGCCATTTAATCACTATATCTTAAAAATAATCTTTAAATTAATGGTCTTTATAGAGTTTTATAACTTATTTAGAAAATAACGAAAATCCAAATCTTAAAAACTAAATGTCTTCCACACATGATTTGTATACAAAGATTGGTGGCATTGTGCCCCTTTAATGTTTAGAGAAAAAAATTGTATAAGTATTTACTGGCAACCAAGTTAATTGTAAGTCTAATTTATGCCTTTTTTTAACAACTGACAAACAAATGTGTTGCATTTTTTCTTAAAACATTTTGTATATATTTTTTGGTTTTTTTTTCCATTTGGTCTGTCGTTTTGGCTCTTTAGTTAATTGAAAGACATGTTAAATGTAATTTTTTACGGTGTGTGGTGCAACCCACTAGAAGCAACAACAAGAAAAAAATTGCCCGTAACACATCAAACTGTATTTAGAGGTTTTCGACTAAGACTTGGTTACCTTACATTTTATATTTAGTCTGGTAAAAATTCGAGACACTAACAACTGCTTAACAATGTTTAACATGATCTACAAGCCTGTATTTTTTTTTTTTGTTGTTTTTGTAGCAAGCATTTGGCTAAAATGTTTCTGCTTTCGATCTGAGCATTTTAACCACTATTAAATAGTTGTAGTTTTTGGTATTGTTGTAGCACTAGTGGTAGCAATAAATTGCCATTGGCCTTTTGGCCATAAATTTAGTTGGTTGCTAACAATTGCTAAGAATTTAGTTTATTTGGTATAACAAAATTAAGTTAATTTAGAAAAATTAAAATGAAAAAAAATTAAAGAAAGTTAAAGTTTTATTTTTTTAAACACAACTGCAAGAAAGATATAGTCGAAATCATAGTCCAATATATACTACATACCGTGGACTACAGTAGATTAGATCCTAGGTTCAGTCTTTAATCAAGTCTATAGTCTAGTCTATAGTCTAGTCTATAGTCTAGTCTATAGTCTAGTCTATAGTCTAGACTATAGTCTAGACTATAGTCTAGTCTATAGTCTAGTCTATAGTCTAGTCTATAGTCTAGTCTATAGTCTAGTCTATAGTCTAGTCTATAGTCTAGTCTATAGTCTAGTCTATAGTCTAGTCTATAGTCTAGTCTATAGTCTAGTCTATAGTCTAGTCTATAGTCTAGTCTATAGTCTAGTCTATAGTCTAGTCTATAGTTTAGTCTATAGTCTAGTCTATAGTCTAGTCTATAGTCTAGTCTATAGTCTAGTCTATAGTCTAGTCTATAGTCTAGTCTATAGTCTAGTCTATAGTCTAGTCTATAGTCTAGTCTATAGTCTAGTCTATAGTCTAGTCTATAGTCTAGTCTATAGTCTAGTCTATAGTCTAGTCTATAGTCTAGTCTATAGTCTAGTCTATAGTCTAGTCTATAGTCTAGTCTATAGTCTAGTCTATAGTCTAGTCTATAGTCTAGTCTATAGTCTAGTCTATAGTCTAGTCTATAGTCTAGTCTATAGTCTAGTCTATAGTCTAGTCTATAGTCTAGTCTATAGTCTAGTCTATAGTCTAGTCTATAGTCTAGTCTATAGTCTAGTCTATAGTCTAGTCTATAGTCTAGTCTATAGTCTAGTCTATAGTCTAGTCTATAGTCTAGTCTATAGTCTAGTCTATAGTCTAGTCTATAGTCTAGTCTATAGTCTAGTCTATAGTCTAGTCTATAGTCTAGTCTATAGTCTAGTCTATAGTCTAGTCTATAGTCTAGTCTATAGTCTAGTCTATAGTCTAGTCTATAGCCTAGTCTATAGTCTAGTCTATAGTCTAGTCTATAGTCTAGTCTATAGTCTAGTCTATAGTCTAGTCTATAGTCTAGTCTATAGTCTAGTCTATGGTCTAGTCTATAGTCTAGTCTATAGTCTAGTCTATAGTCTAGTCTATAGTCTAGTCTATAGTCTAGTCTATAGTCTAGTCTATAGTTTAGTCTATAGTCTAGTCTATAGTCTAGTCTATAGTCTAGTCTATAGTCTAGTCTATAGTCTAGTCTATAGTCTAGTCTATAGTCTAGTCTATAGCCTAGTCTATAGTCTAGTCTATAGTCTAGTCTAGGTACAGTGAAATAACTCCCAAATGAAATAACTCCCAACGGGTAAAATGAAATAACACCCAATCAACTGTCCATACAAATTGGGAATTATTTCATATGAAATAACTCCCAATTTGTTGGAACTTATTTCATATTTTAATGTTACTGAAATGAAATAACTCCCAATAAAATTTTTGTTGGGAATTATTTCATTTTTTTGAAGAAATTAGGAGATATTTCATATGTATTGGAAGTTATTTCATTTCTGTAAATTTTGTTGAAATTGGAAGTTATTTCATTCTTGTTGGGAGTTATTTCATTTTGTGGTAATAATTTTCCAAACTTTGGTGGATAATGCATTTTGGATCCTTAAACAAGTGTCGTGGACAGCCGGCCTTCGGCCGGGCGCAAGGGTTTAAAACTCTGGAAGTTATTTTACACAAATAGATTCTTCGACTTGGGAATAATTTCATATTTTTTGGGATTTGTTTCATTGGGAGCTATTTCGCATTTTTTGGGACTTACATTTGTAAAACTCCCAAACTTCCAATTACTGGGAATTATTTCATTTTAAACTTTGGGAGTTATTTCATTTTAAAAGTTAATTTTTGATGAAATTGGGGTTTATCTCATTTTACTCGTTGGAAGTTATTTCATTTGGGAGCTATTTCACTGTACCTCTAGTCTATAGTCTAGTCTAGTCTATAGTCTAGTCTATAGTCTAGTCTATAGTCTAGTCTATAGTCTAGTCTAGTCTATAGTCTAGTCTAGTCTATAGTCTAGTCTAGTCTATAGTCTAGTCTAGTCTAGTCTATAGTCTAGTCTATAGTCTAGTCTATAGTCTAGTCTATAGTCTAGTCTATAGTCTAGTCTATAGTCTAGTCTATAGTCTAGTCTATAGTCTAGTCTATAGTCTAGTCTATAGTCTAGTCTATAGTCTAGTCTATAGTCTAGTCTATAGTCTAGTCTATAGTCTAGTCTATAGTCTAGTCTATAGTCTAGTCTATAGTCTAGTCTATAGTCTAGTCTATAGTCTAGTCTATAGTCTAGTCTATAGTCTAGTCTATAGTCTAGTCTATAGTCTAGTCTATAGTCTAGTCTATAGTCTAGTCTATAGTCTAGTCTATAGTCTAGTCTATAGTCTAGTCTATAGTCTAGTCTATAGTCTAGTCTATAGTCTAGTCTATAGTCTAGTCTATAGTCTAGTCTATAGTCTAGTCTATAGTCTAGTCTATAGTCTGGTCTATAGTCTAGTCTATAGTCTAGTTTATAGTCTAGTCTATAGTCTAGTCTATAGTCTAGTCTATAGTCTAGTCTATAGTCTAGACTATAGTCTAGTCTATAGTCTAGTCTATAGTCTGGTCTATAGTCTAGTCTATAGTCTAGTCTATAGTCTAGTCTATATTCTAGTCTAAAGTCTTGTCTAAAATCTAGTCTATAGTCTAGTCTAAAGTCTAGTCTAAAGTCTAGTCTATGGTCTAGTCTATAGTCTAGTCTATAGTCTAGTCTATAGTCTAGTCTATAGTCTAGTCTATAGTCTAGTCTATAGTCTAGTCTATAGTCTAGTCTATAGTCTAGTCTATAGTCTAGTCTATAGTCTAGTCTATAGTCTAGTCTATAGTCTAGTCTATAGTCTAGTCTATAGTCTAGTCTATAGTCTAGTCTATAGTCTAGTCTATAGTCTAGTCTATAGTCTAGTCTATAGTCTAGTCTATAGTCTAGTCTATAGTCTAGTCTATAGTCTAGTCTATAGTCTAGTCTATAGTCTAGTCTATAGTCTAGTCTATAGTCTAGTCTATAGTCTAGTCTATAGTCTAGTCTATAGTCTAGTCTATAGTCTAGTCTATAGTCTAGTCTATAGTCTAGTCTATAGTCTAGTCTATAGTCTAGTCTATAGTCTAGTCTATAGTCTAGTCTATAGTCTAGTCTATAGTCTAGTCTATAGTCTAGTCTATAGTCTAGTCTATAGTCTAGTCTATAGTCTAGTCTATAGTCTAGTCTATAGTCTAGTCTATAGTCTAGTCTATAGTCTAGTCTATAGTCTAGTCTATAGTCTAGTCTATAGTCTAGTCTATAGTCTAGTCTATAGTCTAGTCTATAGTCTAGTCTATAGTCTAGTCCTATAGTCTAGTCTATAGTCTAGTCTATAGTCTAGTCTATAGTCTAGTCTATAGTCTAGTCTATAGTCTAGTCTACAGTCTAGACTATAGTCTAGTCTATAGTCTAGTCTATAGTCTAGTCTATAGTCTAGTCTATAGTCTAGTCTATAGTCTAGTCTATAGTCTAGTCTATAGTCTAGTCTATAGTCTAGTCTATAGTCTAGTCTATAGTCTAGTCTATAGTCTAGTCTATAGTCTAGTCTATAGTCTAGTCTATAGTCTAGTCTATAGTCTAGTCTATAGTCTAGTCTATAGTCTAGTCTATAGTCTAGTCTATAGTCTAGTCTATAGTCTAGTCTATAGTCTAGTCTATAGTCTAGTCTATAGTCTAGTCTATAGTCTAGTCTATAGTCTAGTCTATAGTCTAGTCTAGGGTCTAGTCTATAGTCTAGTCTATAGTCTAGTCTATAGTCTAGTCTATAGTCTAGTCTATAGTCTAGTCTATAGTCTAGTCTATAGTCTAGTCTATAGTCTAGTCTATAGTCTAGTCTATAGTCTAGTCTATAGTCTAGTCTATAGTCTAGTCTATAGTCTAGTCTATAGTCTAGTCTATAGTCTAGTCTATAGTCTAGTCTATAGTCTAGTCTATAGTCTAGTCTATAGTCTAGTCTATAGTCTAGTCTATAGTCTAGTCTATAGTCTAGTCTATAGTCTAGTCTATAGTCTAGTCTATAGTCTAGTCTATAGTCTAGTCTATAGTCTAGTCTATAGTCTAGTCTATAGTCTAGTCTATAGTCTAGTCTATAGTCTAGTCTAGGGTCTAGTCTATAGTCTAGTCTATAGTCTAGTCTATAGTCTAGTCTATAGTCTAGTCTAGGGTCTAGTCTATAGTCTAGTCTATAGTCTAGTCTATAGTCTAGTCTATAGTCTAGTCTATAGTCTAGTCTAGGGTCTAGTCTATAGTCTAGTCTATAGTCTAGTCTATAGTCTAGTCTATAGTCTAGTCTATAGTCTAGTCTATAGTCTAGTCTATAGTCTAGTCTATAGTCTAGTCTATAGTCTAGTCTATAGTCTAGTCTATAGTCTAGTCTATAGTCTAGTCTATAGTCTAGTCTATAGTCTAGTCTATAGTCTAGTCTATAGTCTAGTCTATAGTCTAGTCTATAGTCTAGTCTATAGTCTAGTCTATAGTCTAGTCTATAGTCTAGTCTATAGTCTAGTCTATAGTCTAGTCTATAGTCTAGTCTATAGTCTAGTCTATAGTCTAGTCTATAGTCTAGTCTATAGTCTAGTCTATAGTCTAGTCTATAGTCTAGTCTATAGTCTAGTCTATAGTCTAGTCTATAGTCTAGTCTATAGTCTAGTCTACAGTCTAGGCTACAGTTTTCGGCAATTGACTAGCATTTTACTGCCATAAAAGAGCTTTAATGAAAAACCGCCTTGAAAAATTAAATTCTCACGTTTCTTTACCTTTATAATCTGTAAAAAATGTTAAAAATAGAGAAACACTCTAAGGTTTAAACATTTATTTTGTTTGTATAGAAAATAAATTAAGGTTCTATTTTTTCTAATAACAAAGAAAAAAGTTCTTTAAATTTTAAGGATTTTTTTGCATTTTTTTATTTGCATTATTGACCTTTGGCGCGACTTAAAACGGTTCACATCATGCCTTAGAGATCTTTTGTAAATATTGTTGTTTTTTGTTTTCTCTATTTCTAGTTCTAAAGGTGAAAACCAAAGCAACATAAAGGAGATCGTTGTTGAAGTTTGGTGGCGAATAGACAACAAACAAAGAGGGATTTTGTTGAAGAAAAAAATAACACAATAGCTGACGAAAAGTTATACTACCTCAACTAAAAGGTACTTGAAGAAAAGTATACTGAAAGTGTTCACACTAGCTGAAAAATAAAAGGTAAGTAAGAGCTTTATATTTGTTTAAATTTGCTAGTGTGCCAAACTCTTTGATTTTTAATACCTTTGTAAGTTAGTTTCTATTCATTGTTTTTATTATTTTCTCCTACAAAAGATTTACTTAGTCTAGCTTTTTTTGTTGTTCAGCAGATTTTTTCTGCTGTTGTTCATCTCCTTTGGAAATCTTCTAAGTGTCTTTAAGTTTTTTTCTTCTATTTTCCGTTGAGCTTAGATATGTTTTTAAATTACTTTTTTTTAGTATTTCGGTTTTGCAGTTCTTTAGTTTAGTTAAAAGCAAAACGTGCATTATGTCTTTTTATCACCCTCACAATATCTTTTACTTCTATCCGATGCCTCTTTTTAATTTTCGTTTGAAAGCTTATGGAAACCTCTAAGTAAAGTTGTTTGTGGGTTTGGTGGGTTATTCGTTGTTGGTCGGTTTTTCTATTCGAATTGGAGAAAAGAAACAATGACAGACAGTTTGTAAGAAGATTTCTTTGCAAATGTATAGTGGGAGAGGTATTGAACTACTACACTGATAATTTGAAACTTTTTGAGAAAGCTTTTTTAAATTCAAAATTAAAAAAAAAAAAAAAAAAATAAAAGTTTTAAATGAAATCTTTGTAAATATGAAATAAATTTGGAAAAGCTTTTTTGAAACATTTAAAAGCTTTGTTCAAAAATTTGTTTTTCGAAATTTAGCATTTTTATTATTAAAAATTGCTTTTTTATGCAAATTTGAATAAAGAGTTTTTTGAAAAGCTTTTGGTAAAAAGCTCTTTATAGAGTTTTTGATATATTTTCCCCAACTTTTACAATTTGGAAGCTTTTTATGAAAAGTTTCTTTAATTGAAAGATTCTTTGAAAGGTTTTTTTTTTGAAAATTTAAACTTTTTTTGTAAAAGCTATTAACGTTTAAAAGCTTTTTTTAGGAAACTAAAAAACTTTTTAAAAGCGTTTACAAAAAATTATAATTATATAAAACTTTAATAATTTCAAATCTTATTTAAAAAGCTTTATTGATGCAAGTTTGAATAAAGAAGATTTTGAAGAGCTTTTTGAAGAGCTCTTTATAGATTTGTTTTTACTTTTGCAATTTAAAAGCTTTTTCGAAAAGTTGCTTTAATTCAAGAGATTATTTGAAAAGGCTTTTACAAATTAAAAGCTTTTTCGAAAAGACTTTTTAAATTTGAAGTATTTATGAATAATTTTACTGCATTAAAGCTGCTTAAAAAAAAACTTTAACATTTGAGGAAAGAAAAAGGACTTTATATAAAGCTTTTCTTGACGAAGCTTGTTCAATTTAAATGCTTTTTTTTGAAATAGCTTTTACACTTTAGAAGCTTTTTAGAAAAGTGTCAACAAATTAAAAAAGTTTAAGAAACATTTAAAATTCTTTTATAAAGCTTTATTAATGCCAGCTTTATTAATAAAGAAAGACTTTAGAAAAGCACTTTAGAGGAGGTATATTAAAAAAAGCTCTATAAAAAGCACTTTATAAAAAGCTTTTCTTTAAAACACTTGTTTAATTCTAATGCTTTTCAAAAAGCTCTTACACCTTAGAAGCTTTTAAAAAAAGTGCTTAGAGTTTAAGAAAGATTAAAAGCTTTTATGGTTTTAATTTTTTTTGTGAACAGTTTTACCCATTTTTTTAAGATAAAGCTTTGGCAAAGAAGAAAGCTTTTCTTAAAACATTTAGCATAATTTTTCAGAAAGATTTAACAACTTTTTGGAGAAAACTTTATGTAAAAATGTTTATAAATTAAAAGCTTTTGTTTAAACTCCTTCAAACTTTTTCTTTTTGTGTTTCTATCTTCTTCGATATTGATTGTATTGATAGCCTCTATACTAACCTTTTCTTCCTATTAACTCTTATTTCTGGAGTTGGTTTTAGTAGATGATTTTTGTAATTCTTTCACATTTTTATTTATATATTTGTTTCTTTCACTTAAACCCTAAAATTTCCTCGTCCTACATTTCTTTTTTTTTTTTTTTTGTTTTTTCTTCAAGTATTGAACTTCCAAAACAAAAGCCAAAGTTATAACAATCAATCGAAAAAAAAGTTGCAAAAGAATAAAAAAAATAAGAAACAAACCATCTTGAGGTTCTTTAGAAATTGTTAGTTTTATACAATTCTTTTGAAAGCCTAAACTACTCTAATGCCAGCCATCATATTTCAAGTCTCTTCTAATAATTCTTTTTTTTGGCTGTTACCAAGATAATCAATTGTTTGTGGCACATAAATATCTATTCCTGCAACAGCCCACACTCACTAGTACTCTATACTAAGAAGATTATTTTTGTTTTTTTTTTTCTTTAACTCAAACATCTATTGTTAGCCTTCATCAGACAATGGCCAACAATTATGTTTTCTACGCTTTGGTGTTGGCTCAACTAAGTATTTAAAGCCATGTTTTCTTCCTCATCTTATGTAAATACTATGTGTCTTTTAGCTGCAAGTATGTACGAATATTAATAATTTTCTTGCCATTTCTAAGAAAGAAAAGATATACATTTGACTGTTAAAGAGGGGGGGGGGGACAACAAAAAATAGAAGGCGTAGTTTTGTTTGCTTTTTGGAGCTTGTTATTTACTATACCACACCAGAAAGATGTACGTTTTTTTCCTTGAAAAACCAGCATTTGGCTTTTTGTATTTGTTTATCATTTCAGAGATATGACGGGAAGGTGATTGTTCTGAGATGTGAGTTATTGTGCTTTTATTCTAGAGAATTATGACAGGCATTGTGTTTAGTTATACTAAGTGATAAATTAAATACGAATCTGATGTTAGCATCTGACGCCCAAAAGAGAAAAGACGATCAATATTCTAAAAGAACTAGGTCCACATTATATTAACTAAACGTAATCACTTTATTTTCCCATAAAAAATCGAATTCTTGATTAAAAACATACAAGTTATGGTGAAACTAGAGAGGCTAAAGGTAAAGCGATAAACATTTGCGATCAGTTTATTTTCTGATTAGAAAGCGAATTTTTGAGTGAAAACATAAAAGAGCATTATCTGACTGATCTTTATCTCTGAGACTACCAAAGTTCGAATTTTTGATTAAAAACATAAAAGTCAATGTTATGGTGAAATTAGAGAGGCTAGAGGCAGTACAAATGAACATTTGCGATCACTTTATTTTCTCATTCTAAAGCGATTTTTTAAGTGAAAACCTAAAAGACCATTATCTGGCTGATCATTATGTGTGATCCTAGCAAAATTCAAATGTTGCTTCAAAACTTAAAAGTCCATGTTCTGGCAAAAAAAGAGGAGCTTAAGGTAATACGATTAATATCTGCGATCACTTCATTTTCTTATCAAAACGCGATTTTTCGTGAGAAATCATAAAAGACGATTATCTGGCTGATCATTAACTTTGATCGTATCAAAATTCGAGTTTTTGTTTAAAAACATAAGAGTCAATGTTATGGTAAAACTAGAGAAGCTAGAGGCAGTACGATAAATATCTGCGATCACTTCATTTTCTCAACAAAACGCGATTTCTTGTGTGAAATCATAAAAGACCATTATCTGACTGATCATTAACTGTGATCCTATCAAAATTCAAATTTAGATTGAAAACTTAAAAGTACATGTTCTGGCAAAACAAGAGGAGCTAGAGGTAATACGATTTATATCTGCGATCACTTTATTTTCTTTTAAAAAAGCGAATTTTTGAATGAGAACAAAAAGGCCATTGTCTGACTGATCATTATATGTGATCTTAGCAAAATTTCAAAGTTTGATTGAAAACTTAAAAGTTCACATTCTGGCACAACAAGAGGAGCTAGAGGCAATACGATTAACATCTGCGATCACTTTATTTTCCCATTAAAAAGCTAATTTTCAGGCGAAACTGCAATCACGATGAAAATCTGCGATCACTTTAATTCCCACCAAGAATTTAAGTTTTAAATCAAAACTTGAAAATAAATTTTCTGGAAAAACTAGAGAAGTATCTTTGCTTCTCTAGCATCTATGCTCATGTTAATTCCCGACAAAAATCCAATCCAATTTAGAGGTGATAGGGCCAACAGGATAAGAATTAACTTATTGTCATTTGGTTTTCAGGAATATGTTGTTTTCAAAGTTGTTTCTAAAGTTTATTTATTTTTATTTATTTTTTGATGAAAAGAAACTTGAAAATTAATTATTGATATGTTGGTATGGGTGAGTGTTTATATATATACATATGTACATATATAATATGTTAGTTTTTTTTTGTAAAGTAACGATCTTCTGGGCACGATTTAAATGTTTTTGTTTGTAAAAAAATTTTTTCAATAAATGTTTGTTCCATTGCCACTTGGCAGACAAACATTGTTTTCTGAATGTTTTTCTTGTGTTCCCTTTTTTCCATTTAATGCCAACCATAATGTCAGGGAGTGCTTAAAAAAATTCATGTTCTCCATTAGCTTCCAGGCTTTTCATACACACACTCTGAGAAAAAAACACACAAAACTAACATCGCTTGGAAAATACTTCTTCTTTTTGAAACAATAAAAAAACAGATTTCTTTTCTAAAGACCCCTTAAGGAAAATTTCGTTTCGTTGGAACCTAAATTCAATGACTTCCCTTTTTGTAAGAAGACAATAAAGAAACCAACCAACAACAACAACAACAGCAACTCAGAAAAGAAACTAAAATAAAAGAAGAACAAAAAAGGCATTAAGAATTACAAGCTTACTTTTCACATTTACATATTTTAAGCAAAAACCTAAAGGCCAAAAATGGAAATTACATAAAGAAAAAGCAACAAAGTCCACAACGACTACTCTATGGTACTAGGAAAAAAATAATAATATAAGAAACGCTTTGTGTAATGGCAAAACATGATGTGATGCATTGAATTGTACAAGCCAACGGAATAGAGACCGAAACCATGAGAAGATTGTTGAGTTTGGGGAGACCATTATTATTTTGAAGCAGACAAAGAAAAAAGAAAAGCTAAAAAGAAAAATCCAAAGTTAATAGATGGAAATCAGTGTACATGTTTGCACACGTTGTTACAACAGCCACACTTGGTAACATTTTGTGGAGTGAAAAAAATCACTGCATTACAGTTTTAGTGAAAAAAACAATATTGGACACGTTTTCAAAATCACTCATACAAAGTAAAAAATAAAATATATTAAAAAAGAACTAGAATAGAACTAAAACAGAACTAGAGCAAAACTAGAACAAAACTAGAACAGAACTAGAACAGAAATAGTACAAAACTAGAACAAAACTAGAACAGAACTAGAACAGAACTAGAACAGAACTAGAACAGAACTAGAACAGAACTAGAACAGAACTAGAACAGAACTAGAACAGAACTA
>NC_060953.1:5046527-5065895 GCF_022045245.1 Lucilia cuprina | reverse complement strand
AGTTCTGTTCTAGTTCTGTTCTAGTTCTGTTCTAGTTCTGTTCTAGTTCTGTTCTAGTTCTGGTCAAGTTCTGTTGGAGTTATGTTCTAGTTCTGTTCTAGTTCTGTTTTAGTTCTGTTCTAGTTCTTTTCTAATTTTGTTCTAGTTCTGTTCTAGTTCTGTTGTAGTTTTGTTCTAGTGCTGTTCTAGTTCTGTTCTAGTTCTGTTCTAGTTCTGTTCTAGTTCTGTTCTAGTTCTGTTTTAGTTCTGTTCTAGTTCTGTTCTAATTCTGTTCTAGTTCTGTTCTTTTTGTTTCACATGCATACCCCTAATATTTACTTTTTTCCTACATTTTTATTCAAATTATAAACAATTAAAATAAACCATATCCAGCCATATAAAATTAAAACTCTCTTCGCCTGCGGAAAAAGGGTTAAAATATATTTTCATTGCACAACGTTAAAATTATTATATGAAATTTTATGTGTTCTTTTTTATATTTTTATTGAAATTACAGTAACTGAAATAAAACAAATACAAGTAGTTTTAATGTTGTAAAAAAAATCACAATACTATATAGTTGTTCATATGAGTATGCCGGCTGTGGAGCAGGAACTCCTGCTGGGTTTTAAACAAATATGGTTTTAATTTTGCACTTTAGTGGAAAATAAACTCTGATACGAACACAACAAATAACACTTGTTGATCTGAATACAGGGCAAATTATTATTATGTAAATTATTTGTAAGTTTTGTAATTGTTGCTGTGTTTTCTGGAAAGTTGTAGTTTTAGGTTTGGGATTTTAGAATAGGAGGGAAATCGGTTAGGGTGTTTCATTAATAATGATTTTAATATAAACTATGAAAAAGTGAATAATATTGCATTGTATTTAATTCATATAAAGAGGGAGGGAGGTTGGTAACATGAATGGTCTCTGACATATACCCATTTTTTATTTAATTCATACACATGTTTTTGCTATACAAATCATTTATGTTTACACTGAAATTATCGGTTTTTAAAAGGAAATACAAGTGATCACAGATTTCACTTGTTTTTGCTCTATCTCTTATAGTTTTCGAGAAAAACGCACTTTTATATTTTCACTCAAAATATTGGTTTTAGAAGTGATCACAGATTTCACTTGTTTTTGCTCTATCTCTTATAGTGTTCGAGAAAAATGCACTTTTGTGTTTCTACTCAAAATATCGGTTTTTGGTATGAAATAAAAGTGATAACAGATTTCACTTGTTTTTGCTCTATCTCTTATAGTTTTCGAGAAAAACACAGTTTTATGTTTTCACTCAAAATATCGGTTTTTGGAAGGAAAATAAAGTGATCACAGATTTCACTTGTTTTTGCTCTATCTCTTATAGTTTTCGAGAAAAACGTACTTTTATGTTTTCACTCAAAATATCGGTTTTTGGTATGAAATAAAAGTGATCACAGATTTCACTTGTTTTTGCTCTATCTCTTATAGTTTTCGAGTAAAACGCACTTTTATATTTCCACTCAAAATATGGGTTTTTAGAAGGAAGATAAAGTGATCACAGATTTCACTTGTTTTTGCTCTATCTCTTATAGTTTTCAAGAAAAACGCATTTTTATGTTTTCACTCAAAATATCGGGTTTTGGTAGGAAATAGAAGTGATCACAGATTCCACTTGTTTTTGCTCTATCTCTTATAGTTTTCGAGAAAAACGCACTTTTATGTTTTCACTCAAAATATCGGTTTTTGGTAGGAAATAAAAGTGATCACAGATTTCACTTGTTTTTGCTCTATCTCTTATAGTTTTCGAGAAAAACGCACTTTTATGTTAAAAACGTACTTTTATGTTTTCACTCAAAATATCGGTTTTTGGAAGGAAAATAAAGTGATCACTCTGCTCTATCTCTTATAGTTTTCGAGAAAAACACAGTTTTATGTGTACACTCAAAATATCGGTTTTTGGTAGGAAATAAAAGTGATCACAGATTTCACTTGTTTTTGCTCTATCTCTTATAGTTTTCGAGAAAACCGCACTTTTATGTTTTCACTCAAAATATCGGTTTTTGGTAGGAAATAAAAGTGATCACAGATTTCACTTGTTTTTGCTCTATCTCTTATAGTTTTCGAGAAAAACGCACTTTTATGTTTTCACTCAAAATCTACTTTTGGTATGAAATAAAAGTGATCACAGATTTCACTTGTTTTTGCTCTATCTCTTATAGTTTTCGAGAAAAACCCACTTTTATGTTTTTTATCAAAATATCGGTTTTTGGAAGGAAAATAAAGTGATCACTCTGCTCTATCTCTTATAGTTTTCGAGAAAAACGCACTTTTATGTTTTCACTCAACATATCGGTTTTTGGAAGAAAATAAAAGTGATCACAGATTTCACTTGTTTTTGCTCTATCTCTTATAGTTTTCGAGAAAAACGCACTTTTATATTTTCACTCAAGATATGGGTTTTTGGTAGGAAATAAAAGTGATCACAGATTCCACTTGTTTTTGCTCTATCTCTTATAGTTTTCAAGAAAAACGCATTTTTATGTTTTCACTCAAAATATCGGGTTTTGGTAGGAAATAGAAGTGATCACAGATTCCACTTGTTTTTGCTCTATCTCTTATAGTTTTCGAGAAAAACCCACTTTTATGTTTTTTATCAAAATATCGGTTTTTGGTAGGAAATAAAAGTGATCACAGATTTCACTTGTTTTTGCTCTATCTCTTATAGTTTTCGAGAAAACCGCACTTTTATGTTTTCACTCAAAATATCGGTTTTTGGTAGGAAATAAAAGTGATCACAGATTTCACTTCTTTTTGCTCTATCTCTTATAGTTTTCGAGAAAAACGCACTTTTATGTTTTCACTCAAAATATCGACTTTTGGTATGAAATAAAAGTGATCACAGATTTCACTTGTTTTTGCTCTATCTCTTATAGTTTTCGAGAAAAACGTACTTTTATGTTTTCACTCAAAATATCGGTTTTTGGATGGAAAATAAAGTGATCACTCTGCTCTATCTCTTATAGTTTTCGAGAAAAATACAGTTTTATGTGTTCACTCAAAATATCGGTTTTTGGTAGGAAATAAAAGTGATCACAGATTTCACTTGATTATGCTCTATCTCTTATAGTTTTCGAGAAAAACCCACTTTTATGTTTTCACTCAAAATATGGGTTTTTGGTAGGAAATAAAAGTGATCACAGATTTCACTTGTTTTTGCTCTATATCTTATAGTTTTCGAGAAAACGCACTTTTATGTTTTCACTCAAAATATCGGGTTTTGAAAGGAAAATAAAGTGATCACAGATTTCACTTGTTTTTGCTCTATCTGTTATAGTTTTCGAGAAAAACGCACTTTTATGTTTTCAATCAATATATAGGTTTTTGAAAGGAAAATAAAGTGATCACAGATTTCACTTGTTTTTGCTCTATCTCTTATAGTTTTCGAGAAAAACGTACTTTTATGTTTTCACTCAAAATATCGGTTTTTGGTATGAAATAAAAGTGATCACAGATTTCACTTGTTTTTGCTCTATCTCTTATAGTTTTCGAGAAAAACGCACTTTTATGTTTTCACTCAAAATATGGGTTTTTGGTAGGAAATAAAAGTGATCACAGTTGTTACTTGTTTTTGCTCTATCTTTTATAGTTTTCCTATTTCTTATAGTTTTCGAGAAAAACACAGTTTTATGTTTTCACTCAAAATATCGGGTTTTGGTAGGAAATAAAAGTGATAACAGATTCCACTTGTTTTTGCTCTATCTCTTATAGTTTTCGAGAAAAATGCACTTTTATGTTTTCACTCAAAATATGGGTTTTTGGTAGGAAATAAAAGTGATCACAGTTGTTACTTGTTTTTGCTCTATCTTTTATAGTTTTCCTATTTCTTATAGTTTTCGAGAAAAACGCAGTTTTATGTGTTCACTCAAAATATCGGTTTTTGGTAGGAAATAAAAGTGATCACAGATTTCACTTGTTTTTGCTCTATCTCTTATAGTTTTCGAGAAAAACACAGTTTTATGTTTTCACTCAAAATATCGGGTTTTGGTAGGAAATAAAAGTGATAACAGATTCCACTTGTTTTTGCTCTATCCCTTATAGTTTTCGAGAAAACGCAAAATATGGGTTTTTGGTAGGAAATAAAAGTGATCACAGTTGTTACTTGTTTTTGCTCTATCTTTTATAGTTTTCCTATTTCTTATAGTTTTCGAGAAAAACGCAGTTTTATGTGTTCACTCAAAATATCGGTTTTTGGTAGGAAATAAAAGTGATCACAGATTTCACTTGTTTTTGCTCTATCTCTTATAGTTTTCGAGAAAAACACAGTTTTATGTTTTCACTCAAAATATCGGGTTTTGGTAGGAAATAAAAGTGATAACAGATTCCACTTGTTTTTGCTCTATCCCTTATAGTTTTCGAGAAAAACGCACTTTTATGTTTTCACTCAAAATATCGGTTTTTGGTAGGAAATAAAAGTTATCACAGATTTCACTTGTTTTTGCTCTATCTCTTATAGTTTTCGAGAAAAACGCACTTTTATGTTTTCACTCAAAATATGGGTTTTTGGAAGGAAAATAAAGTGATCACAGATTTTACTTGTTTTTGCTCTATCTCTTATAGTTTTCGAAAAAAACGTACTTTTATGTTTTCACTCAAAATATCGGTTTTTGGTAGGAAATAAAAGTGATCACAGATTTCACTTGTTTTGCTCTATCTCTTATAGTTTTCGAGAAAAGCACAGTTTTATGTTTTCACTCAAAATATCGGGTTTTGGTAGGAAATAAAAGTGATAACAGATTTCACTTGTTTTTGCTCTATCTCTTATAGTTTTCGAGAAAAACACAGATTTATGTGTTCACTCAAAATATCGGCTTTTGGTAGGAAATAAAAGTGATCACAGATTTTACTTGTTTTTGCTCTATCTTTTATAGTTTTCAAGAAAAACGCACCTTTATGTTTTCACTCAAAATATCGGTTTTTGTGAGAAAATAAAAGTGATCACAGATTTAACTTGTTTTTGCTCTATCTCTTATAGTTTTTTCGAAAAATGCACTTTTATATTTTCACTCAAAATATTAGTTTTTGGAAGGAAATAAAAGTGATCACAGATTTCACTTGTTTTTGCTCTATCTCTTATAGTTTTCGAGAAAAACGCACTTTTATGTGTTTACTCAAAATATCGGTTTTTGGTAGGAAATAAAAGTGATCACAGATTTCACTTGTTATTGCTCTATTTCTTATAGTTTTCGAGTAAAACGCACTTTTATATTTTCACTCAAAATATCGGTTTTTGATATGAAATAAAAATGATCACAGATTTCACTTGTTTTTGCTCTATCTCTTATAGTTTTCGAGAAAAACGCACTTTTATGTTTTCACTCAAAATATCGATTTTTGGTAGGAAACAAAAGTGATCACAGATTTGCTCTATCTCTTATAGTTTTCGAGAAAAACGAACTTTTATATTTTCACTCAAAATATGGGTTTTTGGTTGGAAATAAAAGTGATCACAGATTTCACTTGTTTTTGCTCTATCTCTTATAGTTTTCAAGAAAAACGCACTTTTATGTTTTCACTCAAAATATCGGTTTTTGGAAGGAAATAAAAGTGATTACAGGTTTCACTTGTTTTTGCTCTCTCTCTTATAGATTTCGAGAAAAACGAACCTTTATATTTTCACTCAAAATATGGGTTTTTGGTAAGAAATAAAAGTGATCACAGATTTCACTTGTTTTTGCTCTATCTCTTATAGTTTTCAAGAAAAACGCACTTTTATGTTTTCACTCAAAATATCGGTTTTTGGAAGGAAAATAAAGTGATCTCAGATTTCACTTGTTTTTGCTCTATCTCTTATAGTTTTCGAGAAAAACGCACTTTTATGTTTTCACTCAAAATATCGGTTTTTGGTAGGAAATAAAAGTGATCACAGATTTCACTTGTTTTTGCTCTATCTCTTATAGTTTTCAAGAAAAACGCACTTTTATGTTTTCACTCAAAATATCGGTTTTTGGCAGGAAAATAAAGTGATCACAGATTTTACTTGTTTTTGCTCTATCTCTTATAGTTTTCGAAAAAACGCACTTTTATGTTTTTAATCAAAATATCGGTTTTTGGTAGGAAATAAAAGTGATCCACTTCCACTTGTTTTTGCTCTATCTCTTATAGTTTTCGAGAAAATTTCACTTTTATATTTTCACTCAAAATATCGGGTTTTGGTAGGAAATAAAAGTGATCACAAATATCGGTTTTTGATATGAAATAAAAGTGATCACAGATTTTACTTGTTTTTGCTCTATCTCTTATAGTTTTCGATAAAAACGCAGTTTTATGTGTTCACTCAAAATATCGGTTTTTGGAAGGAAATAAAAGTGATTACAGGTTTCACTTGTTTTTGCTCTATCTCTTATAGATTTCGAAAAAAAACGCACTTTTAAGTTTTCAATCAAAATATCGGTTTTTGGTAGGAAATAATAGTGATTACAGATTACACTTGTTTTTGCTCTATCTCTTATAGTTTTCGAGAAAAACGCACTTTTATGTTTTTACTCAAAATATCGGTTTTTGGTAGGAAATAAAAGTTATCACAGATTTCACTTGTTATTGCTCTATCTCTTATAGTTTTCGAGAAAAACGCACTTTTATATTTTCACTAAAAGTATAGGTTTTTGGTATGAAATGAAAGTGATCACAGATTTCACTTGTTTTTGTTCTATCTCTTATAGTTTTCAAGAAAAACGCACTTTTATGTTTCCACTCAAAATATCGATTTATGGTAGAAAATAAAAGTGATCACAGATTATACTTGTTTTTCTCTATCTTTTATAGTTTTTGAGAAAAATGCACTTTTATATTTTCACTCAAAATATCGATTTTTGGTAGGTAATAAAAGTGATCACAGATTTCACTTGTTTTTGCTCTATCTCTTATAGTTTTCGAGAAAAACACACTTTTATCTTTTCAGTAAAAATATTCGTTTTTCGAATAAACGGACTTTTATGTTTTCAGTCATTGTTTTATGTATGATGAAGATATAAATCAAATGTTTCTTATTTTTCATATTGTGTTACAGTTATTTTTTGTTTGATTTATTTTTTCAGTTTTTTAATTACTCCCTGAAGATATTGGTTCGAAGGACCACCAAATGTGCCATAAATCCCTACAATTAAACACTTAATCAAGAGGCTTCTGTATGGGGGAAAACTGCAGGCGATCTAAAGTTGCATTTAGCGTTAAAGGGAGCACAGAATTATACTGTAACGTTTGCATCAACATTCCTTAAAAATTTATAATACTTACACATGCTGGCGAAAAAAATCCTACTAAGAAAAAAAAAGGAAACATAAACCAACAAATGTACCTGCAATTTAATGGGTTTGCGTGTTCTGGCGAAGATTACAATACAGGCGACACTCAGTGGTAGGTTGTTTAAATAGAGCTCGTATTGGGACTTTATACTCTGAGTGTCCTGGGCATAACCACATATCAATTTATGGACAACTTTCCAAGCTATACATAATAAGGATTTAAAGTTTAATATTTTATTTTTACTTAAGTTGTGTGCTGTTGCTGCTGTTTTTTTTTAAGTTTTAATCTCTAGGAGAACATAAAAATCCATAAAAATTGTGTTTTTATAGAGATTATAGTAAAAATTACAAATAAAATAAAAATAAACTATCTACTGCAGGTGGTATCATCTGCAGTTTCAATTAAAAATGTATAATAAAATTTTATGAAAATAAATATAAAAAAGTGAATGAGAAAGAATAAAACAAACAGAAAACGATGATTAATTTGAGCAACCGGGGACACTAAAGGGGACAATTATGAAACGCATATCAGTAATAAAATAAATAATAAACTGAGAACAAAAATATATATAAATATACCATAAGATAATATAGAACATATTAAAGCCATAAAAAACCTTAAACTTTCCTTTATTTAAAACAAAAGGAATTTTGTAAATATTACTTAAACGTTTTTTATTGAAATGTTAAAAGAGAATTATAATGTTCAATTGCTATTTAATTCAAATTTCAATTTTTAATAACTTTTCTAATCTCCTAACAAGCACCATTTCTTACTCTTTCAAACACAAAAGAAATCTTGTCAATAGCTCTTTAACCAACCGACTTATGCTTAAATTACCAAAATTGCTAAACCGCCCACTTTTCATATATCTCACACTTTACACACACACTTCATCATTCAAAAACTTCCTTAATACACAATCAATTTAAAAGGTATTAAGCACGATTAAGTAATGAAAACTGAACTTTCATATAGTGCAGTAATATTTGAAAAAAAAAACTTTATTAGTTTCCATAATATGCAGATTTTTGTTATAAAAATAAATTATGACAAGCTAAAAGTGGGCGTGGCAGTTGCTATTAATATTTAGCCTTCTTGAAAAGCTCTAATTCCATTCTATCCGGAGCAAAAAGAATCTTTCAATTATCTCGCAAACTAGGCAAGTTACATTAAAATAACTAAATTGGTTATATCGCCCACTATTCATTTCTGTGTCCTTTTTTTATGAAAATTTCGTCCTTGTATAAATTTCTTAAAACAACATAAAATCAAATGAAACTTGTAAGGGCAGTAGGGCAGATTATGGACTTTCTGACAGTGCAACAATATTTGAGATTACTTTTATAGTTTTGGCAATGTAAAGATTTTAAATATTAAAGTCTATAAATGAAAAAGTAGGCGTGGCAATGGGCGTTCAAATTTATTATCATCGTATAGCCCAAATTCCAAACTATCGATATCAAAAGAAATCTCATCGATATCTCTTAAAACCAATAACTTATTCACAAAAATGTAAAATTGATATTGGGAAAAACACCTACTACTCGATTCTGTTGACCTGGTGTTTCATTAAAATTTTTGGCAAAATTTTTTTGCCAATTTTTGGGGCTCTACAAAGCAAATTTTTAACGCTTATAACTTCGGTATGTGACAAGCAATTGAAATGAATTTTTACACAGAGAAACCTTATGAATAGGACTATATGCTGAAGATATAAAATTTTTGCCACGCCCCTTTTTCTTCATGAAATTTCAATTTTAAAATCAACATATTCATGTGCTTAGAACTATGTAACGAGGAAACATTTTTTAAACTCTTAACCAGCAATGGAAAGCTTATTTCTCCCTCTTTTAAAAATAATAAAAATCTTTTCAATATCTCTTAAACCAAGCAAGTTATACTTAAATAACCAAAATGTGAATTCCGCCCACTTTTCATTTTACTGACATAGTAAACATTAACCTCATCATAGAATAACTTCCTCAATATACAATCAATTGAAATGAAATTTGACACAAGTATATCATGAGAATTGGTCTTTCAGATAGTAATGAAATATTTAAGAAATCTTTTTTAGTTTATGCAATATTCAAATGTTAACAATAAAGGCTGTAAAGTTAAAAGTAGGCGTGGCAGTCGTCAAAATTCGATTTTGTCAAAAAGTCCATTTCCCATTCTCTCCATAGTAGAAAAATCATTCAATTATCTCTAATACTAAGCGATTTACATTGTAATAACTAAAGTAGTCATGACAAGTTTAATTAACTTCTACGTCCTTTTTTATAAAAGTTTCGTCCTTGCATAAAATTCTTAAAACACAATTAAATCAAATGAAATTTGTCATGATAGTAAAGCAAGATTTTGTCTTTCTTACAGTGCAAAAATAATTGAGATAGCTCTTATAGTTCAAACAATATAAGCATTTAAAATATAAAAGTCTATAAATGAAAAAGTAGGCGTGGCAATGGGCGTTGAAATTTATTATCATCGTGTAGCCCAAATTCCAAACTATCAATATCAAAAGAAATCTCATCTATATCTCTTAAAACCAATAAGTTATTCACAAAAATGTAAAATTGATATTAGGAAAAACACCTCCTACTCGATTCTGTTGACCTGGTGTTTCATTAAAATTTTTGGCAAAATTTTTTGGCCAATTTTTGATGCTTTACAGAGCAAACTTTAAACGCTTATAACTCTGGTATATGACAAGCAATTATAATGAAATTTTACACAGAGAAACCTTATGAATAGGACTATATGCTGAATATATAAAAATTTTGTCACGCCCCTTTTTCCTCATGAAATTTCAATTTTAAAATGAACATATTCATGTGGTTAGAACTATCTAACGAGGAAATATTTTTAAACCACTTAACCAGCCATGGAAAGCTTATTTTTCCCTCTTTCAAAAATAACAAAAATCTTTTCAATATCTCTTAAACCAAGCGAGTTATAGTTAAATAACCAAAATGTTAATTCCGCCCACTTTTCATTTAACTGACATTGTAAACATTAACTTCATCATTGAATAACTTCCTTAATATACAATCAATTGAAATGAAATTTGACACAAGTATAGCGTGAGAATTAGACTTTCAGATAGTGATGAAATATTTAAAAAAACTTTTTTAGTTTATGCAATATTCAAATGTTAACAATAAAGGCTGTAAAGTTAAAATTAGGCGTGGCAGTCGTCAAAATTCGACTTTGTCAAAAAGTCCTTTTCCCATTCTATCCATAGCAGAAAAAATTATTCAATTAACTCTTATACTAAGCGATTTACATTGAAATAACAAAAGTAGTCATGACTAGCACAATTGATTTCTGAGTCCTTTTTTATAAAAGTTTCGTCCTTGCATAAATTTGTTAAAACACAATTTAATCATATGAAATTTGTCAGGATATTAGAGCAAGATTTGGACTTTCTTACAGTGCAAAAATAGTTTAGATAGCTCTTATAGTTCAAACAATATAAGCATTCAAAATATAAAAGTCTATAAATGAAAAAGTAGGCGTGGCAATGGGCGTTAAAATTTATTATCATCGTATAGCCCAAATTCCAAACTATCGATATCAAAAGAAACCTCATCGATATCTTTTAAAACCAACGAGTTTTTTGCAAAAATGTAAAAGTGTTATTAGGAAAAACACCTCCTACTTGATTCTGTTGACCTGGTGTTTCATTAAAATTTTTGGCAAAATTTTTTGGCCAATTTTTGATGCTTTACAGAGCAAACTTTAAACGCTTATAACTCTGGTATATGACAAGAAATTATAATGAAATTTTACACAGAGAAACCTTATGAATAGGACTATATGCTGAATATATAAAAATTTTGCCACACCCCTTTTTCCTCATGAAATTTCAATTTTAAAATGAACATATTCATGTGGTTAGAACTATCTAACGAGGAAATATTTTTAAACCACTTAACCAGCCATGGAAAGCTTATTTTTCCCTCTTTCAAAAATAACAAAAATTTTTTCAATATCTCTTAAACCAAGCGAGTTATACTTAAATAACCAAAATGTTAATTCCGCCCACTTTTCATTTAACTGACATTGTAAACATTAACTTCATCATTGAATAACTTCCTTAATATACAATCAATTGAAATGAAATTTGACACAAGTATAGCGTGAGAATTAGTCTTTCAGATAGTGATGAAATATTTAAGAAATCTTTTTTAGTTTATGCAATATTCAAATGTTAACAATAAAGGCTGTAAAGTTAAAAGTAGGCGTGGCAGTCGTCAAAATTCGACTTTGACAAAAAGTCCATTTCCCATTCTGTCCATAGCAGAAAAAATCATTCAATTATCTCTAATACTTATCGATTTACATTAAAATAACTAAAGTAGTCATGACAAGCACAATTAATTTTTAAGTTCCTTTTTATAAAAGTTTCGTTTTTGCATAAATTTCTTAAAACACAATTAAATCATATGAAATTTGCCAGGATAGTAGAGCAAGATTTGAACTTTCTTACAGTACAAAAATAATTGAGATAGCTCATATAGTTCAAACAATATAAGCATTCAAAATATAAAAGTCTATAAATGAAAAAGTAGGCGTGGCAATGGGCGTTAAAATTTGATGTCATCGTATAGCCCAAATTCCAAACTATCGATATCAAAAGAAATCACATCGATATCTTTTAAAACCAACGAGTTATTTGCAAAAATGTAAAAGTGATATTAGGAAAAACACCTCCTACTCGATTCTGTTGACCTGGTGTTTTATTAAAATTTTTGGCAAAATTTTTTGGCCAATTTTTGGGGCTTTACAGAGCAAACTTTAAACGCTTATAACTCTGTTATATGACAAGCAATTGTAATGAAATTTCACACAGAGAAACCTTATGAATAGGACTATATGCTGAAGATTTAAAATTTTTGCCACGCCCCTTTTTCCTTTTAATATTTAAGATTTAAAACTATTAAGTTTATGTCCCCACAGTAATGAAACATTGAAAGTCTTTTTAACATGTAACATGTCAAAACAAAGCTGCTTTCTTCCTCTTTCAAACCCAAAAGAAATCTCATGAATATCTCTAAAAACGAGTGAGTTATGCTGAAATATCTAAAATAGTTTTTCCGCCCACTTTTAATGTTTTTGTTGGTTTAAAAATGTGTTTAAAAGCTTATAATTCCGTTAAATGACTAGCTATTTGAATGAAACTTCACATCGACTTTCTTTGAGATTCATACTTTGTACTGAAAATATATTTGTTTTTGCCACGCCCACTTTTCCGTACATGAGATTAGTTTGAATATTAACTATTTCTTTTGGTTATTAAAGTGAGGACAACGTAACTTTTTTAAAGAAGTTATATAACACAGAAAAGTATATTCTCCCCTTTATTAAACAAAGAAGAAATATTGTAGCTTGATCTTAAAATGTGAGTGTAATGTTGAAAAAACCTTAATAGTAATTACGCCCACTTTACTGTTTAGATACATTTTACTATTAACTTTGACTTTGTATAACTTATTAAATACTTAACCAATATTAATGAAATTTCTCAGGATAATAGAAAACAAATAGGGCTTTTTAACAAACAAAAAATAATTTTGAAAATTGGAAAGAATTTTTAAAATATATTAAGTTTCATCATTAGAACATAAAATTTTAAAAATGCTTAGGGGTGGTCATTTTACTAATTTTATTTATTGTATTTCTTTGTCCATCGAATGTGCTCTAACTATTGTACATACATGTCAAATTTCATTAAAATCGAATGTGTATTAAAAAAGTTATTCAAAGTCAAAGTTAATGTTAAAATGAACAATAAATGAAAAATGGGCGGAATAAACATTTTAGTTTTTTCAGTATAACTCGCTTAATTTAAGAGATATTGACAAGATTTTTCTTGCACTTAAAAGAGGGAGAGATAAGCTTTACTATGGCATGTAACTCATTAAAAAATATTTTCTTGTAACATTGTTATAAACAAATAAACGTCATAGTTTGAAGACCTAAATATTATTAAGAAAAAGGGGCGTGGCAAAAATTTTATTTCTCCAACTGATAGTCCTATTCCAAAGGCATCTTGGTGTAAAGTTTCAATACAATTGCTTGTCGTATACTGGAGTTATGAACGTTTAAAGTTTGCTCCGAAAAGCCCAAAAAATTGGCCAAAAAATTTTGCCAAAAATTTTAATGAAACACCAGGTCAACAGAATCGAGTAGGAGGTGTTTTTCCTAATATAACTTTTACATTTTTGCAAATAACTCGTTTGTTTTAAGAGATATCGATGAGATTTCTTTTGATATCGAAAGATTGCAATTTGAGCTTTATGATGACATCAAATTTTAACGCCCACTGCCACGCCTACTTTTTCATTTATAGACTTTTATATTTTGAATGCTTATATTGTTTGAACTATATGAGCTATCTCAATTATTTTTGCACTGTAAGAAAGTCCAAATCTTGTTCTACTATCCTGACAAATTTTATATGATTTAATTGTGTTTTAAGAAATTTATGCAAAAACGAAACTTTTATAAAAAGGAACTTAGAAATTAAATGAGCTTGTCATGACTACTTTAGTTATTTTAATGTAAATCGATAAGTATTAGAGATAATTGAATGATTTTTGCTGCTATGGACAGAATGGGAAATGGACTTTTTGACAAAGTCGAATTTTGACGACTGCCACGCCTACTTTTAACTTTACAGCCTTTATTGTTAACATTTGAATATTGCATAAACTAAAAAAGATTTCTTAAATATTTCATCACTATCTGAAAGACTAATTCTCACGCTATACTTGTGTCAAATTTTATTTCAATTGATTGTATATTAAGGAAGTTATTCAATGATGAAGTTAATGTTTACAATGTCAGTTAAATGAAAAGTGGGCGGAATTAACATTTTGGTTATTTAAGTATAACTCGCTTGGTTTAAGAGATATTGAAAAGATTTTTGTTATTTTTGAAAGAGGGAAAAATAAGCTTTCCATAGCTGGTTAAGTGGTTTAAAAATATTTCCTCGTTAGATAGTTCTAACCACATGAATATGTTCATTTTAAAATTGAAATTTCATGAGGAAAAAGGGGCGTGGCAAAACTTTTATATATTCAGCATATAGTCCTATTGATAAGGTTTCTCTGTGTAAAATTTCATTATAATTGCTTTTCATATACCAGAGTTATAAGCGTTTAAAGTTTGCTCTGTAAAGCATCAAAAATTGGCCAAAAAATTTTGCCAAAAATTTTAATGAAACACCAGGTCAACAGAATCAAGTAGGAGGTGTTTTTCCTTATATCACTTTTACATTTTTGTAAATAACTCGTTGGTTTTAAGAGATATCGATGTGATTTCTTTTGATATCGATAGTTTGGAATTTGGGCTATACGATGATAATAAATTTGAGCGCCCATTGCCACGCCTACTTTTTCATTTATAGACTTTTATATTTTGAATGCTTATATTGTTTGAACTATAAGAGCTATCTAAACTATTTTTGCACTGTAAGAAAGTCAAAATCTTGCTCTAATATCCTGACAAATTTCATATGATTAAATTGTGTTTTAACAAATTTATGCAAGGACGAAACTTTTATAAAAAAGGACTCAGAAATCAATTGTGCTAGTCATGATTACTTTAGTTATTTCAATGTAAATCGCTTAGTATAAGAGATAATTGAATGATTTTTTCTGCTATGGAGAGAATGGGAAAAGGACTTTTTGACAAAATAGAATTTTGACGACTGCCACGCCTACTTTTAACTTTACAGCCTTTATTGTTAACATTTGAATATTGCATAAACTAAAAAAGATTTCTTAAATATTTCATCACTATCTGAAAGACCAATTCTCATGCTATACTTATGTCAAATTTCATTTCAATTGATTGTATATTAAGGATGTTATTCAATGATGAAGTTAATGTTTACAATGTCAGTCAAATGAAAAGTGGGCGGAATTAACATTTTGGTTATTTAAGTATAACTCGCTTGGTTTAAGAGATATTGAAAAGATTTTTGTTATTTTTAAAAGAGGGAGAAATAAGCTTTCCATTGCTGGTTAAGCGGTTAAAAAATATTTCCTCGTTTGATAGTTCTAACCACATGAATATGTTCATTTTAAAATTGAAATTTAATGAGGAAAAAGGGGCGTGGCAAAAATTTTATATCTTCAGCATATAGTCCTATTCATAAGGTTTCTCTGTGTAAAATTTCATTACAATTGCTTGTCACATACCAGAGTTATAAGCGTTAAAAATTTGCTTTGTAGAGCCCCAAAAATTGGCCAAAAAATTTTGCCAAAAATTTTAATGAAATACCAGGTCAACAGAATCGAGTAGGAGGTGTTTTTCCTTATATCACTTTTACATTTTTGTAAATAACTCGTTGGTTTTAAGAGATATCGATGTGATTTCTTTTGATATCGATAGTTTGGAATTTGGGCTATACGATGACATCAAATTTTAACGCCCATTGCCACGCCTACTTATTCATTTTTAGGATTTAATACTTTAGACTTTTATATTGCCAAATCTATAAGAGATATCTAAAATATTTTTTCACTGTTAAAAAGTCCAAATCCTGCTCTAATATCGTGACAAATTTCATTTAATTTAATTTTGTTTTAAGAAATTTATTCAAGGACGAAACTTTCTGGAAAAATGACACAGAAATGAAAGATGGTTGTAATTACTATTGTCGTTATTTCAATGTAACTTTCTTATTTCAAGAGATATTTACAAGATTTTTGTTGCTCTGTATAGTTTGGGTATAGGGCTAGATTTTAAAGCTAATTGATTTACAGTCTTCATTTTTAGAACTTATATATTTTAAATATTGTACAAGTTTTCTGTTATATTTGTACGTTAACAGAACGTCCCTTTTCTAGTCTATTATCCTGATAATTTTTATTAGAATTAGTTGCGTATTAGGGATGTTATGCAATGGCGAAATTGTAATTTTTTTCTTCGATACAACTATAACTTAAGCTTGTCATTAGTTAATCCTGCATTAAGTTAAACTAGTTTCCCACATGTTTAGTGGGATTTTAACATAGATTGTTCTCTGAATATCACATTCTTGTTAGACAAGTAAGTGATTGTATGTAAAACTAATCCTCTTTTTGGCTTTTTAAAACTCTATAACGTCATTTTTTTTATTTCGTTTTGTATTTCCCAAAGTTTTTTCACCATTTTAAACTGTGTTTTTTATAAGTTTTTTATGTGTAAGCTGCTGGTGTTGTATGTCTAGTTGAAGTGTTTGTTTTTTAAGCTATTGTATAGTTTTTTTTCATTTAGATTTTTATTACAATAAAGCGGGATTAATGTTAAACAAATTTGTTAAACAATTTGTAAATAATGCCAAAACTGTTTTTGTGCAAAACTAAAAATTTGCTACTATTGTTGCTACCGATAGCAGTTTAATTACCTAGGAAATATAAGCTAAAATTTTTATTAAAGTGTTTGTTTTACCTGCTTTTTTCTGTCTTATTTGTAAAATAATACAACAGCGGCATTTTTTTTTTGTTAATTTTTTTTTTTTCAGTCTTTAACAATAAAAGTTTTTTATTTATTTATTATTTTTTTCATTTACGTTTTTTTTTAGTATTTTCAATGAAACATGCCTTAAATGTTAAAGAGTTGTTGTTGTTTTTTCTATTTTACATTATTTTTTATCTTAAATACTTTTTTGTTTTATTTCTTAAGGAAATTAAATATTTTAGTTTTTTTTGTTTGTTTTTAAATGGCAGTATTATTCTTTAATTTTTAAACAATTTATTGTTAGAGTTTTTTTTTAAATAAAAATTAAATTTGTTTTTGTTCTTAATACAAAATAGTTTGTTTTTATAAGTTTAAATGGATAAATTTACATAATTATTTATAATTATTTTGCTTTATATTAGAAACTTATTAATAAGAGACTTAAAAAAATATTTATAATAAAATGACTACAACGTCATAAAATCAATTAAGGGTATTTGTAATTAAATGATAAAAGGACTCGAAAGGAGCAACCAGAAACACGGAAGCAAATAAAAAAAGCACAGATCTCATTTAAAAATTAATCAGAACAGAATTGGAACTGAACTTAAACAGAACTTGAACAGAACTAGAACAGAACTAGAACAGAACTTGAACAGAACTAGAACAGAACTAGAACAGAACTAGAACAGAACTAGAATAGAACTAGAACAGAACTAGAACAGAACTAGAACAGAACTAGAACAGAACTAGAACAGAACTAGAACAGAACTAGAACAGAACTAGAACAAAACTAGAACTGAACTAGAACAGAACTAGAACAGAACAGAACTTGTTGAAAACTAAACATAACATGAATTGAGAAATTATAGATCCAGATCTGTGACTATCCTTTACCTTAAATAACAATCGCCATTTTCCTCTCATCCCAAAAAAAGCAATTATATGTTTTATGTTTAAAAGGCGTGTTAAAAAGTTATTAAAAATAGTTTTTCGTTAAAATACAACTTATGACTAAAAACTGCACAAAAAACAACTTGAAACTAATTTCAACAGAACACAAAAGCTCTCCTCTACAATTTACAGTCTATTACCCTTAAACTAGGAATAATAAATTTCTTATGCGTAAATTAAAATAAGAAGAAAAAAACTTGAAAAGCGAACGGACTCCCATGTATTTAAATACTTTTAATAGTATTTGCATAAATTTCATTTAAACTTTTTTTTTTAATTTTAGTTATTATTTATTTTCATTTAACATAGAGAAGCTGGTGAATAAAAGATGAGTCGAAGCAAGTAGAACTGAATAAGATGAAGCTGCAGCTGGGAAAATATTGCATGTTTGGAGGTCAGTTTTCATTTAAGCAGAGGAAAATAAAATATTTATGATGATTATTTAGCAGAAAAAGTTGTAAATTTCGGCAAAAAAAAAGACTTAAAAAGCTGAAATATGTTTTGTGCAAAATTAAACAAAAAACATGGCACACAGTGTAAATTTATAATAACTAAGGGTAAATAAATAAAAACATGGTTAGTTGGTAATTAAAATGAAAACAAATAAATATAATTTCCAATTAAAAGTTACAAAAAAATTAAACATAAAAATGTACTTGTTAAAATTCTCATTAAATTTATGACAAATACAAAATAAGTTAGTAGTTATATGGCTGCTAACAAGCAAAAAGATTTAGAAAAACCCCTGCTGCCTCCCCTAAACTATTCAATGGAGCTGTCACATTGTAAATATCAAAACATGTCTGGTTAAAAGAAACACGACAGCTCGGCATTTAGAAAATTAATTTCAAATAGTTGTCTCTGTGTTGTCATCAAACTTAATTACAAAAAGACCTCTGAACTATTTAAAGAGACAGAAAAATATTCACACATTCAAACTACCACCCCGTCCAATCATCTAAACAACTGTCACTGTGATTGTTAATATAACCTTCCTCCCATCAACCCAACACCAACTATCTTCATCATCAGTTGTAGTATTAAAACATCAAATGTATGGAACACAACCAAATTTATTTCCCCAAACCCAAACAAACTAATTCGTTTGACGAATATTTGACTTCGATACAATGATAATTTTTTTTCTTGTTCCGTTTTGTTTTATTTTTCTTTTCCCAAACACTTCATTGTCAATTGATATTGTCAATATAATGATGAGTCATCTTGTTATTCAAAAAAAAAAACTATTAAAATCCTCCTATGCCTGATAACCTTCCACCAACCACTGTATTTTGACTCCATAAAACCAACAATAGCAATCCCTTTGGATTAAAAGGGAAATTGATGGAAAACTGTCATTAATTTGGAAATAGAAAATGTAACAAATTGTTTGTGCAAATTCAAATGGAAATATTTTTATAGTGGTTGTTGTTGTTTCTGAACACTGAAAATAACTAAATGATTGACATTTTTGATAGTAATTGTGGCAGCACAAAGGGAATTTAATGCTAAGGGTCAGTGAACTACGGAAATCTAGTTATAGTTCCGTTCTTGTCCTTTTCTGGCTCTGTTCTAGTTCTAGTTCTGTTCTAGTTCTGGTCTAGTTCTGTTCTAGTTCTGTTCTAGTTCTGTTCTAGTTCTGTTCTAGTTCTGTTCTAGTTCTGTTCTAGTTCTGTTCTAGT
>NC_060953.1:5046163-5046427 GCF_022045245.1 Lucilia cuprina | reverse complement strand
TAGTTAGTTAGTTAGTTAGTTAGTTAGTTAGTTAGTTAGTTGGTTATTTAGTTAGTTAGTTAGTTAGTTAGTTAGTTAGTTAGTTAGTTAGTTAGTTAGTTAGTTAGTTAGTTAGTTAGTCAGTCAGTCAGTCAGTTAGTTAGTTAGTTAGTTAGGTAGTTAGTTAGTTAGTTAGTTAGTTAGTTAGTTAGTTAGTTAGTTGGTTAGTTAGTTAGTTAGTTAGTTAGTTAGTTAATTAGTTAGTTAGTTAGTTAGTTAGTTAGT
>NC_060953.1:5044246-5046051 GCF_022045245.1 Lucilia cuprina | reverse complement strand
TAGTTAGTTAGTTAGTTAGTTAGTGTGGTCCTTCACAGTTCCTACATAAGTTTTTAAATTCTGTAAAATCAAAGTTATTAAGTTTATTCTTGATTTTAAATTAATTCAAGGCTTTTATCCCAACTTTGCTACTTATTTATACAAATATGTTTCCGAATATTGACACAACACAGTATTTGACTTGCATTTCCCCCGAAACAAAATTATTAATTTTAATGTATTAATTGACCCATTTCATGCACATTGACATTAATTTCACATTCATATATGTACGCTTTGCAAGTGTTTGCATATTTCTGAGATTGTGTATGTGTTAGCATGTCAATAAATTACCTGTAATTGCTTTAATAAATGCCTAGAAAACGCCCATTCAAATAACAAATTAACGGTGGCCTGACCAACTCAAATGGCAAATAATAACTTTTGTCTTATGAAAATATTGACTACAGTCGACAACAACAGCAACAACTACAACAGTATTAATATGGAAATTAATTTCTTGTTGTTGTTGCAATTTTCTCTTGTCTTTCTTTAGCTTTTGTTGTGAAATTTGTTGTTTGATTTCAGCTTTAATTAAAAATTAATCATTATACTATATATGTATGTATGTAAGTAAGTATTGATGAAGTTTTTTAATCAATTGACAATCAATCATTTTTAATTAAAACTCTGGAAGAGACAAAAAAATCAAAAACAAAAGGAAAATAAGGAGAAACCAACAGCAGCTAAATGAACTTAAGTAAACACTAGCAAATCTGTTATAAAAATAGCAAAATATTGATATTATTCAGGAGTTTTGATGTGGTTAACAGGTTTTTCTAAGAAATGGTACCAAAGTACTTTTTTGAAAAAAGTACTTTTTCTAAAAAAACCTGCTTTTTGCACATATTCATTGTATGACAATTCAATAGAAACACGAATTTAAAAGATTTTTTCAAAAGGTACTTTTTAGGAAAAAAGTACTTTTTTAGAAAACACTTTTTTTTACTAATTTATAGTTAAAATAAAAATATCACGTTTAAAATATCACACACACACGAATTTGAAAGATTTTTTTAAAAAAGGACTATTTTGAGAAGTTGCTTTCTTGAAAAAGTACTTTTTTGAAAAAGAATTTTTTGAAAAGAGTCCTTTTAAAATATTTTCTAGAAATTATACTTAAGATTAACTAAATAAACATAATTTTTTAAGGTTTTTTTGAAAAATGTACTTTGTTTTTGAAAAAGTACTTTGTGTCAAAAAAGTACCTTAAACCTTTCCCCATTTCGTAAAAAATACTTTTGGAATACCAAACTTATTCACTTCTTACTATCTTCTCTAACTTAATACTCATCAAATACCGGTATTGGTTAGATTGTTTACTACAACACCAACATAAGGTGGTATCAACAACCACAACAACAACATCTTAACAAACAAAAATTGCAAAAAAAAAAAATATTATTTCATCCAAACAATCTCAACTTGAAAAAAACAAACAAACAATCAACTTTAAACAAGTTTTTCAGGTTCAATTGTTTCTGTATCTATGTTTGCATCCCCAGCTTAAACATAGATGACAACAACAACATAAAAGAAGGAGCTTGTTGCACAAGCAACAATATTCATACTACAACTTCTTTAACACAACCTGGTCTAACAGCCTGCCATAGTCTTTGAGTATAAAACAATTTTTGTACACAATTTCTAAGTCTTCCATCATTCCATCTAACATCGTTGTCTTGAAAGACATATATACTTGATCATTAAAACCATCATCGTCTTCATCATAATCATAATAATCATCATCATCACTATCCTCCTTT
>NC_060953.1:5042944-5044146 GCF_022045245.1 Lucilia cuprina | reverse complement strand
TATTACGAGCCACCTACGACAGACTTGAATTTTATTTTAATACATAGGGTAAAAGCTAGGAGGGGGTAGTCCCCAAATCTGGAATAAGTTGTTTTCCTTAGCGGACACTATAAAGATTGTATTTTTTGTAACTTTTTTTGCTTTTTAAGTTCCAACCTTATTGCGAGTCATCTAGGATAAGCCAGAATAGGATTCTATAAAGTGAAAATATCTTTAAGTTAATGTACAAACTACAATATGGAAAAAATCAGAAGAATTTGCGATTGGATATTGAAAGAATTGTTTTATTTTGATTTTATTAATTTATTAACAAAAGTGCTTTAATTATTTAAAAGAAACAAATTAAAAAATATTTCATTGTTTATTTTAATATCTATTAAAATAACAATAAAATTTATCAAACTAACAAAACTACTTCAATAACATTTCTACAAAACATAACAAAAATTCATTAAAAAAACAAAAAAGTAACATGTTAATATAATATTCATAAATTAACAAAATAAAAATTTACTTCAGCACAAGCTCAAATATTTTACAGAAATTAAATAATGTCTTATCCAGAATATGATTTTTATAAATAACATGTAATATAATACGCCGTATATATATGTATGTTCAAAATATTTTTATGTGTTATACGTACACAAAAAACATTTAAATTGTGTATTTTGTATATCATTAATTTTATAATAATATTGTATGCATTCGTTATCAACCATACTATTACAATTAATACACCTTACAAATGATGCATTTGGAACACCTTCGCAATGCAAACATTCATCTGATCGGTCTTTGGACATTGCTCTAAGTTTATTTTTCATGATATTGCGGTATTCATTTGGGTTAATGATTTCATTTAAATTACGTTTTTTTAACAGAGCCTCAAGAAATTGGCAACATAACACCCCGCAATTGAAAATATCACTTTGAATGGGATGATCTAATTCTTGCTTCTCCCATTCTCCCGAACTAAATTCAATTTCCGATATTGCTTTTAATATTGTTGAGTATATTTCCTGTTTGGTGTTTTCTTTTTCTCCCAATGGATCTATATAGTTAATTTTTCTTTCAATTGTATTTATGTAGACTAAAGTAAAGTGTTCTCTGTATAAAATCGGTATTACTATGCCAGATGCGCTTTTAAATTTAAAAATGTCGAGCAATTTTACAGTTTTTGTATAAAATATAGCCATACC
>NC_060953.1:5033570-5042844 GCF_022045245.1 Lucilia cuprina | reverse complement strand
TCTAGTCTATAGTCTAGTCTATAGTCTAGTCTATAGTCTAGTCTATAGTCTAGTCTATAGTCTAGTCTATAGTCTAGTCTTTAGTCTAGGCTATAGTCTAGTCTATAGCTTTCAAAAGTTGTTATAAATTTTTAACAAATTGTCACTTAATTATCACGGATAGAGTAGGTTTGATAAATTTCCCAACCGCTGACATATGTTTTGCGACTTTTCCTTTTTCACACGCATGACTTGAAAGTAACTTGAGTTATTGAATGTATTACGTAATATCATGTCGCTGCTCTCTCTAATGTTATACTGATTTCTTGTTGTAAATTTATAGTTTTTAATAAATCAACTAATTAACTAAGCCCACCTTCAGTTAAGGTTTTCAATTACCAAGTACACATACAGTGGCATAGTTTTGATTACGTTTTTTTTCATTTTTTTTTTTTGGATTGCGTGTTTTTTTTTTTTTTTGCTAAGTTTGCCTGTTGCTGTAATTTTTCAAAAATTATCACGTTACAGAAATCAAATTGTACATGTTTACTTGTTTTTAATATTGTAATATGTAAATTTGTGGTTAAGACGTATGATCGTAGTATGTTTTCCTCTCCTCGCTGAGATTTCTTCTCAATATATAAACATAAAACATGATATTTTTCTAATAAATCATTTTTAATGATTTATAAAAACACAAATGGAATGAAAAAATATTATTTATTCAAACTACTTCAATTAAATGTGGAAATATAAAATATTTAATAAATTATTTGTATCGGTTAAATGAAAAAAATATTTATATTTTTCTAAATAAATTTGTAATTGTTAAAACTACTTTTATTTGCAGCACATAAATCAGTATTTTACGATTATTTATTTAGTGTTTTTTTTCGTTTTCTTTGGGTCTTAAACTCTTAAATTATTGCTGTCATTTGATTTGTAACTAAAACTATTACAGCTCTTAACAGAACACAGACATGAAAGGACGGACACGGACACAGAGTTACAGTTTTAAATAAAAACTATATCTTTTTTAAAAAATTAAAATAAACTTGTACAAAATGTTTGATAGAGCACCAACATAAAAAAATGTTCATACATCTCAAGAATTAGATAGACAAAAGGACAGACAAACATTTATTGCAGACTTAAATAAAAAACAATACACTTAAGGTAAAATAAATAGCACTAATTGAAACAATTGTAAACAAAATTTAGCAAAAATAAAACAATTTTGAAAAGGTAGTAGAAATACTACTTTTTTAATATAACGATTTAAGCTGTTTTATATTGTTTTGTAGTTAAATTTTTCTGGGGAAAATCTAAAATTTAAAAAAAGGTAGCAAAATACTACTTTTTTAAATTGTTTAAAAGGGTAATTTTATGTAAAGTTCAAAAATATTTACTTTCATGTCATTGTTTTTTAAAGACATATTTTTAAAATACTGAAATTTGGAAACTTTTAAAAAAGTAGTAAAAATACTACTTTTTCAAAATAGTATTTAAAATGTTTAAAATGGATAAATTTATGATTTATATTGCTAAGCAACCTATTTTAATAAAAATCATTTATTTGAAATTTCGGTACTTTTTAAAAAATGTAGTAAAAATACTACTTTTTTCAAAACACCGATTTTGATTTATATATGCTTTATTTAGATGTTTAGTTAATTATTTAGCTAAAAAGAGGATTTTTCGGAAAAGGTAGTATATATACTACTTTTTTAAAAAATGCTTTAAAAGCGTGATTTTATATAAAAATCTACAATTTTATTATTAAACAATAACTTTTTAAAGAAATTAATATCATATTTAGTTACAATATTAAAATTAAGTTTTTATTTAAAAAGTTATTAAAAATACTACTTTTTTTCAAAAAGTAAATTTATATAATAATCTATAGTTATCATTGCTAGGCAATATTTTTTAGCAAAAAAATTGAATTAAAAATCAAAATAAAGCAATTTATAAAGAAAAATTACAAGTTTTAAAAAAGTAGTAGGTATTTTAAAAAAAGTAGTAAAAATAAAAATTTTTAAAATGTGAAATATTTGTTTATAAATTACTTTTGATTTTTCATTGAAATTTTTTGCTAAAAAACGATTTTTTGTAAAAGGTAGTAAAATACTACTTTTTCAAAAGGCAAATTTTTAAAAAAGTTTATATTTTTTAATAAAATTATACTTTTTAAAGATATTTTATTTAAATTTTAGTTTACTATATTAAAATTTGACAATTTATAAAAAAGGTAGTAAAAATACTACTTTTTTAAAATACCGTTTTTTGTCTCCAAAATGCTTTATTTGGATCCGTAGTTGTCGAATTGGCGTAAAAACTGACTTTTTTAAAAAAAAAGTAGTAAAATGCTACTTTTTTAATAGGCGTATTTTTCACAATTAAACTTTTTTGGTCATTAATTAATAATTTTGTTAAAGAGAATCATGTTCCTAAAATAAGTAGAAAAATACTACTTTATTTTAAAATTTGTTAAAAGTTGCCCTTAATTTACAAAATTTCATATATGTATATGTACATGTATGTACCTACTTTTATGCACTCTTCTGTTTCCTTAAAACAAACCGTATCAAACTGGCGTTTGATACGGTCTTTTAAAGTAATATTTTCATGCCAATTCATTGCCTGGCACAAACACATTGAACTCAACAAAAAAAGTGTTAGTTGCATACAAAAACCACAACGATTGGTTACATATTCGTTTACATCCTTTGGCAGTTAGTTCATATAATTTGCATCTCCTCCAAACACGAAAAAAACAGATTACTATCTGTTCTCCTAACAACACATGCGTGAGTGCGTGTCCATGTTATAAGAAACAGAGAGAGGTGGAAATGTTTAGCAACATTTTTGTTTCAAAAAGTTTTTTTCTTATTCTCCCTAACATGACTTTTATGGGTTCCTTTTTATTTGTAACCAAAAACCGTTAAAAATTCTTTAAATTTACAAAAAAAATGATTCCACAAAGGAAAATATAGATAACTTTGGCATATTTAATACAGCAATTTACTTACAAGAAAAAAAGAAGAAAACAAGGGGTAAAACAATTTAACGGTTTTTAGTTTTAATAAATGGCTTTTTAGGAACTTAATCTCTTTTGCCTAGATTTGTCGAAAAAAAGAAATATAGAAAATATTACTAATAAATATTTAAGCTAAAGACAAACGAAAAAAGCAAACTATGCCACTAATAAGAATTTTATAAAGCCATTAAATTTTTCATGTTTGCCAAACTAGTCTGGGGAAGATTTGTATCATCACCTAAATATATTACATATGCATATCATAATTGA
Organism: Lucilia cuprina; assembly: GCF_022045245.1. NCBI lineage: Eukaryota > Metazoa > Arthropoda > Insecta > Diptera > Calliphoridae > Lucilia > Lucilia cuprina. Next base: position 5,039,555 of record NC_060953.1, on the reverse strand, counting down.
AATGAACTATAAATTGTCGCTTTAAAGTGTTATAAATCATTTTCGTTTAGAATTTTAAATTTACAATTTTTCTTAGAAACTAGATTTATCTTATGAGACGTTTTAGTCTTCCGTTTAAGAAGCTGCAGAGAGTTTTTTTGTTAATAAATTGCCAGTTTAAGAAACATTTGTAGATGATAATGAGAAAAGAAACTATTTTGACAGGAAATGTTTCTTTGGAAGAAGTGTCAAAGTAAAATGGTTTTCTTGACAATACAATGAAAGCAACTTTTTTATTGCTGTATTTAAGATTTCATAGAACAGACTAGAGACTAGATAATAAACTAGACTATAGACTAGAGTAAAAACTAGACTATAGATTAGACTAACGACTAGAATATAGAGTAGACTACAGACTAGACTATACTGTAGACTACAGACTACTCTATTGACTAGACTATAGAATAGATTATCGACTAGTAGTCTATAGTCTAGACTAAAGTTTAGGCTATAATATAGGCTATAGTCTATTCTATAGTCTAGTCTATAGTCTACTCTATAGTCTAGTCTATAGTCCAGTCTGCAATCTAGTCTAGTATATAGTCTAGTCTATAGTCTGGTCTATAGTGTAGTCTAGTATATAGTCTGATCTATAGACTAGTCTATAGTCTGGTCTATAGTCTAGTCTATTCTATAGTCTAGTCTATAGTCTGGTCTATAGTCTGGTCTATAGTCTAGTTTATTGTCTGGTCTATAGTCTAGCCTATAGCCTAGTCTATAGTCTAGTCTATAGCCTGGTCTATAGTCTCGTATATAGTATAGTCTTAAGTCCAGTCTAAAGTCTAGCCTATAGTATAGTCTACAGTCTAGTCTATAATCTAGTCTATAGTCCAGTCAATACTCTAGTCTAGTCTATAGTCATAACTATAGTTTAGTCTATAGTCTTGTCTATAATCTAGTCTTTAGACTACTCTATAATCATTTCTATGGTCTATAGTCTAGTCTTTGATCTAGTCTATATTCTAGTCTATAGTCTATTCTGTAGTCTAGTCTATAGTCTATAATATAGTCTATTTCTTAGTCTAGTCTATAGTACAATCTAGCCTATATTCTTGTCTATAGACTACCCTATATTTTACTGTAAAGTCTAGTTTATAGCTTAGTATATAGTTTATTCTATAGTCTAGTCTATAGCCTAGTCTATAGTCTAGTCTATAGTCTAGTCTATAGTCTAGTCTATAGTCTAGTCTATAGTCTAGTCTTCTATAGTGTAGTCTATTCAATAGTCTAGTTTACTGTGCAGTCTAAAGTCTAGTCTGTAGTCTGGTCTATGGTCTAGTCTATAGGATGGTGTATAGTCTAGTCTATAATTTTCTCTATAGTCTAGTCTATTGCAGTCTATAATTTAGTCTATAGTCTAGTTTTCGTTCTAAAGTCTACGGTGCAAACTATGTTGTAATGTATATAAATTACAATTTATACATTTTATTTCAAAATTCCTTAAATTCTAAAATTTCTGTTAAATTTCCAAGATTTGTTTTAACAACTATAATGCCTTTGTCTGTTTCAATTAATTTTTTTTAATTAAAATTTCAATTCTATACAAAATTCAATATGTAGCTTGTGTTAGTTTTTCATTTAAATTACAAAAAAAAAAAAACTTAAAAATAGGAAATTGCTAGAGAGCTCTGCTGGCCAATAATCAGCTTAAAAGTAACTCAATATTTATGATTTAACATACATTTTATGCTGTCTTAGGCACAAAATAATAAAAAAACACACACACCCAAAAAAAAAACTCTTCGACATACTAAAGCTTTTGCTACATACATATATACATACATATACATATATTTCTAAGAGTTTTAGGATTTTTTAATTAAATTTTGTGTTGACAAAAGCTAAAGGCAGGCCAGGCCAGCAGCATAGGCACTCATTCGATTGGGCAAAGTAAGCAGCAGTTAGTCAGTTAGACAGTTTGTAAGTTACATTACCAACCATAAAATCAGGTCACATTTGACTTAAATTGGTTAAGAAGCTTATAAAGTGACAGAGTGTTAGACAAATGGAGACATACTACCACGACAAAAAACAACTACAACGTCATAGTATCATTTATAGCTGAATGGAGACGAAACAGTTGTAGGGGCAGATACAGCGACAAAACTAACTTTACTTGGAAATTTAATAATAAATGATTGAATCATAAATAAGTTTAATAAAAAAACAAGGTGACAACTTTTTGTGTGTCTGCCAGCAGTAAAAAAAAGAATGAAATAAATTCAAAGCGAATGAACAACAATTTTATGGAAATGTCTATTACATGATTTTAAATATTTCCTTATACAACATCTCTATATAGCAAAAGACTGTGTGTTAGAATTGTAACACTATTTCCAGCTTATTAGTCTTCTTAACATTCGATAATTTGTCTTGATTTCTTGACAAAGCTACAAACACTTGTATATTATGAACCGGGAAACCTGGCACATTCAAATACTAATTATTCCATGTTCTTTGAAAACCTAGTCAATCGTATATTCAAACTTCAAATGTTGTTATTCAGCAACAACTTTTGTTAAGAGTGTAAATGATGATGTATTTGGAACTTTCAACGTCTTTATGTTTTGTACGTTTTTGCCACACATTGAACTGGCAGGCAGGCTGGCAGGTAACGGAATACTTTGTCTTATTTCTTCTTCATATCTTCAACTCCTTCCTCCTATTGCTTTTGCTGTTTGTGTTGGTTTCCATGTTTGTGGTTTCTTTTCATTAGATTCTTGGTATAATTAATATGTTCATGTTAAAGATTTTCTGTCCGTCCGTCAGTCCGCCTGTCTTTTACAACATTGTACTCTCATTATAGTAAAATATTTGAATGCTTTCAACAGCAAAACATGAAACATGTGGGTATTTTTCACCAAACAAAAATTATTATTTGTATATCGTGTAGTAGGAATGCTTGGGGAAGGAAGTGTTTGACAGAGAACTAAATGTATGGAAAGATTTTCAACAGTTTTCTTTAAAAAAAAAAACTTACCCACACTTTGGTTTAATATTTTTATAAAAAAAGGTTTAAACACATACCTGTAACGATAAAAAGAGATTTATTGATTAATAAAATTGTTGTGATAAATAAATCTATAAAAAGACTAGATTATATTACACCTATAGTCCAAATAATAGTCTACTTATAGTTCTGACTAAAATCTAGCAACAGACTTTCTTTAGTCTAGATAATAGCCAATCTATAGTCCAGACTTTTGTCTATTCATAAGCCAGACTATAGTCTATCTGCAGTCCGGACTATAGTCTAGACAACAGTCTATCTACAGTCCGGACTATTGTCTGTTTATAGTCCGGACTTATAGGTAATAGTCCACTTATAGTTAAGACTAAAGTCTAGCTGCAGACTTTCTCTAGTTCAATCTAATGTCTATAGAATAGTCTATCTATAGTCAAGACTATAGTCTATCTATAGTCAAGACTATAGTCTATCTATAGTCCAGACTATAGTCTATCTATTGACCAGACTATAGTCTATCTATTGATCAGACTATAGTCTATCTATAGTTCAGACAATAGTCTATGTATAATCCAGATTATAGTCTATCTATAGTCCAGACTATAGTCTATCTATTGACCAGACTATAGTCTATCTATTGACCAGACTATAGTCTATCTATTAATCAGACTATAGTCTATCTATAGTTCAGACAATAGTCTATGTATAATCCAGACTATAGTCTATCATTAGTCCAGACTCTAGTCTATCAGTAGTTCAGACGTTAGCCCATCTGTAGTGCTGACTATAGTTCATCTCTAGTCTAGACTATAGTTTATCTATAGTCCAGACTATAGTCTATCTATAGTCCAGACTATAGTCTATCTATTGTCCGAACTATAGTCTATCTGTTGTACGGGGACTATATTCTGTCTATAGCTCAGACTATAATCTAACTATAGCCTAGACTATAGCCTATATTTAGTCCATACTATAGCCTATATATAGTCCAGACTATAGTCTGGACTATATATAGTCTATAAGCATTCTATAGTCCAATAGATAATAAATACTCCAGGCTACAGGTATGCAGTCCAGACTATAGATAATCTATAGTCTAGAATATGAAAAATCTGTAGTTAAGACCATAGTCTATCTATACTTCTGACAAGGCTATATTCTATCTATAGCCCTAACTAAAGTTCAGATTTTAATGATTCCCTTCCTTTACATCTCTGATTTCTACTAATATTATAATAATTTCAAAACTTTTACATATGAGCAGATATTTATAATGTTAAAATTATTGTAAGCAATTGCTAATACATCTTCGGTAAATTTCAGCTAACTCTACTGGTACAAATACTTTATCGCTAGCATCATCATCTCCATTACTGGCAACTACTGCTACAAATGTGTATAAATATGTCTTACCGGTTTTATACATTAGACACCTTTCCTAAAGCTTTATTTCTTGCGCTATACGCTTCAAACCGAAATAAACTCCAACTTGAACTAATTTATTTCAATCATGTGAAAAATTGCACCGAAAACCCAACACGCGTCATATTTGTGTAGTACACTTAAGAATAAGAAGAAAATTTGTGCATAAAACTCACAGGGAACTTTTTAAAGCAGATAAATCGAGCATTAGATGAGTTTAAATGCTTTGGAGATAAGAGAATACAAGAACACCGTAATCAGCATTTTGAAAAGGAAAGAAAAATGGAATTTTCTTTTAGCCCATGGTGATGGTGGTTGATGGTGGAGTATTTCATTTATGTTTGTGGTTTATTTCAAACAAATGTCTTCCAATGAAGCACAGCTAATGAAAGTTGGCGTGCAAAATGTTATAGAAAAAGAAAAATGAAGAACGCGTTCAGTTTTTTTTTTGCTTTTCTCTGGTTTTTCTTTTAGTGTTTCAACATGACTTTTCATAATAAAATGATTAATAATTAAATGTTCAAATAACATGCGGATCATCAATTCACTACCGCTGTTATGTATGTGTCGGTGAGTGTGTATGTCTGTCTTGTCATACACTATTTTATTTTTGTGAAAATTTATTGTTTTAAAATGCCTTTGGTGTAAGTTGAAAAATGAATTTACTGTAGTGTTGGTAGAATTATCTGATTGTGTTTACTAACTGTCTTTTATTTTCTAAGCAAGAGTTGAGCATTAACGAAGAAAAGCTTTTAAATTGCTGGGGAAGTGCAATAAGTTTTAAAGATAAGAAAAGAGTAAAAAATAGTGGCTCCAAAACACTCGTTACTGCTTAAGAATTGTTTCTAATATGCAAATAAATCATTTTTGTAACAAAAATTTAAATTCCTATTTTGAAATTCAAAATTCTAACTAACTAACCAACTAACTAACTAACTAACTAAATAACTAACTAACTAAAAAACTAACTAACTAAATAACTAATTATCTATCTATCTATCTATCTATCTATCTATCTATCTATCTATCTATCTATCTATCTATCTATCTATCTATCTATCTATCTATCTATCTATCTATCTATCTATCTATCTATCTATCTATCTATCTATCTATCTATCTATCTATCTATCTACCTATCTATCTACCTATTTATCTATCAATATAACTATCTATCTAGTAACAAATATCTCTTGAGAAATGTTGGGGATTTTAGTAATTTTGTGCAAAGTCTCTGGGATTTTTTAAATACCATGAGGAGTTCCTATTTTTTGTTATGCTGTAAACTAAAAATAAATAAATTAATTAAATATAATTTTCTAAAACAATTTTAATAAAATTACAAATATTTGATTGAATTTTTCCCAGAAATATTTGCAAATTTCTTTTGCAACAAATTAATGAACGACAGTAACATTTTCAAATATTTTATATTTGCAATGATAACTATAAAAAGGAGGATAGTGATGATGATGATTATTATGATTATGATGAAGACGATGATGGTTTTAATGATCAAGTATATATGTCTTTCAAGACAACGATGTTAGATGGAATGA
>NC_060953.1:5026847-5033470 GCF_022045245.1 Lucilia cuprina | reverse complement strand
ATCTATCTATCTATCTATCTATCTATCTATCTATCTATCTATCTATCTATCTATCTATCTATCTATCTATCTATCTATCTATCTATCTATCTATCTATCTACCTAAAAATTAACTTAATTTTAATTTTAACCACAAAAACTTGTTGTAAATGAACAAGAAACCTTAGAAAAGTGATATTTTAGAATGCCCAAATGCTATTGCAAAAATTCCCAAAATTGCCATTGTTTATTAAAACCCTTTTTTAATTATAAATAAATTTCTTAAGAATCAAATTAGGAAATATTTCCTTTGTAACTTCCCCTTATATTTTTCCCCTTTTTTTCAAAAAAAATTAATTAATTTTTTTTATTCTCTGTTTTATAACTTTTGACCTCAATTTGTTATATGTTAACCGATAAATTGCTTATATTTTTAAATAATTTGTTAGCTTTTTAAATCAATTTTCAATTTTCTATGCTTAATGCAAATTGTTAAGAATCCTATCAGGTGTGATATTTATTTGCAGGGCTGATGAGATTTTTTTAGATGTAAATTTTTCCTGTTTTTTTTTCGAACAAAAAAAGAAATTGGAAACGCTGGTTGTATAAATTAAAATTTTTTTAAAATAAAAACCTTGAGAAGACTTGATTGGAAATTTGTTGCAGTTCCCTTTTCAGCAGAAAATAAAAAAAAAACCCAGCAAATATTTTATATCAAACTAAATAAAAACAAAAATTGTTGCACAATGTTTAAAAGTAAAGATTTTTACTTAAGAAAAGCTATACAAATTATGGTTAAACTTTTGCTTTAGTTACAAAATGTTCGCTGGGTTATGTTAGTGTTCCTTTATATATATTTATACTATTTCTTCGTTAACAATTTGTTGTTCATTGATATTGTATCTCATAAAATAATGATGTATGGTTATGTCTTCACTTTTGTTTTTTTTGTTGCTGTATACTTTTCTTACAGATTTATGATTTTATTGCAGATGTTATGGATTTTTATTATTTCTGTGTTTTTTTTTCTTATATTATTTGTAGGTTTTCTTTCATAACTCATGGCCAGATACAATCTCCTCTTACAACTACTCAGGCAGAGTTTTAATTCAGTACTTATTTATACTTCTTTTTATACATTTTGTGAATTAAAAGTTATAAATGGCAAAAACTGTTTGAATGACTGGCTGCTGAAGGAATAGAAGGCAGGAATGGCAGACAAGCAGCAAGAGAGAAAGAAAGCAAGAAACAAGCAGAAGACAAAAAGAAATGCATACACAATATTTTATGGTTTATTGGCATAAACGACTGACTGCTTGGTACGAGTGCCTTATTTTGCAAATTTTATTTTAATGTTTTTCATTGTTATAGCCATAACTTTTTTCATATTCTTTCCTTTTTCCTTTAGCTTTTGTTAAACTGTTTATGGCAAGAAAAAGTTTTTAATATTAAAATATTGAAAACCGAACAAAAATTTGCATTATTTATGGCTAAAGTTTGATTTTTATATGATTTTCTTGCTCTTCACAAAAACAACACAACATCTCGTTTTTCGTTTTAAAAATTTAAAACAAATTACATATATATATATTTTTTTCACAAAATTAATTGCCCCTCAACCAAACACCAAACATTAATATAACTAACATCATTCTCAAAATCGCCACAACAAGAAAAACACAAATTTCAACCTTATTTATAATGTTTATATTGCATGACAATCGTAAATCACCATCGCCCATCATCCTTCACTTGGCTATCAATGAAAACTACAAATTTGAAAAAAAAAAGTTTTCGCGTAAGAGCAACAATAAGATCTTGCAAGAATACAAAATGAAAAGATTAAATAAAATCTACCGCTTTCGGTAGAATATAAAGCAAAAAAAAAAAAAAAAAACAAAATGTAAAATGTAGTTTAACCCTAAAAGGCAAATTTAGAAATAAGCTAAAATACAACATTAACCATAAACCGGACGTACCAGACGTCTGCAGTCAAGATCACTCAAGTCTAGTCTATATTCTATTCTATAGTTATATAGTCTATAGTCTATTTTATAGTCTAGTCTATAGTTAGTCTATAGTCTATTCTATAGTCTAGTCTATAGTCTATTCTATAGTCTAGTCTATGGTCTATTTTATAATCTAGTCTATAGTCTAGTCTATAGTCTATTCTATAGTCTAGTCTATAGTCTAGTCTATAGTCTAGTCTATAGTCTAGTCTATAGTCTAGTCTATAGTCTAGTCTATAGTCTAGTCTATAGTCTAGTCTATAGTCTAGTCTATAGTCTAGTCTATAGTCTAGTCTATAGTCTAGTCTATAGTCTAGTCTATAGTCTAGTCTATAGTCTATAGTCTAGTCTATGGTCTAGTCTATAGTCTAGTCTAAAGTCTAGTCTATAGTCTAGTCCATAGTCTAGTCTATAGTCTAGTCTATAGTCTAGTCTATAGTCTAGTCTATAGTCTAGTCTATAGTCTAGTCTATAGTCTAGTCTATAGTCTAGTCTATAGTCTAGTCTATAGTCTAGCCTATAGTCTAGTCTATAGTCTAGTCTATAGTCTAGTCCATAGTCGAGTCTATAGTCTAGTCCATAGTCGAGTCTATAGTCTAGTCCATAGTCGAGTCTATAGTCTAGTCCATAGTCGAGTCTGTAGACTAGTCTATAGTCTAGTCTATAGTCTACTCTATAGTCTAGTCTATAGTCTAGGCTAAAGTGTAGTCCATAGTCTAGTCTACATTTTATTCCATAGTATTGTCCACAGTCTAGTCTACAATCTAGTCTATAGTCTACTCTATAGTTTAGTCTTTATTCTAATTTTAGTTTAAAATATTCTTAGTTTACAGTCTAAGTACTTATATTTTCTTTTCCCGTTTAAGGTTTAATTCTATCTTGAGTTTAAAATTCTCATCATATCGCAATCATTTATATATGTTTGCCATCATACATGATGAAAATGAAAACCAGATCTTTTTTATTATAACATTTTACTGAGTTGTATTGTTGTGTACGTATGTGACTGTATAAATAAATTTCTGTTTTTTTTTTCTAAATTGCGAAATAAATAAAAATATTGAAAATGAAAAACAATCTGCAGCAAATGAATGAATGAATAAAAGAAATAAAATACAATACAAATATAACTGAAATAGAGTTGAATATAAAATACTAAATAATAATAATAATTCTGATTTTGTTTTTTAAACAACTGCCATTCACACATAAAAATTTATGATGATGATTTATTATTTAATAGTTGGAAGGAAAAATATATTCGAACTAAAAAATCTGCCACAAATCCAAAACAGACACAAACACTTTACGCTTTACAAAACAATTGTTATTCGTACCAAATAAAAAAAAATAAATATGAAAAAATAGTTGTATTGATATTTATGCATGAATACAATTCATGGGATGCATGCTGCAATGGTTGCAACACAAAAAAAAGTGTGGCAACAATAGCAGAGAACGACAACGAAATACAATCTTGCAATTAATACGTTGAAAGCGAATTTGTGTTTATATATTTTTTTTTGCATCGTCGTTCATCTTTTTGTTGTTTTCCTGATGAATTGCAGATTGTAAAATTGTAATTCGTAAATATTGTTGCCTACAATTCACAATTGCAAATCATCAGATATTTGTAAGAGTATTGTCATTATTTATGGTTTTTGATTGTGATGGTTGTGCGTTTTATTTTTTAAGTGAAAAGCTTATATTTGTATAAACAATGTATAAATGGAAACTTTCAATTATGGGCTAATTGTTGTAAACAAAATGTTAAAAATTTAACAAAAAGAGAAGAAATTAAACAGACAATAGTCTAGTCAGCAATTAAGACTAGTCTATAGTCTAGTCTATAGTTTAGTCTATAGTTTAGTCTATAGTTTAGTCCAGAGTTTAGTCTATAGTTTAGTCTATAGTCTAATCTGTAGTCTAGTCTAAAGTCTAGAAAATAGTCTAGTCCTTAGCCTAGCCTATAGTCTAGTCTATGGTCTAGTCTATAGTCTAGTCTATACCCTAGTCTATGGTCTAGCCTATAGTCTAGTCCATTGTCCTGTCTATAGTCTAGTCAATAGTCTAGTCTATAGTCTTGTCTAAAATCTAGTCCTAATCTAGTCTATAGTCTAGTCATAACCTAAAGTCTAGTCTATAGTCTACTCTACAGTCTAGTCTATAAGGTAGTCTATAGTGAAGTCTATAGTTTGTAGTCTAGTCTATAGACTAGTCTATAGTTTATAGTCTAGTCTAAAGTTTACAGTCTAGTCTATAGTTTATATTCTAATCTATAATGTAGATCATAGTCTAGTCTATAATCTCGTCTATAGTCTAGTCTTTAGTCTAGTCTAGTCTATAGTCTTGTCTATAGTCTAGTCTATATTCTAGTCTATAGTCTAGTCAATAGTCTAGTCTATAGTCTAGTCTATAGTCTAGTCTATAATCTATGGTCTAGTCTAGTCTATAGTCTAGTCTATAGTCTAGTCTATAGTTTAGTCTATAGTCTAGTCTATAGTTTAGTCTATTGTCTAGTCTATAATCTAGTCTATAGTCTCGTCTATAGTCTAGTATAGTCTATAGTCTAGTCTAGTCTATAGTCTAGTCTATAGTCTAGTCTATAGTCTAGTCTATAGTCTAGTCTAGTCTATGGTCTAGTCTATAGTCTAGTCTATAGTCTAGTCTATAGTCTAGTATATAGTCTAGTATATAGTCTAGTCTATAGTCTAGTCTATAGTCTAGTCTATAGTCTAGTCTATAGTCTAGTCTATAGTCTAGTCTCTAGTCTAGTCTATAGTCTATAGTTTAGTCTATAGTATAGTCTATAGTCTAGTCTATAGTCTAGTCTATAGTATAGTCTATAGTCTAGTCTATAGACTAGTCTATAGTCTAGTCTATAGACTAGTCTATAGTCTAGTCTATAGACTACTCTATAGTCTAGTCTATAGTCTAGTTTAGTGTATCTGGTCTCTGGTGTATACTATACTACTGAAACCAGGAAGTGACCTCTAATTTCTGCCTATGATCTTGTCATCTAGTAGAGAAAAGCACAGACAAGCCATGAAAATTTGCATTAACATGAACGGTTTTGAAATTTTCCCCCTTTATCATTGATGTTTACTTTACTTTTCACTTAAACTAATAATAAATATCAAAATTGCTTAGTCTTGTAATTAAAAAAGGAAACTTCTAAAAGAAGAGAAAGAATTAGTATATATAATTTAAATACTAATTAAATTTAACTACCACATTTATGCGTTTTTTCTTTCCACTGTGTTTAAAATAAAATTTCAAAAATAAATTAGTTGTGCAGCTAATTTGTAATATTGTGATCTTTTGAAAGATGTTTTTTTCGTAAAAGATGTTTTTGTTTAAATACAACAACCTCAACGAATTGTTTTCTTCACCCAATAAATAAAAAAACTGAATATTTGCCAGAACAGACGAGACTACTAACGGGGATGTTCAAAGAAGTAATTTAAAGATTTTTAATGACTAATAATAGAAAATAAAATTTGCTTTGATGTTTTGTCTTCTTGTTTTATTATTTTAAATGGTTTAATTTTAATTTGTTTGGGAAAAACTACAAAGAACATAAAAATTTCAGAAAATATAAAATTTTAGTTTAGACGTTTTAAGAACAAAATAATATTTTAAGGTTTCTAAAAATTTTAGATTTTGTTGTCAAATCTCTTTGCTATTTTCTGTCAAACTCTGAACTTTGCTAAAAATATTCACGGTGGCATATTAAATTAATTATAATTAATGGGAAAATGTTTCATAAAATTAAAATGCATAAGTTTTCTGTTTTAATGCAAATACTAAAAAAAAACTCATACATTTTCCAATTTCCATTAAAACTGACCTGAGAAATTGCATGTGATATGGAAAACAAATAATTTATGATTTTTTTTTATTTATTGTATTTATGTGCATAATTGATGATACTTTTTTCCATGAACTTTTGAAACTGAACTGTACAGTGAGTGACTTCGCTAACCAACAAACCAAACCATCATTCATTCATTCATTCATTCATTCAAACATATATACGTAGATGCATGAGTGATGATTGACTGTTGCCAGTCAGTCAGTCCAACTTAATATGGTTTCCAATACAATATAAATTGTTTAAACAAATATAAATATAATGACAACGGCAGTAGCAACAGAAAAACAATATGTGTGAATATTTTATAGCAAAAAAAAAGAAATTTTCATTTTTGCAAAATGGAATCCGTTAATAAAAAGTTGAAGAAAAAATGATAAAAGGAAATTAATAATAATAAGAGCAAATAATTAAGGAAATGTATACAACAAAAACAAAGAGAAATTCAATGAAAAATGAAAGTTAATTAAAAAAAGGTTAAACACCATGAACTTTCATAAGTTTTATAAAAAAATCACTTACAACCCTTTAATGTGAATATTGCCAGGCAATCTTAAGCTTTTACATGAAGCAAAGCTAGGCCTATAGTCTATTTTATAGTGCAATCTACTTCTACTATAGTCTAGTCTATAGTCTAGTCTAGTCTATAGTCTAGTCTATAGTCTAGCCTATAGTCTAGTCTAGTCTATAGTCTAGTCTAGTCTATAGTCTAGTCTATAGTCTAGTCTATAGTCTAGTCTATAGTCTAGTCTATAGTCTAG
>NC_060953.1:5014908-5026747 GCF_022045245.1 Lucilia cuprina | reverse complement strand
CTAGAACTGAACTAGAACTGAACTAGAACTGAACTAGAACTGAACTAGAACTGAACTAGAACTGAACTAGAACTGAACTACAACTGAACTACAACTGAACTACAACTGTACTACAAATGCACTAGAACTGAACTAGAACTGAACTAGAACTGAACTAGAACTGAACTAGAACTGAACTAGAACTGAACTAGAACTGAACTAGAACTGAACTAGAACTGAACTAGAACTGAACTAGAACTGAACTAGAACTGAACTAGAACTGAACTAGAACTGAACTAGAACTGAACTGAACTAGAACGGAACTAGAACGGAACTAGAACTGAACTAGAACTGAACTAGAACTGAACTAGAACTGAACTAGAACTGAACTAGAACGGAACTAGAACGGAACTAGAACTGAACTAGAACTAAAGTAGAACTGAACTAGAACTGAGCTAGAACTGAGCTAGAACTGAACTAGAACTGAACTAGAACTGAACTAGAACTGAACTAGAACTGAACTAGAACTGAACTAGAACTGAACTAGAACTGAACTAGAACTGAACTAGAACTGAACTAGAACTGAACTAGAACTGAACTAGAACTGAACTAGAACTGAACTAGAACTGAACCAGAACTGAACTAAAACTAAACTAGAACTAAACTAAAACTAAACTAGAAGTGAATTAGAACTGACTTAGAACAGAACTAGAAGTGAATTGAACTGACTTTAGTCTAGACTTAAGTCTAAACTATAGAACAGTTTATAGTCTAAGGTATAAAACTATAGTTTATCTATAGATTAAGTTATAGAGAAGTCTGAAATATACAGTCAGTAGTGTGAACCATAGAAGTCTTAAAGACCATAACATTTAAAAAATTTTGTTACAACTTTAAAAAATCTAATATTGTTTTTTTTTTTTGTGTCAAATATTTTATTCCTTTTTCACAATTATCATAAACAAATTCATAATAATTATTTGTCATAAAAAAAAATAATAAAAATAAATTATGTTCTAAAATTTATGTTTGAAAATAACCTAAAAAAGGGTCAAATGGTTCCTTTTCAACAGACTAGTGTTTATTAACGAAAAATGTTAATAAAACTTTGTTAAAATTAAATAGAACAAAAACATAAAAATCCCTTTAAAACCAAAAAAAAAGAACAAGAAAATTAAAAACCATAAAAATTATTTTAAGCTGCTCTAACCTTTTTTTGCCAACACAAACCCCCCCAGTGAGGTTCAGAAGGTTTCATCAGTTTGAAACAACAACAAAGATAACACCCTCATAAGGCAACAACAATAATAACAATTCAAAAAAGTTCTTTGCTCTTCATGTTATTCATTGGAAAATAAAATTTAAAAAATAAACTTTTTTGATCTTGTTTTTTATTACTCGATTTTTATTTAAACAATTTTGAATTATTCATAGTTTCTGCTGCTGCTGCCCTGCTATTGCTGCTATAGTTGTTTTTGAAAGATTGCTATGCAAATTTTTTTTTTACAGAATTTTATATTTATTGTTGTTTTTTTCAATATGCTTGTTTTTCTCTACAAAAAGGAGAACACCATAAAACTATTTATTGTTATTGCTTTTGTTATTATGCTGAATAGTTCTAAACTTTTAATCAAAAAACTAAACAAGTTCAGCAAAAACAATAATAACAATCAAAATATCCAAATAAAAGAAACAATAAAATATTTATTTATTTCTTTATTTTAACAATAAGTCTTCTAAATAAAGCCTGTCATCATAAATTTTAATATTGAAAATGTTGGCAAAAATTTAAAGTCTGGCGAAAAGTTAGTTAAACAATAGAAATCTCTATAAAAGAGATCAAAAGAACTTTTGGAGGGCTAAATGTAAGAAAAATAAGGGCACTTTCTCTTTATTAAGTGACATATTTAAGAAAACAATAAAATATTAATTAATAAAGAGAAAGTTAGAATTTAGAACAAAATTTTACATAATATTAAAAAAAAGAAAACACATAATTGAGAATAAATTTCAAAACTATTGTTCTGAAAGAAACCATAGTATAGGTTTATATGGTTTAGCCTAGAGATCACAGTCTAAACCATATAAACCTATAGTTCAAAATATAGTACAGATGAAAGAATGATCATCAGGCTATAGTGCGAAAACTATATATCAGTCTATAGACTGATATATCATACGAAAGATTGTTTAAGGTCCATACTAAAGACTGACATATAGTACAAACTGATCCTGATCTTTAGTCCAGAATGTTCTATAGCTTATATTATAAACTGATCTAAAGTTTAGACTATAAATTGATTATAGTTCAGACAATAGACTGATGTATAGTTCAACTATAGACTGATCTATAGCCAAAACTGTAGACTGATCTAAAGTCCTGACTGTATCCTGATTTATACTACAAACTTTATACTGATCCAGACTACTGACTGATCTATAGTTTTGACTATAGACTGATCTACGGTCCTGGCTAAAACTGATCTATAGTTCAAACTATAGACTGATGTATAGTTCAGACTATAGACTGATCTATAGCCAAGACTATAGACTGATCTTTAGCAAAAACTATAGACTGATCTATAGTCCTGACTGTATCCTGATTTAGACTTCAGACTTTATACTGATCCAGACTACAGATCAACAGTCCTGCCTATAGACTGATCTATAGTTCAGACAATAGACTGATCTATAGTTCAGACTATAGATTGATCTATAGTCCTAAAACTGAACTGGAACTGATCTAGAACTGAACTAGAACAGAACTAGAATTAAACTAGAACTGAACTAGAACTGAAATAGAACTGAACTAGAACTGAACTAGAACTGAACTAGAACTGAACTAGAACTGAACTAGAACTGAACTAGAACTGAACTAGAACTGAAGTAGAACTGAACTAGAACTGAACTAGAACTGAACTAGAACTGAACTAAAACTGAACTAGAACTGAACTAGAACTGAACTAAAGCTGAACTAAAATTGAACTACTTAGAACTGAACTAAAATTGAACTAGAACTGAACTAGAACTGAATTAGAACTGAATTAGAACTGAATTAGAACTGAATTAGAACTGAACTAGAACTGAACTAGAACTGAACTAGAACTGAACTAGAACTGAACTAGAACTGAACTAGAACTAAACTAGAACTAAACTAGAACTGAACTAGAACTAAACTAGAACTGAACTAAAGTTGAACTAGAACTGAACTTGAACTGAACTAGAACTGAACTAGATCTGAACTAGAACTGAACTAGAACTAAACTAGAACTGAACTAGAACTGAACTAGAACATAACTAGAACTGAACTAGAACTGAACTAGAACTGAACTTGAACTGAACTAGAACTGAACTAGAACTGAACTAGAACTGAACTAGAACTGAACTAGAACTGAACTAGAACTGAACTAGAACTGAACTAGAACTGAACTAGAACTGAACTAGAACTGAACTAGAACTGAACTAGAACTGAACTAGAACTGAACTAGAACTGAACTAGAACTGAACTAGAACTGAACTAGAACTGAACTAGAACTGAACTAGAACTGAACTAAAACTGAACTAGAACTGAACTAAAACTGAACTAGAACTGAACTAGAACTGAACTTAAACTGAACTAGAATTGAACTAGAACTGAAATACTACCTCGTTTGGAGCGTGTTTGTATTTTATTATAAGATTTCCGTTTTATAAGATGTTAATAGAGACTGTATAAAGTAATTTAAGCCTAAAAAGACAAAGCTGTTAATGTATAAATATTAAAATGTATTTTTAAAGACCTAAAATAACAAGTAATCACATTGACACTTTAATCGTGTTAATAAAGAAATCTGAAGCATAAGTCTGTAGTTAAGTATTATGAGGGCGATATTGTCAGAACAATAAAAACTAAGCAAATAAAACTGGTTTGTCAATTAGAACAAAAAAATCAAAATTGAGTTTAAGTTCTTAAATTTTTGTTAGTTTTTTAAGATTTTTTTGAGTAATTTATTTTCTAAACAAAACGTTTTATTATTTCTAGATCAAAACATAAATGTCTGTCTGTCTGTGTGTCTGTCGGTTTGTTCTCATTTGCGGCTTTTTTTGTTATATTACCTTCAGCGTAATTATTCTAGAGGTTTTGTTTTGTGTTTTTCTATAAAAATAAATTTTCTGTTAATTTTTTATATTGTTCTTTATTGATTGGCTATTTAAGTTTTTTTCGCTTTTATTTGTATAATTTTTGTTCATGATCTTGTTTGATCTTTTTTTATTACATTTTAGTTTTTGTCTGTTGGCTGTAAAATTTTTCCTTTGTACTCAAACTATTAAATAGTTTTCTGGTTGAAAACATGTAAACATTTTGTACAGAAAAACCAAAATAAGTTGCGTGTTTGTAAATAATTTTTTTTGTTTATAAAGATCACCTTTTTTGAAAATTTATGATCGGTTGTTTTTGCTGCTGCCAGAGTGTTGTTTACAAGATCAAATGAGTTCGAAAAAAAATTGTTAACTTCTGTTTAAAAGGGTTTCTTTTGATTAAAACCCATAAATTTTATTTATGGCATTTGAAAATTTTTTAAAAAAAAAAAAAAAGAATTTAAATGTTGTATTATTTAGAAATGCAAACTGCTGTAGCTATTGCTACTGCCTCTGATTCTTTTCCTAATTTAGATTTATTTCAATTTAATTACATTTAATCTTGTTACCTTTTATATGTTTTATAATGTCATTAATTTTATTTTTAATCTCTTTTTAATTACAGGTACGTACCAAAAACACACAAAACTAATGTTAAATAAACATTTACTAAAAGTAAGTAATTTTAAATTAACTTAAGAAAATGAGACTAATTCACAATAAAATTATTTAAAAGCTTTTTAACAAAATGTTTAATACAACCAAATTTCCGTAATGAAAAAATGTCAAGAATTTTCTATAGAAAGTGATCTTGACAATAGTCCAGTTTAAAAATTTCTCAACAGATTATTTTAAATTTTATTACTGACAATCTTTACAGTGTTAGCTTTCAAAAAAGCTTAGATTTGTTAAAAGCTTTCTAATAAAAATTTATTAACACGAGCAAATACCCTTAAAAAGAACATTTTTAAAAATTTTTTATGAACAATAATCTTGCAAATAGTCCTGTTTTCGTCTTGCCCAAAAGATCAATCTAAATTTTGGTATTGTTAATCTAGAAAGTGTATGCTTTCAAAAAAGCTCAAATTTGTTAAAAGCTTTCGAACAAAATATTCAACACAAGCATATTTTCTTAACGAAACTAATTTTCAAGAATTTTCTATGAAAAGTGATCTTGACAATAGTCCAGTTTTAGTATTTCTCATCAAATCGTTCTAAATTTTGTTATAGACAACCTATAAAGTGTAAGCTTTTAAAAAAGCTTAAACTTGTTAAAAGCTTTCAAACTAAATATTCAACTTAAGCTAATTTTTTTAATAAAAAATGTTCAAAAATGTTCTATGAAAAGTGATCTTGACAATAGTCCAGTTTTTATTATTTCTCATCAAATGGTTTTAAATTTTGTTACTGACAATCTACAAAGTGTAAGCTTTTAAAAAAGCTCACTTTTGTTAAACGCTTTTTAACAAAATATTCGACACAAGCTAATTTCCCTTAAAAATAACATTTTCAAGAATTTTCTTTGAAAAGTAATCATGACAATTGTCCAGTTTTGGCATTTCTTAACAGATTGCTCAAAATTTTGTTGTGGACAATCTATAAAGTGTAAGCTTTTAAAAAAGCTTACATTTTTGAAAAGCTTTCTAAAAAAAATATACAACACAAACAAATTTATCTTAAAAAGTATATTATCAAGAATTTTCTATTAAAATTGATCTTGGCAATAGTTCAGTTGTGGTATCACTCAGTAGATTATTCCAAAATTTCTTATTTACAATCTCTAAAGTGTAAGCTTTAAAAAAAGCTTTAATATTTTAAAAGCTTTCAAACAAAAATTTCAGCAAAATCAAATTTGCTCTAAAAATTAAATTTTTTATTAGAAGTGTTCTTGACAACAGTGCAGTTTTTGTATATCTCAAGAAATCGTTTTAAATTTTAGCAAGGACATTTTTTAACTCCTCGGCTTTCCATAAAAATATACAGTTGTCAAATAATAATAAAATTTCACAAAAAAGCTTCCATAACAAAATTTAAAATTTTTTTCTCAAACATTAATATTGAAAATAGTGCAATTTCCTTAGTTCTCAACAGATTGTTATGAATTTTACGCTGAGATATTCTACAAACAGTAAGCTTTTGAAAAAGCATAAATGTGTGAAAAGCTTTCAAACAAAAAGCTTTCATAACTAAATTTCCTTTTAAATTAAATTTTTAAGTTTATTTTTAATATTGATGTTTACAATGTTTCATTAAGGCTATTTTTTAGCTGATAAGCATAGATTTCAGAATATATATTCTTTAAGCTTTAAGCTTTTCAAATAGCATGAATGTATTAAAAGCTTCCAAACAAAATTGTTAGCAAAATGAAGTTTTCTTTGAAAACAACGTTTTTTTTTAATTTCTTATAAAATATTGATTTTGACAATGTTCCAATTTGTTTATTCCTCAACAGATCGGGAAAAATTTTTATAAAATATATTCTTTATACTGTAAGCTTTACTAAAAGCATAAAAATGTTAGGAGCTTTTTACAAACATTTTCAAGAAAAGTAAATTTTGTATAAAAAGTCGAATGTTTTTAATTTAAAAAGTTAAAGCTAAAGGAGGTTAGGTTTGGGGGGTTGTAAACAATACAGTTTGCAACCGATTTCTTTGAAATTTAACTAAATGATGTAGGAGACCTGGGAAAATCAAAAAGTTATAAATTCAAAATGAGATTCCTTGAAAAGTTTTTGTTAAATTTATAATTTTTTAAAATAAAACAAATATTTAAAAAATGTATTTCACAGATCTGGGTTTTAGGCTATTGGTCAATAATCAACTAGAGTTTTCTGTCAGATATTCTATAGAATCCTAGCTTTCCAAAAACTGTAAATTTGTTTAACTTTATCATTCAAAATTTTTCACAAATCGAGATTTTTTGCAACAAGTTATAAATTTTTACCTTAAAGGTATAACAAACACTTATGGTTACTTTGTAATGCAATGGGTAATATGTCATCATTACTTTCTAATGTGTAAAGTAATGACTTTTATTTCGTTTAAATTATTCTATAAAAAAAACACATAAATTTGATTAAAATTATTACTTTTGCCAGTTTTCAACACTTGGTTTTTATTCAGTTTTGCAAACGAAAAAAATCTATTTTTTCCACAACTAATGATGTCCATATTGTGTGTTGAAACAATAAAGTCATAAATCTTTTTGTTGCTTTTTTTTCTTCTAAAGAAAAAACAGGCGGCGAGAAACATGGCTATTATATTTATAAAACATTCATACTTTTTTTGAATATGACCAAGAGAAAAAAACCAATTTAAATCCCAAAAGTATAAAAAAATCTAGAAAAAAAACTTTCTACACGTAACCAAAAGTCAAAACGACTAACACGTTGTGCAACAGAAGTTTTTAATAATGTTTAAAGCATTTATTTCTCTAACATCGTTAAAATTCCTGTGATTGTTCACAAAATATTATTAAAGAACAATACAATTTTTTAAGCCTTTGTTTTGTGGAGCTTCTTAAGCCACCTAAACAAAGACTTCACCAGATTCCAAAGTAGAGGCCTGTTTTCAGGATGAGTTGCGTTTTCAGCTCCTGTATGTGAGTATTTTAGGTTTTGTTTTTTAAAATTACTTGAAACTTAACCAAAAATGAAAAAAATGCCAACAACTAGAGAACATTATGAAAATATGCAAAATACTTGTAAACAACGGAAAAAATCTGGTTGAAAAAAATATAATAAAACAAAAGACTTGTTTGCCTTATAAAGAGAGTTTAATGTACGATTTATACTATAGGTTTTATAAAAGTTTTATAAAAAGGAAGGTATTCTTAAAACTAGACTCTTAAAGAGACAATCAAAAAAATTTTCTTTAACAAAAAGTTGTTCCTTTCATTTAAACTGCTCAGTTCTTATTTTTACACCGATTTGCATAAAATTTTTACTGTATATTCCTAAAAACATAAGCTTTCAAATAAGCTTTTTCTACAACAAAAGCTTTCATACAAAACTTTTCTGTATTAACAGTATTTTGAAAATACTTTCACAAACTTCCTCTAAAATTGTCTCACATACAACTTTAGTTTTTGGCTTCCAGAGCTTAAAGTTTCCTAGAAATTTTGAAAATATTTTACTTAGATATTCTTTATAGACCAAGGTTTCAAATTTATTTAAAATTTGTAAAAGCTTTCTTGGAAAATTTTTCATAATTAAAGAAAATATTAAAAGAAATTAAATTTTTTTTTCAAAAAATAGTTTTTCCCTTAAATTCTCAACTTTTTTTACTCGATTTTATTAAATTTTCACAAAATATTCTTTAAATCAAGGTCTTTCAAAATTTTCAAAAATTATATCAAAACTTTTTTGAAAAATTTCTACAATTTAGAATTTTGTGAAAATAAGCAAAAAATTGCATAAAAAACTGAATTTTTCCCCTTTTAAAACTTTGCTATGTAGATCTTTCAATCTTTTTGCGATTTCAATGAAATTTTGCAATAATATTGCTTAAGTTATCTACTTTCAGAATTGCTTACCACTATATACAGTCTTCTTTAAAAGTTTTGTACAATTAAGGTTTTTGTACAGAATTAAGTGTAAAATTATGAAAAAAATGTATATCACAATTTTCTTAAGCCTTCAAAACCCAAAAATTTTAACTGAATTTTAACGAGATTTTGCAATAATATACTTTAAGGTATAGGCTTTCAGAATTTGTAAAAATAATGTTAAATTTTCTTACAAAATTGTCCGTAATTAACAGTTTTATAAGAACATAACTTAAATTTTCTACCCAAAAAGTTTTTTTTTCTTTAAAGCTCAGCTATCTATAGCTTGCAATCTTCACCCGATTTTAAAGAAATTTAGCTTAAATATTATCCAAAGAATCTACTTTTAGAATTGCTTAACATTATATACAGTCTTCCTTAAAAGTTTTTTACAATTAAGATATTTGTAAAAAAAATTATGAAAAAATTAAAATGTTTTTTAATAAAAATTTACTTATTCCCCTTGATATTTTAAGCCTCTAGATCCTACACTATTCATTCAATTCCAAAGAAATATTGCAAAAATATTCTTTAAAGTATAAGCTTTCTGAATGAGTAAAAATAATATAAAAACTCCTAAAAAATTATCCGCAATTAACAGTTTTGTAAAAACAGCTCAAATTTTCTAGTCCAAAAGTACGTTTTTCCCTTTAATGTTCAGCTCCTTACAGCCTTCATTTGTTATCCGATTTGAATGAAATTTTGCCAAAATATTAACCACAGAATCTACTTTTAAAATTGCTTAACATAATATACAGTCTTCTTTAAAAGTTTTGTACACAAAGTAGTTCCTTTCGTATTCGTTGCAAACCTTTTGACACAACTACTTCAACCCTACTTCATGCCTTTTCTTTGTCTTAAGGTCATTATTTATATTTTTTTCTCTTTAAGCATCTAGAACAAAAAAAGCCTAAATTGGGAAAAAAAAGTCTCCAAAAAGACCCCAAACAATAAAATTGCTGTGATACAAAAAAAAAAAAAAAAATAAAATGTTCTTCTATTTAAAACTCTTAAGACAGAACAAAAACTACTAGTAGCAGCAGCAAACATCTGAACATACATAAGTAGTAGTTGCAACTGCAGCAGCTTGTCTCATGCAAATTATTATGCATTTTTGTTGGTTTTCTTTGTTTTTGGCTGCCACCATTATTTTTTTATTACTTCAACATTAAGAAGTAGTACTTTGTTTGGTTGCCAGGAAAGAAATAAAGTACTTTAAGGATTTTTTTCTGTTTGTTATTACTTGATGTGTGTAAAACGCAATGCGACATTAGTTTTGCTTTTTTTTTGTTTCTGCAACGAAAACAATAATGGGCAAAATTTAAATGTTGTTATTTTGAACAGTAAGTGCTGGATAACAGGCCGCCAGAAAGTATTTAAAAAATAATTTGGCTAAAGAGTTGAAAACGTTTAAGGAATCAGCCAAATAAGTTACTTAAGTTTTAGCAAAAAAATTAACAATAGTCTAGACTATAGACTAAACTATAGGCTAGACTAAAATCTAGACTATAGACTAGGCTATAGAATAGACAAAGACTAGACTGAAGACTAGACTATATAGACTCGACTATAGACTAGACTTCAAACTATCCTATAGCTTAGACTACAGACTTTACTATGGACTATACTAATGACTATACTAAAGAGTAGACTATAGACTAAACAATTGGTCAGGCCATAGAGTAGACTTTACTATAGATTTAATTATAGATTAGACTAGACTATAGACTAGACTATGGAATAGACTATAGACTAAACTAAAGACTAGACTATTGACTAGACCATAGAAAATACTATGGACTATATTAAAGACTAGACTATACTTAAGACTATAGACTTGACTATATATAAGACTATAGACTAGGCTATAGAAGGACTATAGACAAGAAGGCAGACTAGACTGTAGACTAGAAAATAGACTAGACTGTAGACTAGAAAATAGACTAGACTATAGACTATACTTTAGAGTAGAGTAGACTATGGACTAGACTATAGATTAAACTACACTACAGACTAGACTATAAACTAAACTAAAGAGTAGACTATAGACTACACAATAGATCATACTGTGGACTGGACAATAGACTATTCTTTACATATTTTACTATAGAATGGACTAGACCATAGACTAGACTTTACAATATATTTAACTATAGTATAGAGTAGACTAAAAACTAGACCATAGACCACACTATAGGCTAGACTTTTAACTAGACTATAGATAGACTGTGGAATGGACTATAGACTAAACTAAAGACTAGACTATTCACTAGACCATAGACTAGACTATGGACCAGATTAAAGACTAGACTATATACTATACTCTTGACTAGAGTGTAGGTTACACTATACTATAAATTAGATTAGACTATAGACAAGACTATAGATAAGACTAGACTATATACTATACAGTAGACCAGACTACGAACTAGTCTAGACTATAGAAGAGACTAAAGATTAGATTTTAGACAAGAGACATGATATTAGACTATAAACTGTGGAATAGACTACAGACTTAAGTAAAGTCTAAACTGAAGACTATACTATAGACTAGACTACGGACTGAATTAAGACTAGACTATATATTAGACTATAGACGGTAGGCTTGACTATATACTAGACAAAAGGCCAGGCTAGAGTATAGACTAGACTGTAGACTAGACTATATACTAGACTAAAGACTAGACTATATAATAGACTTAAGACTAGATTATAGACTTAAGACTAGATTATAGACTTAAGACTAGATTATAGACTAGACTATAGACTAGACTATAGACTAGACTATAGAGTAGACTATAGACTAGACTATAGAGTAGACTATAGACTAGACTATAGACTAGACTATAGACTAGACTATAGACTAGACTATAGACTAGACTATAGACTATACTATAGACTAGACTATAGACTAGACTATAGAGTAGACTATAGACTAGACTATAGACTAGACTATAGACTAGACTAAAGACTAGACTAAAGACCAGACTGTAGACTAGACTATAGACTAGACTATAGACTATACTATAGACTAGACTATAGACTATACTATAGACTAGACTATAGACTAGACTATAGACTAGACTAGAGAGTAGACTATAGACTAGACTATAGACTAGACTATAGACTAGACTATAGACTAGACTATAGACTAGACTATAGACTAGACTATAGACTAGACTATAGACTAGACTAT
>NC_060953.1:5012266-5014808 GCF_022045245.1 Lucilia cuprina | reverse complement strand
TCAGTTCTAGTTCAGTTCTAGTTCAGTTCTAGTTCAGTTCTAGTTCAGTTCTAGTTCAGCTCTAGTTCAGTTCTAGTTCAGTTCTAGTTCAGTTCTAGTTCAGTTCTGTTTAGTTCTAGTTCAGTTCTAGTTCAGTTCTAGTTAAATTCTAGTTCAGTTCTAGTTCAGTTCTAGTTCAGTTATAGTTCAGTTATAGTTCAGTTCTATAGCACACACTTTTTAGTCCAGAGTATAGTCTACAGGATGATTCTTCTATAAGTTTTTGCTATTTTAGCATTAATTTATTACTCATTCGTCTTATAAAAAGCTTGTTATGCATATTTATGTCTATTAATTAAATAATAATTAATTGGTTTTTTATATCTGCCATAAAATATGTTTTTTTAATTAATCATATCTACCATTAAAAAGTGGAAGGTAGTGGTATTAGTTTCTATCTTATTTTATTTTAATCAATAAAATCATTTTCAACCATTTAGCTTTTGATAATTAGCTTTAAATAGTTAAAATGTTTGTTCCTAAAGCCTGCCAAGCTTTTTAAAATTTTTTCTTTTTACCGTAATAATTAATGACCTTCTAACTTTGAGCGTGTGTGTGTTTGAAATTTAAAACTTACATATTTATGTCATTTTAGTTGCAACATACACTCCAGTAAAAGTCTAAAGTATACAGTTGCCTAATTAACTTGGCAAACAAATACATTTATATGTACGTTCCTTTTCAGTCATGAGCTCAGCTCAAAAATGCTTAAATAAACATACACACACACACATACATTCACAGTTTTTAAAGGCTTGACAAGCAAGTTAGTTATTTGTGCTGACAAAAAAGTTAGAAAATCCTCTTATGAGTATAGAAAATATGTATAAAAGTTTAGTGAAAAAAGTATATTTTTTGCAGAGTGCTCACGTCGGTGGCAATTTTGTTAGTGGGGGGACCAAAGACCACAATGCTAGGGATCATTAAATAGGGTTACAAGAAGTGAAAACAAATTTAAAATGTAATTTTATTAACAATCTTCAACGAAACGGGTTAAAAATAAAGATTTTCTTAAAAAATCTATATGGAGCCCTGGGGGACTCTTGTATGATTTTAGAAAATTTAAAGTAAATTTTAGTAGTTCCTCTGTTTGTCTACTAATATTCGACTTAAATATTTCCTTTCAGTTAGTTCTTATCATAAGGCTTCTTTTTTCTTTATGACTTACAATTTTGTTAATTATGTATGAATATTGTTTTCTTTTATTTTAAAATAATTTCCTTTACAAGAGAATCCACTCAAGCGAACTATTTTAGCGTAAATGTGAGTTGAGTGTTTGTTCAAAAAACTGTAGTCTTTGGGTAGACTTCTTGGCTGTGGGACCATAATTGCTGCGTTTTAAAAAGTCAAAGAATAAAATTTTATTATTTCAACGAACAACAGCATTTCCTTATTGTCATATGGGTGTTACAGCGGCAAATGGTTAAAGAAATGCCAATAAAATTTAAAACAATAAGGAAGAAATTTTTTTTGCAAAAGATTTCTAAAAACTAAAAGAACATTTTTGGAGAAGTTAACTAGACGAAGTAACTAGTTCAAAAATTAATTAGAAATATAAAAATTAGTGGAAAATAAAATAAAGACTATAGACTATTCTATAATCCAGTCTATAGACTATTCTATAGTCCAGACTATAGACTATTCTATAGTCCAGACTATAGACTATTCTATAGTCCAGACTATAGACTATTCTATAGTCCAGACTATAGGCTATTCTATAGTCCAGACTATAGACTATTCTATAGTTCAGACTATAGACTATTCTATAGTCCAGACTATAGACTATTCTATAGTCCAGACCATTGACTATTCTACAGTCCAGACTATAGACTATTCCATAGTCCAGACTATAGACTATTCTATAGTTCAGACTATAGACTGTTTTATAGTCCAGACTATACACTATTCTATAGTCCACTATATTGACTATTCTATAGCTCAAACTATAGACTATTTTATAGTCTACACTATAGACTATTCTGTAGTCCACACTATAGAATATTCTATATTCCACACTATAGACTATTCTATAGTTCACACTATAGACTATTCTTTAGCCCAGACTATAGACTATTCTATACTCCAGACTATAGACTATTCTATAGTCCAAACTATAGATTATTCTATAGTCCAGACTATAGATTATTCTATAGTCCAGACTATAGACTATTCTATAGTCCAGACTATAGACTATTCTATAGTCCAAACTATAGACTGTTCTATAGTCCAGACTATAGACTATTCTATAGTCCAGAGTATAGACTGTTCTATAGTCCAGACTATAGACTTTTCTATAGTCCAGAGTAAAGACTATTCTATAGTCCATACTATAGACTATTCTATAGTCCAGACTATATACTATTCTATAGTCCAGACTATAGACTATTCTAGATTTCAGACTATAGACTATTCTAGATTTCAGACTATAGACTATTTTATAGTCCAGACTATAGACTATTCTATAGTCCAGACTATAGACTATTCTATAGTCCAGACTATAGAC
>NC_060953.1:4998977-5012166 GCF_022045245.1 Lucilia cuprina | reverse complement strand
CTAGACTATAGACTAGACTATAGACTAGACTATAGACTAGACTATAGACTAGACTATAGACTAGACTATAGACTAGACTATAGACTAGACTATAGACTAAACTATAGCACAGACTATAGACTAAACTATAGGCCAGACTTTACACCATACAATAGTTTAGACTATAGTCCAGATTTAATAACGGACTATAGTCTAGACTTAAGAATAGACCGTAGCTTAGACTACACTATAATCCAGACCATTGCCTAGGTCGTAGTTCAGACGGTAAACTAGACTTTATTCCAAACTATAGCTATAAATAGGTAACTAGGTAGTTCCATTATCAAAGTTCATACTGTCATTTAGACTATAGTCCTGACTTTAGACCAGGCTAATAACTATAATCCATTCACTGTCCTAACTTTTGTCTGCCACTGTATTATGTTTGTTTTTAACTTCCTTCGTGCGTGTTGCGTTTCTTTTTTCTATTCTCCTTCCTTTTTGTTGTAATATATTTTAACGATTTTTTTCTTGATGATTTTCATCATGGTAGTAGGCGTTACCAAACAGTAAGAAGTGTGTAAAAAAGCTCATAAATATAATTTTTCAAAGCTGTTCTTCAAGGCGCAAAACACACAAACACACGAAAATAAAGTAAATACAATTTTATATCAAAAAAATCTATAATTTTCCTTACAAATGAAATGTACAGACCATATGGTTAGGCGTCTCTTAGAGGTTTATTTTGAGGTTTTTTTTTGGGTTGAGGAGTAGAGAAAACGAAGAAAAGTCTTAAGATTTTAATTTTCTTTAAGAAGGTAAATTTCCCCCATAAGAGGGTGTGTGGTAATTGTGTTTTACGCTTATTTTTTGCAACATGTGTGTGCTTTGCCAAATATCGTTAGAGTTTCTTCTGCTTTAAAAGGAAGTTAATTTAATAAGCTTAAGCAACAACAAAAACAACCATAATAATAACAAATATTGTTGGGAAAAAAAGAAAATTAAAAATAAATATTGAAAATAAACATGAATGTGTGACAGAAAATAAGAAACAAATAAAGATGTTAGAAGTAAAAAGATTTTGACAAACAAGACATCTTACACAAGTGTTTGTAAGATTTTAACAGGGATTTGTAAATAAATGTAAATTTAGAAAATTAAAAAAAAAGTTTAAAAATCTTTAAAAGTTTGTAATTTTAAAGGAATAACAAATTGTTGACGTAAGGTAAACAATGTAACTAATTGAAATTTTTGTTAATTTTACACATTTTTTATTGATTCTCTTACAATTATCACAAAAAAATTTACAGAATTTTACGTAAATTACATATGTCAAAAATATAAAGAAATGAAAATTTAATAATTTTTTTTGAAATTTTCTTCATTTTCTACCTTTGGAGTGTAATTTTACATTGTTTACCTATTGACATGATGTAAATAATGTAAAGTATTCAAATTTTTGTTAATTTAAAGTTTTATGGATTTCTATAAGATTTATAAAGAATTTTACTCAATTTTACAAAACAAAATGTCAAAAATGTAAAGAATTGAAATTAAAGAGATTTTAATTTTTAACGTTTTATTGATTCTTCTGCTATTTACAAAGAACTTGACTTTATTTTAAATATTTTACATTTTGTAGACAAAATGTCAACAATGTAAAGAATTAAAATTAAAAGGATTTTTACATAAAATTCGTATTTCTTGACCTTTGGAGTTTAATTTTACATGATTTACTCATTATTGACATAATGTAAAAGTTTTATGGATTTCTGTAAGATTTGAAAATAATTTTACATATTTTACATCGTGTATACAAAATGTAAAAAAATGCAATGAATTCAAACTAATAGAATTTTGACTAAATTTTCTTGATTGTTGACATTTAAAGTGTAATTTTACATTGTTTACCTATTGTTGACATGATGTAAATAATGTAAAGTATTCAAATTTTTGTAAATTTTAAAAGCTTTATTGATTTTTTTAAGATTTACAAAGAATTTGACTTAATTTTATATATTTTACATCGTGTTTTTTTACTAAATATTCATGTTTCTTGACCTTTGCTGTAAAACTTTACCTTATTTACCTATTTTTGACATAATGTAAATAATGTAAAGTATATGTCAAATAGGTAAAGAAGCGAAATTTAATGATTTTTTTTATAGTTTTCTTGATCTTTGACCTTTGGAGTGTAATTTTACATTGTTTACCTATTGTTGACATGATGTAAATAATGTAAAGTATTAAAATTTTTGTGGATTATTAAAGTTTTATAGATTTTGCAAAGATTTATAAATAATTTTCCTAAATTTTACATATTTTACATCGGGTAAACAATACAATGTAAAGTATTGAAATTAATAGGACTTTTACTAAATATTCATGTTTCTTGATCTTCGAAATAAAACTTTACATTATAATTTTACATTATTTACCTATTGTTGACATGATGTAAATAATGTAAAATTTTTAAAATTTTGTTAATTTTTAATGTTTTATGGATTTTTCTTCGATTTACAAAGAATTATACCTAATTTTACATATTTTACTTCATGTAAACAATATGTCAACAATGTAAAGAATTGAAATTAAAATGATTTTTGTTGAATATTTGTGTTTCTTGAACTTTGTAGTAAAACTTTACCTTATTAAACTATTTTTGACATAATGTAAATAATGTAAAGAATTGAAATTATTGATTATTTTAGTTGTTTAATACATTTCTATCAAAAAGCAAGATAATTTTTTTTAATTTCTATTATTTACATGATGTCAACAAAGTGTAAACAATACAAATTCAGTGGATTTTCAATATTTTTAATAGTTTGAAAAATTTTTAAAGAGATTTTAGTTAATTTAGTTGTTATTTACTTTAAGGTAAATAATGTAAAACTTCTTTATGTATAATAATTAATTATTAATCTTGCTTTATTTTTGTTTTAAATTTATTTTATTAGGATTTTTAAGACATTTGCTATTAACTTTTAAAAAGCCTTGTTAAATTTTAACAATAAACTTTTAGCAAATTAATAAATTTTTATGATGTATTTTTTTTTTAACTTAAACATTTAATTGCCAACCAGTTTTAGTTAGACTTCTGGTATTATTAAAGTTCATAAATAATAATTTTTAAACATTAGTTTTTTTTTGCTTTTTGTTTAAATAATAATAAAAACCAAACACCATATTTAAACTAAACATTTTATTGACTAGAAAAAGACAATTAATGTCTTAATAAAGTCTTTATATGGGTGTTGATTTAATGTTGTTTTAGTTTTTGACTAGAAAATTAAATGTTATTTTCTGTTTAACCAAGAAAAAAAAAGAAACATTTTATTTAAAATGTGTGTATTTTACACGTTTTTATGACTTTAAGTCATAATTTTGTCACAAAGTAGTTATTTTCTATGTTATTTCTGTTTTTCTTTTTTTGCCAAACAATTTGCAAAGTGTCTACTATCTTTCGTTAAACATTTAATTGAGCATGAAAATAAAGTCTTGTAATTTACAAAAGAAAAAAAACCAACAACAAAATTGTAATTATTACCAACGTTTTGCTTGAAAGCTTTTTGTATTTATTAGATTTTTTTAAGTTAAGCTAAAACCAACCACATTAACAATTTATTTTTTAATTACTTGGCAAAACAAAAAAAGATAAAAATCGCTGTAGTTTTTAAAAGGCAACAACAAAAATCAATTATTTTTCCAGCAAACAATTAATAAGTAATTAAGACAAAAATCATTAAAAATAATCAAAGAAATATCTTAAACCCAGAGAATAATGTAAAATTTATTGAAAATCTATTTAATAACATAAAAAAAATTTATAAATGTTTATTAATTTTAAATATTTACATCATTGACAATTGGTTTACCCCTCATGTAAATAACTAAGAAATTGTTTTAAACTTTTGGTTTGTAGCGATTAATTTATAAAATTGTTCATGTTATTTAAGGAAAAATTTATTGTTGACATTGTTTGCAACATGTCTACAATAGGTAACTAGTGTAAAATTACATTTTAACTTTTCATTGTAATGAAATGTAATAAAAAAATGGAGTTAAAATGCTTCAATCTGAATTCTTTACATTTTTGACAACTTGTTTACATCGTGTAGGAAGTAAGTTAGTTAACTAGAATAAAAGGAATGAAATTAAAGGAATTTTTACTACATTTTCGTGATTTTTTACCTTTCAAGTGTAATTTTACATTATTTTCTTATCATTGACACCATGTAAATAATGTAAAGTATTAAATTTTTTTGTTAATTTGTAATGTTTTATGGATTTTTCTGCATTTTACCAAATTTTACATATTTTACATAGTGTAAATTATTGTTAGTGCCATTCGACAGCTTCGGAGTGTCGTTAACACCATGTAAATACTGTAAAGTATTAAAGTTTTTTTGTTAATTTTTTATGTTTTTTTTTATTTTTCTGCGATTTACAAAGAATTTTACTTAATTTTACATATTTTACATCGTGTAAAATATAAAATAATAAAAAAATTGACATTGTTGACATGATGTCTACAATAGGTAAATAATGTAAAAAAAACGTTTAAATCTTAAGTAATAAAAAAATCGAATTAAAATGCTTGAAGTTAAATTTAGATCGTGTAGGGAGTTAGTTAGGTAACTAGTTACTAGATTGCTTACATCGTGTAGGGAGTTAGTTAGGTCACTACTTACATTTAGTTAGTTAGTTAACTAGTTAGTTAGTTAGTTGGTTAGTTAGTTAGTTAGTTATTAAGTTAGTAGGTTAGTAGGTTAGTAGGTTAGTAAGTTAGTAAGTTAATAAGTTAGTAAATTAGTACGTTACTAGTTAGTTAGTTCTTACAAAAAGCAAAAAAATGAAAATTAGCAAATTTTCAGAAAAATTTTATAAAATTTGCAAATTTTTATAAAAAATTTACTAAAAATAGCAAACTCTTCAAAAATTTACTAAAAATAGCAAATTCACCAAAAATTTACTAAAAATAGCAAATTGTCAGAAAATTTACTAAAATAGCAAATTGTCAGAAAATTTACTAAAATAGCAAATTGTCAGAAAATTTACTAAAATAGCAAATTCTCAGAAAATTTACTAAAAATAGCAAATTCTCAGAAAATTTACTAAAAATAGCAAATTCTCAGAAAATTTACTAAAAATAGCAAATTCTCAGAAAATTTACTAAAAATAGCAAATTGTCAGAAAATTTACTAAAAATAGCAAATTCTCAGAAAATTTACTAAAAATAGCAAATTGTCAGAAAATTTATTAAAAATAGCAAATTTTCAAAAAATTTACTAAAAATAACAAATTTTCAGAAAATTTACTAAAAATAGCAAATTCTCAGAAAATTTTCTAAAAATAGCAAACTATCCAAAAATTTACTAAAAATAGCAAGTTTTCCAAAAATTTACTAAAAATAGCAAATTGTCAGAAAATTTACTAAAAATAGCAAATTGTCAGAAAATTTATTAAAAATAGCAAATTGTCAGAAAATTTACTAAAAATAACAAATTTTCAAAATATTTTACTAAAAATAGCAAATTCTCAGAAAATTTTCTAAAAATAGCAAATTTTCAAAAAAATTAATAAAAATAGCAAATTTTCAAAAAATTTACTAAAAATCTAATATTTTGGAAAATTTACTAAAGTTTTAAAAATATTTATTAAAAATATATCATTAAAATAAATATTTATAACAAAGCAATACCTTTAATTAGCTATTATATATTTAATGTTTATTTTATTGCACAATGGGCGATAAATTACATATAATTACATATTAAATTTTGCCTAAAAGAAATATGAAATCAAATCAATACACAATAATTAAAATGATGATGCTGATGTAAATGATGAAAACAGAAACCAAAAACTCCCCTAAAGCCAATTGAACCGAAAATAATTACAGCATTAAGGCATTATGTGAGTGTGTCATGAATGCATATTATCATGGTAACAATTACATTAAGAATTCTAAGAAATCAAAATATTTTTGTAAATTACACTTGAAAATTTTGTCATGTAAATAGTAAAAAATAGGGTTGCAAAATTATTTCTTTACAACAAAATATTTATAAAGTCAAGATATTTTCTGTTACAATTAAGATTTAATACAAAAAATTTTTATCCCAAAATAAGGGGTGGAATGTTAAAAAAAAACACCACCATAACTTTCTTTTTTGAAAAATAAATCTGTAAACTTAATTCTTTTGTCAACAACTAATATTAGCTGAAAAATTTTATGACAATTTGAAAATTTCAGTTTTATTTAATATTCCCCAATTGCCATATAACAATGATTTGGAAAGCAATTTCTTTTTATTTTATTTTCCTAGTGCCTCCAGCCTTTAATGTCTTGAAAAATGCATTTTATTGTATGTTGTGTAACAGATTTAAAAGGATTTTGTATGATATTTTGCAAAAATCATCTTAAAAAATACCCTTTTTTCCTGCATAGAACAAATTTTTTTCTGGCGTCAGACGTCTGCCAGACATAAAATTTAACAGACCATCAACGAGACACACATCACAAGGATTCTGTTGTTTTCTTAGAATTTGTCATGATTCACGTTGGGATTCTAAGAATCTGTAACGAAAAAAACAATTTCTAACGGAGGGATAAACTCTTTTACATGTTTACTTTAGTCATATGTACATATGTATGCGTTTAATGTAAACGTGTCCTTATTTTTATGCTGAAGCGCAAAATAAAATATGAAATGAATAAATTGATGACAATAGTTTTATCACTCCAATATGGAAGAAATTGAAAAAATAAAAACCTAAAATGTTAGTTTAAAGTTTAAATCAATTAAATTTTTGTTAAAAAAGCTATTTAAAAAAAAACTCCTATTTTTTTATAAAAATCTTTATACTTCTCTCTACACTTTATCGCTGTAGACTATAGTCGAAAATAAAGATGAATATAGTCGACTATAAGCTATACTGTAAACTAGACTATAGACTAGACTTTAAATTATTCAGTAGTCCAGAATATTCAATAGTCCAGACTATAGACTATTCTATAGTCCAGATTATAGACTATTCTATAGCCCAGACTATAGACTATTCTGTAGTCCATACTATAGACTATTCAATAGTCCAGACTATAGACTACTTAATAGTTCATACTATAGACTATTCTATAGTCCATACTATAGACTATTCAATAGTCCAGACTATTGACTATTCTATAGCGTAGACTATAGACAATTTAATAGTCCAGACTATAGACTATTCTATAGTCCAGACTATGGACTATTCCATAGTCCAGACTATAGATAATTTAATAGTCCAGACTATAGACTATTCTATAGCCCAGACTATAGACTATTCTATGGCCCAGACTATAGACTATTCTATAGTCCAGACTATGGACTATTCAGTAGTCCAGACTATGGACTACTCAATAGTCCAGACTATGGACTATTCAATAGTCCAGACTATAGACTATTCAATAGTCCAGACTATGGACTATTCAATAGTCCAGACTATAGACTATTCTATAGGTCTAATCTGTAGTTCAGACTATAGACTATTCTACAGTCTAAACTGTAGACTATTGTATAGTCCCCACTATAAGTTATTCTATAGACCTGACTATAGAATATTCTATATTCCTGACTCTAGTCCAGATTATTCTGAATTCTAGAATATATGTAATCTATATGTAGAATATGTAGTAGACTATAGTCTAGTCTATAGTCTAGTCTATCGTCTAGTCTATAGTCTAGTCTATAGTCTAGTCTATAGTCTAGTCTATAGTCTAGTCTAGTCTATAGTCTAGTCTATAGTCTAGTCTATAGTCTAGTCTATAGTCTAGTCTATAGTCTAGTCTATAGTCTAGTCTATAGTCTAGTCTATAGTCTAGTCTATAGCCTATTCTATAGTCTAGTCTATAGTCTATTCTATAGTCTAGTCTAAAGTCTACTCTACAGTCCAGTTTATAGTCTATAGACTAGTCTATAGTCTAGTCTATAGTCTAGTCTACAGTCTTAACTATAGTCTAGTCCAGTCTATAGTCTCTAGTCAAATCTGTAGTTTAGTCTATAGCCCAGTCTATGGTCTATTCTATAGTTTAGTCTAGTCTACAGTCTAGTTTATAGTCCATTCTATAGTATAGTCTAGCCTATAGTGCAGTCTATAGTCTAATTTATAGTCTAGTCTATAATCTAGTCGATAGTCTACAATATATTCTATAGTCTAGTCTAAAGTCTATTCTATTGTCCAGCTTATAGTCCATTCTATTGCATAGTCTATAGACTAACCTATTGTACAGTCTATAGTCTAGTCTACAGTCTAAGCTATAGTCTAGTCCAGTCTATAGTCTCGTCTGTAGTCAAGTCTATAGTTTAGTCTATAGTCTAGTCCATAGTCTAGTCTGTAGTCTAGTCTGTAGTCTAGTCTATAGTCTAGTTTAATTCTATAGTTTATTGTCTACTGTATAGTCTCTTATAGAGTCCGGTCTATAGTATAGTTTGTAGCCTAAACTATAGTTTAATCTATACTTTAGTATTCAGATTCTTTTTAAAATGAATTTTTTAAGTAACCTTTAAGTTATTTAATTTTTTTTCGAAAACAAAGTATTACTTCGTGTAGTCGCTTTTCTTGTTAAAGTCTTCATTTATTAGAATTTTATTCAAATCACATTTACTAACAACGTCAAAATTCTTGCTAAAAAAAAACTGCCAGCCAGCTTTATTAATAATGTTAGTAAATAATAAAGTATAAAAGCAAAAAATAAGACAAAAGACCAAAAAAAAAAGTACGAAAAGATATTAAACTCAAAACAAACTAAACGAAAAAAATACTATGTAGGAATACTTAGTACTTACTGGTAGTTGGTGAAATGGAGAGGGGCACGAAAATGTTAAATAATTATGCAAATATTGTTTTGTCGTTGAGGTTTTAAAGAATATTGTTTGATGTTAAAATTCGTCACGCTTTTTTCGACATAATATGGAGAATTAATAATGAGTGATTTGTTAATAAATAAAATTTATTTAAAAATAATAGAAAAATTTACTTTTAAACAATTTTTTGTAAACAATAGTTTAAAGAAATAAGTATTTATTAAATGAATCATTTTTTATCATGTTAACCCCTTTTATTTAAACACATTTCCCTTAATTTCCTTTAGTTATTTTTTATATTTTTGTTTTTCAATGAAAACTAAACAAAACAAATACAAAAAGACGTGAGAATTTAACAAATTCTAGTCACGTTTACAGCAACTATTTTTGTAGTTTAGCCGTAAACTAACTAAAAGCAAAACACTATACGTTCCTCCAACTAGTAAGTAGTTGTTGCAGTAATAGTTCATATGTAAAAAAAGACTAGTTGGTGGTAGTGGAAAAAAGTGTTAAATTATTTTTTGTATTCTTTTTTTTTTTCCTTTTAACCCTGGTGTGTGGCTTAAGTGTCAGTTGAAAATTTATAGTTTTACTATTTAAAGATGTTGTTTCTTTTGTCTTCTGTTATTTCTTATAATTATTACTCACCTTCAACTTTAGCTAATGCCAAAACCGAAATCGTTTGCAGAGCTGGTATAGCCCAGGCTACAAGATGAAATAGATGTGATTTATTTTCAATGGCTTCGTGACCCCATTTGAGACCAGCAGCCAAAAACCAAGCAAATGCCAAACATGACCACCAGGCAAAGGCAGCCATACAGCAAAAATATAAAGCCATGAAGAGTACGGTACAGGCGGTTGACTGACGATGACCCTAAAATAATAGAAAAATTGTTTTTAAAGTGAAAAAAAAATTCCAAAATTAATAAACAAACTTTTTTTTGTAATAAATATCTTCAACTTACTTGTGTTATAGTGGACATCATTTGTAATCTACCCAGTCTAACTGGTGGTGGAAATGGTTCGCGACAGGATACTGAATCACCAGCTCCTAAACCGGCTACATAAGCACAACCCACCACCAAATAACAAACCGCTAAAAAGACTATGGCTCTTTCGGGGTAGCGAAAGCGTGAGGAATCTATGAGGAAAGTAAGAACCTGAAAAGAGCAAAAGAAATGTTTTTTTACACAAAAAACTAACATTTAGCACTTAAACTAACAAAAAAGCTTTTTGAGAGCTTTTTTACAAAATTATTTTTCTAAAGTTTAGACAAGCTTCTTTTGAAATTTGAAGTCAAAACTAGAGAATTAAGTCTTTCTTGAAATGGTTTTTTTAAGCTTTTATAAAATATTTATCTTATATAAATGTTTAAAGTTTACACTGAAAGTTATTATTTAGCACTTAAACATGTATAAAAAGCTTTTAAAGGTTCAGCACTTAAACTTACAAAAATTTTTTTGAAAGCATTTATACAAAATTATTTTCTTGAAGTTTAGACAAACTTCTTAAAAAATTTAAAGTCTAAAATAGAAAATTAAGTTTTTTGAAATTATAAAGCTTTCGTGGAGCTCATAAACAGAGATTTAAGTTTTTGAAGGAAATTTTATAAAAAGCTTTTTTGAAGCTTTTTTATAAAACATTAAAAAAAATAATTGAAAAGACATACAAACTCAAAAAATATACATTTTAAATGAAAGCTATCGCTAGCTCTTAAAATAATAAAAAAGCTTTTAAAAAGCTTTAAAAAATATATCTTTTTAGTTTACAAGCCTTTTATAATACCTGCTAATAAAAACAGAGATTTCATTCATGTTTTTTTTAATTTTCAAAAAAGCTTTTTTGTAAAGTAAAAGCTTTTTTTGTAAAGCAAAAGCTTTTTTTGTAAAGCAAAAGCTTTTTTGTAGAGCTTTTTCAAAAATTCCAAAAAGTTATTCTAAAAGTATGCTAATATAAAAGAAAACGATTTTTGAATAGAAAACCAACGTTTCAAACTTTAAAAAATAAAAAAGCTTTTAAAGAGCTTTTACACATTTTTCAAATGTCTTTTTTCATGTTACCTATAACAAACTATGGCAAAAACAATGTTTTTTAATTGATTCTTACATTTTTTGAAAAAAGCTTTTATAGAGCTTTTACGAGCTTTTATACAAATTTAAGTTAAAAGCTTTATTTTATGCCAAAAGTTAATATAAAGTATGCTAATATAAAAGAAACGATTTTTGAATAGAAAACCAACTTTTAAAACTTAAAAAACAAAAAAGCTTTTAAAGAGCTTTTACAAATTTTTTCAAATATCTTTTTTTCAAGTTTCCTATAATAAACTTTGGCAAAAACTTTTAAAACTTAAAAAACAAAAAAGCTTTTAAAGAGCTTTTACAAATATCTTTTTTTTTCAAGTTTCCTATAATAAACTTTGGCAAAAACAATGTTTTTTCTTTGATTCTTATATTTTTTGAAAAAAGATCTTAAAGAGCTTTCACCAACTTTTAAAAAAAAATTTAAGTTAAAAGCTTTATTCTACGTATAAAAGTGATATATTTCTTAAGGTGTATGTAAAAATAATATATTTTCAAAATTTCTTAATCAAACGCACATAATTATTAAAAAGCTTTCATAGAGTTTTTGCAAATAAGCAAACATTTAAACCCTAAATACCAAAAATATTCCAGCATTTTCAAAATGTAGTTATAGTAAATAAAACAACTTTTTCTTAAAAAAATATTACCTAATTAAATAAGCTTTTTTAAAGCTTTATTAAAATATTTTTAAAATTTTAACTTTAAGTTAAATTTTTAAATTTTTCTTTATATATCTTAAGTAAGTGAACTGCGTAGGTGTTTCCTTGTTAATTTATGGTCAAATGATAATTAATTCTCAAACTGTGACAGCTGTCATAACACATCTTGAAAGCTCATTTATTATTAGCTAAAGTTTTTTTTGGAATTTTTCTTTTTCAACTTTTTCTCCTCTTCCTCCAAGAAAAAAAAGAACGAACATAGCGAATATACGTACTATTTCTTTTACTTACAAGATTGTACGTTTCTTGTGTATTAAATTACATAAGTTCTCTGCATAATTTATTTAAACTACGCATTTATGCAAATTTTGTTTTAAACGAAATAAAAAAAATGTACTTTAACAGAAAACTACACCCACTTTTAAAACAAAAAAAAAAAATACTTGAGAATTCAAAAAAATAATAATTTACATAAATAAAAGACTAAAACCAACAGAAAAAGAGTTATTAAGAAATATTTAAACAAAAACCTGGTCGTAAATTATAGAAATATTAAAAAAAATGTATAATTTATAATGCGTTAAAATTATAACCGAATTGCTGAGCTTTTAAATTGTTTTTTAAAATGTACCATTATAAAAACAATAAATTTGAAGAACTAAAAAAATTATTACTTTGAATTTGGAGAAAAATGTGTTGTTTTAAAGGCTAATGCAAAAAAAGCGTTCGTGTTTCTCCCAAACGCACTATAAACCTCACCCATTGGGAAATTAAAGACAAGAGATATTAAGACTAGACTATAGATTAGAAAAATGACTATAGATTATACTAAAGACTAGATTAAATTACTAGACTAAAGACTAGACTAAACACTGGATTATATATTAGACTATAGACTAGACTATAGACACCACTTAAGACTAGACTATAGACTATACTAAAAACTAGACTATAGACTAGACTATGGACTAGAGTACAAACTAAATTGTAAACCTGAATATAGACTAGCTTATAGACTAGAATAGACTAGACTGGAATAGAATAGACTGGAATATATACTAGATTATAGACTGGAATATATACTAGATTATAGACTGGACTATAGATTAGACTATAGACTGGATTATACTATAGACTACACTATAGACTAGGCTATAGCCTACACTATCGACTAGACTATAGACTAGACAATGGACTAGAATATAGACTAAATTTTAGACTAGACTATAGACTACACTATGGACTATAATATAGACTAGACTTTAGACTAGACTATAGGCTAGACTATAAACTAGACTATAGACAAGACTATAGACTAGACTATAGACTAGACTAGTAGACTAGACTAGTAGACTAGACTATAGACTAGACTATAGAATAGACTATAGACTAGACTATAGACGAGACTATAGACGAGACCATAGACTAGACTATAGACTAGACCATAGACTAGACTATAGACTAGACTATGGACTAGACTATAGACTATACTACAGACTAGACTTTAGACTATACTATAGACTACACTACAGACTAGACTATAGACTAGACTATAGACTAGACTATAGACTAGACTATAGACTAGACTATAGACTAGACTATAGACTAGACTATAGACTAG
>NC_060953.1:4991527-4998877 GCF_022045245.1 Lucilia cuprina | reverse complement strand
GTCTAGTCTATAGTCTAGTCTATAGTCTAGTCTATAGTCTATAGTCTAGTCTATAGTCTAATCTATAGTCTAGTCTATAGTCTAGTCTATAGTCTAGTCTATAGTCTAATCTATAGTCTAATCTATAGTCTAGTCTATATAGTCTAGTCTATAGGCTAGTCTTTAGTCTAAAGTCTAGTCTATAGTATAGTCTATATTGTAGTCAATAGTCTAGTCCAAAGTCTATTCTATAGTCTAGTCCAAAGACTAGTCTCCAGAATAGACTATAGACTAGTATGGACTTGACTATTGAGCAGACTAGTCTAGTCTTATCCGTGAAAAGTATTCTATTTGGTAACATTTCAAAAGTTAACACTTTTCATGGCTTCTCCCGAATCTCTTTTTAATATCTTTTTTTCTCATCTTTGTTTCTATTCTTAAGAACTTTTTTGTTTTTGTTGCTGCTGATAGCATCATGAATGAAAGACAACAACAGCATGCTTAAATGCATTCATGGCACTTTTTTTAGGGTCATTATGCACTCTGGTTGTTTATGTTAAAGAAAGTGAAAAAGTAATAAAAAAAAGTACGAAGGAAAAAATATGAATTTAGTAAGACAATATTTTAAACGTTATTTCTGTGTTTGGCACTATTTAACACACAACCATTTTTTCTTTAGTTTTTTATTACTTGTAAAAAAAAATATGTTTTTGTCTAGTCTTTTGTTTTCATAAAGTTACATAAAAAGTTTTTTTTCTTAAATTTTTCCCTATTTTGTTAAAACAAACTTTTGGCCTAGTAATTAAGAATTTTTTAAGGCTAAATATGAAAACATAGAAAATATTTCAAGTAGAAGAAGAGTTTCTGATTTCATACAGATACAAATTTATAAAAGTTTAGTTGTAAACAGGATTTCTACGTACAGAAATCGGAAATATATTTCTAATACGAATTTTTTAGATAAAATTAAAGAATTGTTTTCATTTACATAAAATATTCGCGAATATTCAATATATAATTTCTAGTTTTGTTCTAGTTCTGTTCTAGTTCTGTTCTAGTTCTGTTCTAGTTCTGTTCTAGTTCTGTTCTAGTTCTGTTCTAGTTCTGTTCTAGTTCTAGTTCTGTTCTAGTTCTGTTCTAGTTCTGTTCTAGTTCTGTTCTAGTTCTGTTCTAGTTCTGTTCTAGTTCTGTTCTAGTTCTGTTCTAGTTCTGTTCTAGTTCTGTTCTAGTTCTGTTCTAGTTCTGTTCTAGTTCTGTTCTAGTTCTGTTCTAATTCTGTTCTAGTTCTTTTATAGTTCTGTTCTAGTTCTGTTCTAGTTCGGTTCTAGTTCTGTTCTAATTCTGTTGTAGTTCTTTTTTAGTTCTTTTCTAGTTCTGTTCTTCCTCCGTGCTTATGGAATTTTCCTTTACCATGCAACATAAAATTACTTTCCCTTTTAGCTTTCTTAAATTTTCCTTCTCTGCTCTTCATTTAGCAGACATAATTTTCCAAAAATCTTTTTTCAAATTGCTTTTAACCTTCACTTCTAACATTTTACAAATAATTTATACACAGTTCGCAAGCTAAAAATTACATGCAAAACCCCTCCAGTAAGATTGTTTTAATATTAAGGAAATAAATAAAAGTTGGGGGAAAAGACTAAAATATAGACAATGCTTTTCACTTTCTTTAAATCTAAGGGTGTAAGAACAAGAGTATTTTAAAATACGCATTTTTAACAAAATAATATTGCTTTTATATAGACTCAAACATACAACTAAACATTACCTATTCCGTTTCCTTTAAAACAGCTTTCTCAATATATAACAAACGTTATTGTTGTTGTGCGTGTAAAACAGCTTCTTTTTTTGTTTAGTTTGATTTGAAAAAAAATGAAGGAGAAAATTTAAAATTTTAATGAGCTTGCTAGCGTGAGCTTTCTTTCAATTTTTATAGACTCACTCTCTATAGTACTTGTTATGTATTATTTTTATTTGTTGTTTTAAACATGTTCGTGAGGGTGTATGTTTTTCGTTATTAAAACGGGAGAAGCAGAATGAAGTACTTTTAGTATTATACTCCATTATTTGTTGACTAAACATATACAATTACAAAAATTGTCTGTATTTCAAACATTAACAATTTTGTTGTAGCATACATTAAGGCATATGTAGTGAATTCCATAACAGGATGTAACTTTGTTTCGTTGTTGTTGTTCTTCGTTTTTTATTTTTGCAAAAGGTATACATAATTGTGAGTATAGATGTATGTATGTATGTTTATGTATTTGTACCTGTAGAAAGATGAGGGAGGATTTTAACAAATATTATGCTTTGTTTGCTAACATTTCACAAAAAAAGGAAGAA
Organism: Lucilia cuprina; assembly: GCF_022045245.1. Taxonomy (NCBI): domain Eukaryota; kingdom Metazoa; phylum Arthropoda; class Insecta; order Diptera; family Calliphoridae; genus Lucilia; species Lucilia cuprina. Next base: position 4,996,552 of record NC_060953.1, on the reverse strand, counting down.
ATGTAATAAAAATTTAGATTCTTTAACTAAAATATTATTTTATCTTAATTTCTTTTGTTGTTATAGCTACAACAATATTAGTTGTTGGAATTTTGTTTGTTAAATTCTATAGAATTGTCAATTATTTTAAAAGTATTTTTATTTTGCTTTATTAACTATTTCAGTGTGCGTTTATATGACTAGAAACTTTTGATTAAATTTTCTATTTTATTTATCTTTTTTCTAGGATAAACGCGACTGTGGTGCTCCCTGTCATGCCATGTTTTTCCCTGAAAAAGAACGTACCGTTCTTAGATATTGGGTAGGCTCTTGGGCGGCCGTTTGCGTGGCTAGTTGTTTGTTTACGGTAAGTTATCTCTTTGTTTAAGTCATTTACTGATTTTTTTTGCACAATTGTACCTAAAAAAAGCTGAAAACTTTTCATAGTCTGAAAGCTTTTTGAAGACTTAAAGCTTTTCAAAAGCTCTTACTGATTAACCTATATTTTCTTTATTGAAGAGCTTTTTTTTAATTTTACATAAAATTTACTTAAATTTTAACTTTTTTTAAGAAAATTATTTAATAATTGTGTTTTTTACTTTTATAGATCAAACAAGTAGCGAAAGCTTTTTTGAGCTTTCTTTTCAAAATTGTGAATTTTATATAAATTTTAGTTAATTATTAATTAATTTTATTCCAAACTAATAATTTTTCAACATTTAGTAGAAAATTTTTAAAAAAGCTCTTGAAAAGCTTTTTTTGAATTTTTTTATATTTTCTTTAAAAAGTAATATTAGACGTATTTTTACGAGTTTTTGTTGGCTTAAGGGTAGTTTTAGGATTTTTAGTCCTTTAAAAGGACAAAAGCTTTTCAAGAGCTTTTATTTAAAAAAAAGTGTAATTTGTTAAATTTTTAATTGTTTAATCAAATATTTTTACTTTTAAACGATTTATTTCACTTTTTAGCAAAAAAAAAAATCAAAAAAGCATTAAAGAGCTTTTTCTTAAATTTAAGATTATTGAGGTTTTTCTTAACTCAAAAACACTTGTTTCTTTGCTTGAGTTTAAAATTGCCTTGATATTTGTTTCTTTACAAGTTATAACTTGTCAACAACTTTTTGTTGTTTTTGTAAAACATTTCAGTTTTTATACATTTTTTTTTACAAAAAGTTACAGCAAAAATTAGTTTAGACTATTTCAGCTGCATACATACTTATATCAGTTTAAATACTTAATAATAAATTTATCTTATTTACTTTTTTTACTAAAAGCTCTTGTACATGACAAGTGAAACACATAGAGTATACTAGAGTTTTTGCCATTTTTTTGGAAATAACTACAATTTTTTTGGAGATAAAACCGTGATATACAAATTTGCTGCATTAAGTAAAATTTGATATTTTAATATTTGACTACAGAAAATGCAAATGTTATAGTCAGATAGATGACAGACAGATAGAAACTTCAGCTGTAGACTGTATAAAACTTTTGACTACAATTCTTTACAAATGAAAATGAAAAAATCATGTTATAGTGACATGCAAGGGAGAAGGGGCTCTACTACTACAATCAACAACAAGTTGATATAAAAATTGTTGCAAATATTATAGCCACTTCAGGGGCCATTTACGACAGTTGGTCTATATGTAGAAAACTTAAAAGCTTTTACATTAGAAAGAGGGCAAAAACTTACCACTCTAGCCTGTTGTCATCATCATTATCGTTATGTACAATGATGATTAATGTTTAGAAACATAAAACGTGATTTGAATTTCTTTTGTATTATCCCCTCTCTGTGTCTCCCTCTCCTTATCATCCTTATATCTTGTGCTTTATAATAAATTACATTTCTTGCTAATTTTAGGCCTAATAAAGGAAAAATATTATTTTCATCTCTATTGTAATAACAAGAAAAACTTTTAGACATTCATTCATAAATAAATAAATAAATTTAAGCACAAAAATTTTCTTCATAAATATTAATTATGTGGAAAATAAAAACATGCAAAACTTTGTGCTATTTTTGTAAATGAAATTTTTACAGCAAAAAATGTCTAAAGTTTGTGATGAATAAATATTTGTTGCAAATTTTATCATTTAACACCAGCAGCTGCAATCATACAACTATAACAGAGAGAAAGAGCACTTCGACATCAGATCACATCATTAAAACTTCATTTGTCAACAGCGACAGACACACATCAATTGTTTTTTTAGCACCCAAAAGTCAAACAACAACAAATTTTTGTCACACACAAGTTTTAAGTTCACAGCCACCGACATGAACTATGCAGCCGCAGGCATATAGGGAAGTTAGAAAAGGCTGTTTAACCCAGCAGAGAATTTGTAGATAAAAGGTTTTTTAAGAAAATTTTAAAACAATATTCATTACTAGTAATTAAGCTGGAAAGCTTTATATTGAAAGCTTTTTATATTAAAAGCTTTTAAGCTTCAAAGTCCAAAACTCTTTAAAATTATAAAAAAAGAATCATAATGCTTTAATTAAAAGTGAAAGCTTTTATATTTTAAAAGCTTATAAAGCTTTTCTATATAAATTTCTTTAAAGACCATTTTCTTAGCTTTACTTTAAACTAAAAGCTTTAATACATTTCAAACTTTAAAGCTTTCCTTAATGAGATAGACAAAAAACCTTTAACATATAACAAAATCATAAATTTGCTATTAAAACCGAAAGCTTTAATATTCTTAAAGCTTATACAGCTTTTTTGTATAAATTTCTTTCAAAGTTCAAATTCTTAGGTATACTACAAAACTATAGCTTTAAGATATTTCAAGCTTAAAAGCTTTCGTTTATGAGACCAAAAACTTTTAAAATTATAAAAAAATCATAAATCTGCAATTAATACTGAAAGCTTTTATACTTCAAAATAAAGCTTTACTGGAAGCTTTTATGTTATCAAAACTTAAAGCTTTATTTTTAATAAAGCTTTCTAATTTTCTTATTCCTTCAAAGTTCTCTTTTACATTCTCGGCTTCAATTTAAACTGTAAACCTTCACTTTATTTCACTTTAGACTGAAAGCTTTTGTTCAATCAAAATTTTAAATCTTTTTATAACAACATGACTTGTTTCTCTCAATTACAATTTACTTTTTACTAAAAGCTTTGAGACTGGCAAAGTTTTACAGTTTTTTTCTTAAACAGAATAATCTTAGCCTCATATTCTTTGCTACAGTTTAAAAGCTTTTAGCCTAAAATAAATCTTTAAAGCTTTAGTTTAAAACAGAATTATAAATTCGTTGCTGTCTTTTAAACTTTTAACTAAAAGCTTTAAAGCTTTTTATGTCAAGATCATTATTTAATCCTAATTTTCTACTTTGAAAAGTTTTACTTTTATTTTAAACTAAAAGCTCTAGCAAAGCTTTAAAGCTTTCTTTAAGCAGATTTAAGTGAACTCATTAGTTAAGTAAAGGTTTATACTAAAATTAAGCTTTTTAGTTGCCTTAATAACTGGGTTTTCTCTTGCCAGCCTTTACAGCCTTTATAATCAAGCTTTATCACTCTTGTCTATGTTGAAAAGATGTTTTAGTCTTTTAACTGCAATTTTCATTTTGCCAAAAAATTTCCAACTTACGAAATGAACATGTTGTCTAAACACTAGGAAAATGTCTACAAACATGAGAAAATCTAAAAAAGGAAAATTGAAAATGTCAACATTATCCATTTGCAATTATATTTTGCCATAAATGGCAAACAACTTAAAAGGACTACAGATTTTGGAATTTGGTTTTTGAGGAGAGTCTATTGTAAAAGCTTTTAAATTTTCACACAAATAGTTTTTTTCTAAAGAAGTTAATGTATTTTCTCTGTTTGTTGTAAAACTAAAAGATTTTAAGATTTATATTTGAAAATTAAACAAAAGCTTTAGAAAAGCTTTTGTAAATTAAAAAATGTTTACAAAATTTTGAACTCTAATCCATCGAAATATATAAATACTTAGAGATAATGTCAAGCTTAAGATTACACAATCTCTTAAAGCTTTTTCTTTAAGTTATAAGTTTATGTTTTAAAGCTTTAAATGTTATGCTTGAAAGTCAATTAAACAAAAGTTCAATAATCCCCATATATTGCGTTCTCTATGATCAAACCCTACAAAACCCTCAAGTGTTGTTCACTACTTTGTTTTTTTTTACAACTATTTCCTCTCAAATGATTTTCCATTAATCTTTTTCCATTGACAAATGATGTTGCATGGGAACAAAATGTTTCGTTTACTTTATGGCAAACATCAAATAAAAAAGCAATAAGTTTAATTTTGACGAATTGTTAAATATTTTTCAAAGAAAATGTACAAAGGAAAACAATTTTAACAAAACAATAAAATGTTTAGCGAAAAAAAACCAAAAAAACGTTTGAAAACTCCCACAAATGTTCAAAAAAAAAAAAATAAAAACATTATGAAAATGATTTTCTAACTCAAGGAGGGACAGACAAACAATTTCAATGAAATAATGAGTTTGTAAGTAAAATTTTGTTAAAAGGCGTGCTGGTATGAACAGTTTGGTTCGAAAAAAAAGAGGTGGTCAAAAACAAATTTAAAATAAATTTGTAAAAAATATATAACGAAGAAAAATACATACAAACAAAGCAACATTTAAACAACAAATAAATAAACAATAGAATAAATTTAAAATAAACATAACACTACAAATTGTACACTTATTTTAGGAAAAAAAAGAAGTAAATTTATGCAAATAAATGGTTTTGTAAACGATTTTAACAAAATTAACCCTTAAAAGTTTCAAAGTACAAATCTTACAAACATTATAGTCTATAGTCAAGTATATAATCTAATCTATAGTCTAGTATAGAGACAAGTCTATAGTTTAGTCTATAGTCTAGGCTTTAGGTTAGTCTATAAGCTTGTCCATAGTCTTGTCAACAAGATATTTTGTCAAGTCTATAACATAAGTTATAGACCACTCTATAGTCTAGTCTATAGTCTAGTCTATAGTCTAGTCTATAGTCTAGTCTATAGTCTAGTCTATAGTCTAGTCTATAGTCTAGTCTATAGTCTAGTCTATAG
>NC_060953.1:4980699-4991427 GCF_022045245.1 Lucilia cuprina | reverse complement strand
CTAGACTATAAACTAGACTATAGACTAGACTATAGACTAGACTATAGACTAGACTATAGACTAGACTATAGACTAGACTATAGACTAGACTATAGACTAGACTACAGAAAATAGTTACAGGATATTCTATAGTCCAGGCGAAAAGAGTACTTTAGTACTAAATTTTTCATCCCTGTTTTGAAACAAGTGCACACACACAGTTTTCTTTATACAAACAAACATAAACAGGCCAATATTTTCTACATGTTTGTGTTGTTGTAAGTTTTGTTGTTATTTATTATTGTTGTTAGTTTTATACTAAAACAATCACATTTGCAAAAGCTCTTACTGGTCGTAGCCCCGAAGTTTTAACTACTGCATTCGGTTTGTTTATGTTTTATTTTACATAGTTTTGGTTTAAATATGTGTGTAAAAGAGTGTGTGTGCGTGTGTGTAATTTGTTGTTAAAGGAACGAAGTAAAACTTCGTTTTATTATTGTTGTTTTTGCTTGCTCCTTATTTTTATATATTTTTACTGTCTTAAGTAATGTTGTTCTTGTTTTTATTTTTATTATTGTTGTTGTTGTTGCCAAACTCGTGAGTGAATAGAGGAATTCAAAAGTCCCCAAAGGGAATTTTCTTTTAGTATTATTATTATTGTTGTTGTTATTTTTATTTGTCGATTGTGTTGAATAGAATGTTAAACGTGCGTGCTTTTTATAATGAAAACAACAACAAAAAATGTTATGAGCCTTATAGCAGGGTTGATTTTTGTTCTGTGTATATTTCTGGCAGACACACTCTTAAACTCCTGGATTCCTTAGTTTTAAAAAATGCCTTGTTGCCAAATTTCGTATTTCTGTAAAATGGTTTAAAACAGTAGAAAGATTTGGTGACTGACGTGCAGTCGTTGTCATAGTCATTGGTAAATTGCTGGCAAATTTGTAACAAAATACAACACGTTTTTTAATGTTGTTGTTGTTTAGCGAGTGAAGAAGCAGAAGTCAGTGGTCGTTGTCACTTGCTGGCTAAAAGCATACATACATATCTACATACTTACATAGCTCACTTTTGGCACAATTTATAAACAAGTGTTAAGAATAAACTTTTGTTATTTAATGGGCAATGTTGATAAAATAAATAAAAATAAATTAAATGGCCAAGAGAGTCGATACGGGCAAACAGGCAGCAAGGTTTAATAAAGAAAACAAAATAAATATGAATTAAAATAAATTTTAACTGAAACAAGGAAACAGATTAATTAATTTAAACTTCGGAGATCGAGACAAAGGTTGAGGAATTTCCACTACACTGGAAGAAAATTGGAACAGATCTTGAAAGGAACTAAAACTTAACTAGAACAGGACTAGAACAGAACTAGACAGAACTAGAACAGAACTAGAACAGAACTAGAACAGAACTAGAACAGAACTAGAACAGAACTAGAACAGAACTAGAACAGAACTAGAACAGAACTAGAACAGAACTAGAACAGAACTAGAACAGAACTAGAACAGAACTAGAACAGAACTAGAACAGAACTAGAACAGAACTAGAACAGAACTAGAACAGAACTAGAACAGAACTAGAACAGAACTAGAACAGAACTAGAACAGAACTAGAACAGAACTAGAACTGAACTAGAACAGAACTAGAACTAAACTAGAAAAGAACTGGAACTGAATTAGAATAGAGCTAGAACAGAACTAGAACAGAACTAGAACAAAACTAGAACAGAACTAGAAAAGAACAAGGACTGAACTAGAATAGAACTAGACCAAAATTAGAAGAGAACTAGAACTAGAACAGAACTTGAACAGAACTAGAACTGAACTAGAACAAAACTAGAACAGAACTAGAACAGAACTAGAACAGAACTAGAACAGAACTAGAACAGAACTAGAACAGAACTAGAACAGAACTAGAACAGAACTAGAACAGAACTAGAACAGAACTAGAACAGAACTAGAACAGAACTAGAACAGAACTAGAACAGAACTAGAACAGAACTAGAACAGAACTAGAACAGAACTAGAGCAGAACTAGAACTGAACTAGAACTGAGCTAGAACTGAACTAGAACTGAACTACAACAAAACTAAAAGATAACTAATACAGCACTAGATCTGAGAGAACATAAAGGAATTGCTGAAATACTTTTTTAAGAGAAATGTAACAATTTGGTGCTTTTAAAAACGTTAGAAATTTTTCTAAACTATTTGCTTAAAAAATCAATTAAACAAATTAAGAATTTTAATTTTCAAAAGAAATTTTAGAATGTTAAAAATTCTTTTTTAAGTTTGGTTTTAAAAAATATTTCTTTTTTCTCTCTCTGTCTAAAGTATCTTAGTCGGTTTTCTTTTAAATTATTATTTGTATAATTTATGTTTATTTACTTTAACATTTAACAAGTCTTAAATTTTTTTTTCTTTTTGTTCAAAATTTATTACAATTTTAGTAGAAATAACAGCTTTTTCACATGATTAAATTAAAGAAAAAAGAAATACTTATGTATAAATCAGTTAAAATTATGTGTGTTATGTATTTTTTTATATTACAAGAAAATGTTAGCAACAAATATATATAAAAAAAAGAAATTATACAAAATTATTATGTCAAATTGTTTTTAAAGTTTGCAAATGATAAATTGTTTAATTTCTAGACACGCAAAAGTTTTCCGCATATATAAACATGACTTACATCCATAGTTAACAACTTCATAATTATATTTTGCGGGAATAATATAATAATTATGTTTTTCATATGTAGAGAATTAAAGGAGAGTCAGACGTGTACCAGCTAGATTTTACATATACGAATAAATACACCCTGAAAACTGTGTACGCTGTACTGTCTGTCCATCCATCTGAATTTAGCTTGTTAGCCAACAAAGAAATTTTCCTAGAAAAGACTTTCTGTAGCTAGCAGCAAGCCCAAATTATGGTTTTGGTCTTAAGCAGCAGCAGCATCAGCAACAAATAACCAAATAACCGTTAAAACTAGTTGCGGTTTTAACAATTTTTCCTTCGCTTGTCTACTTGTCTTGAGCACCAGTCAAATAGTTTCCAAAAGACCATTTGGAAAACCAAATGCTAAATTTGGTAGACAGTAGTGATATTTTTGTTTAGACTTAAAATTAAATTGTTGTTTTTAAGATTCAAATGGACAGTTTTTTTTTGTTAAGAGGAAAATTGTACTTAAAACCAAAATCTCCACTTGTTATTTAATCAAAAGAATCAGCCAAAGTAATGTTTAGGTTGTTGCTGGTTGGTATTTTTGTTTTCTTAACAATTTAACTGTCTGCTGAGAAAATTTCCTCAAGATTATATTTTTATTTAATTTTAAATAAAATACTTGACTTTTTTAACATTTTTGTTTTGCTTAAGTTAAAATTAATTTCTCTGTTTATCTCTTTTATTCAGCAGCAGCAAAGTCTGCTGTCATCCTGATTATTTTCTTTTATTTTTATCATTAAATTTTAATAAGGGATTTCTTTTTTTTTTTTGAGGAATTTTCTTGTTTTTTTTATTTTTTCCGCTTTTTCACTTGGTCTTTGCAAATGATGTGTTAAAATCCTTAATGACAACCCTTGGGGCGGCCATTTTGATATTTGGGTCAATGAAACAGAAATTTTGTGGTTTTAAAAAGCGGAAAAATAAAAATGGATAAGTATTAAAAGCATAAGTTTTATTAATAAAAATAATACATTAAACAAGGAAAAATTAAAATTAAAAATCGCTTAATTCGTAAATTTAAGAAAATGTCCCTAATTTTACTGCTATTTCGTGTTCGAAAATTACAATTCTTGAGACAAATTTTTTAAAGGAGTTTAATTCAACTTAATATCGTTAGGAAATATGATTTTTTATAGTTTTAGATCATCTTCGAAAATTCGAAATTAAGTTCGAAAAATTTTCGAACATGGTTTGAAAGGCGCCAAAATCTTACTAATCGCTAGCTGTTGGCAAATATGCAAAGAATTTTTAAAAATTGCTTGAAATTTCACATAAAATCGAATTTCGAAAATCGATATTTAAGATAAAAATGGCGAATTCAAGTTTAATTTTGCTTAATTTCTTTAAAGAATAATATTTTTTATAACTTTGGATTATTTTCGAAAATTCGAATTAAGTTCGAAAATTTTCGAACTTTTTTAAAGGCTCCAAAATCTTACAAATTTAAAAAATATACCGAATTTAAGTTTAATTTTACTTCATTTCGTTAAAGAATAATATATTTCATAGTTTGAGGCCATCTTCGAAAATTCGAAATTAAGTTCGAAAATTTTCGAAGATTGATTTAAGGCACCAAAATCTTACTAATCGCTTGCTGTTGGCAAATATGCAAAAAAAATTGTCGAAATTTTTTCCAATTTCTTGTAAAATCGAACTTAGAAAATCGAAATGTGGAATAAAAATGGCAAATTTAAGTTTAATTTTACTTTATTCCGTTAAAGAATAAGATTTTTCATAATTTGAAGCCATCTTCGAAAATTCGAAATTAAGTTCGAAAATTTTCGAACATTGTTTTCAGGCGTCAAAATCTTACTAATCGCTTGCTGTTGACAAATATGCAAAGAATTTTTCGAAATTTCTTTCAATTACACATAAAATTGAACTTCGAAAATCGAAATTTTGAATCAAAATGGCGAAACTAAGTTTAATCCTACTTAATTTCTTTAAAGAATAAGACTTTTTATAGTTTCGGATTACTTTCGAAAATTCAAAATTAAGTTCAAAAATTTTCGAAAATTCCAAAACTCCAAAATAATCTTTCAAAATTCGAACATTTATATTTAAATTCGAATTTCTAGTTTTTTTCAAAAAAGTATTAAATAAATAGATTTTAGTTAAAATTTTAACAGGAAGAGAGAGAGAGGTGGTAAGTTAGCCAGAGAGTTTATAGAAATATTTATGATGTCTGCTTTTAAAGCTTTTTGTACTTAAGGCCATGTTTTTTTTCCTCTTAATAAATCACATTGATAAGAAATTTTTCTTTGAGGGTTTTATTTCTGTTTCATCTTTAGAATTTTATTATTTATTTACCTTGAAAATTTTACCTTTCAATTTTAAAGATGTTGTATGGTTGTCTGCAGATTAAATATAACAAATTTGTATAAATTTTCTTACTTTAAGGTTAAAAACTGTTGGAGAATTTGTAGGGGTTTTGACAGACAACTACGAAAGAGAGAGACAAGAAGAAAGTTCATTTTATGCGGGTTTTTGTATTTTAAAGCTTTTAGAATTTTTTTCTTTCGGTTTCAGTTACTCTCGAGCCAAACACAATAGAGTTTCAGTTTAACATTATTTTTAACCACATCAATGAGTTTTGTATGTAAGAGATAAAATAAACCATTGTTTTTTTTGTTGCTAAAAAAATAGAATCAAACGATAAATAATTGTTGCCCAAAGGCCGACAACATAAAAAAGAATGAAAATGTTAAATGAATGAATAGTTTTTTTTTCTGCAGCAAACAGAGGGGCAATAGGGAATAAATACAGTGTTTGAAAGTGAGCTTAGGAAACGATTTTAAAGTTTGATTGGTTGATTGTTAAAGTAGTACTTTGGAAGTTTGCAAGTTTGGCAATGTGTGGCATACAATTTAAGCATTTCTTACTAAAGACCAGAGATGGAGAACTTGAAGTTTTATTATTCTAAGTCAAATCTAATTCAGTTTGAGTTTCGTTCTAGTTCTGTTCTGTTCTACTTGTGTTCAAGTTGTGTTCTAGTTGTGTTCAAGTTGTGTTCTAGTTCTGTTTTAGTTCAATTTTAGTTCTATTGTTGTTCTTTTTTGGTTCTGTTCTAGTTGTGTTCCAGTTGTGTTCAAGTTGTATTCCAGTTGTGTTCAAGTTGTATTCTAGTTCTGATTTAGTTCTTGTTCTATTCCAGTTCTGTTTTAGTTCTGCTCTAGTTCGGTTTTAATTTTGTTCTAGGTTTGTTCTAGATCTAGTTTTGTTCTAGTTGTGTTCTAGTTTTGTTCAAGTTCTGTTCTAGTTCTGTTCTAGTTTTGTTCTAAGTGTGTGATAGTTCTGTTCTAGTTTTGTTCTAGTTCTGTTCTAGTTCTGTTCTAGTTCTGTTCTAGTTCTGTTCTATTTCTGTTCTAGTTCTGTTCTAGTTCTGTTCTAGTTCTGTTCTAGTTCTGTTCTAGTTCTGTTCTAGTTCTGTTCTAGTTCTGTTCTAGTTCTGTTCTAGTTGTGTTCCAGTTGTGTTCTACTTGTGGTCAAGTTCTGTTCTAGTTCTATTCCAGTTCCGTTCGAGATCAGTTCCACCCCTGCCTCAGCCATAATGATAATACGTTTTAGTATTTTTTCATTCACATTTCGGCAGTTACTCCTTTTTCAGACGGAGCATCACCATCATCTTATGTTTTTCTTTAACTTATTTAATTTATTAAAGATAAATTCTGCCTCTTTTACAAAGGCCTAAAAACCACTTTTTTTGTGAGTTTATTCTCATAAAAATAAAATTTTACAGCCATACGGAGGAATCTTTAGTTTTAGGCTTGTGATTTGCCATTCTTTAAGTCTCTTGGGGGAGTCACTCTTCTCAAAAGAAACTTCATAATCATTAACATTTTTAACAAAGATAAGGCCCAGAGATACAACATCAGCTTAAGCTATAGACAACCTTCAAAAAAAAAAAAATTAAATAAAAATCTTGAGTTGATGCCCTTAAAGAAAACAAAAAAGAAACGACTAAAGCGAAAGCAACTAACACTCAGGGGTTGTTGTTTTAACCATGAAAATGTTATTTCTTCTCTTTACACACAACTTCTGCCTTTGGGGGGTTGTTCCATAGAGCAGCTGACCAGGCCAGAGCAAAGTCGTTGTAACACAATACTACAACTATTAAATTGTTATTACTTAAACGTTAAAATAATCTGCCTTTTTTCCAACTGGTTTCTTAATATGATTTTCTGTTTAAAAGTCTCTGTCCTTCTGTCCATATAAACATCCAAACCGTCCTTTTGTCCGTCCGTCCGTCCGTCCATTCGTTTTTCAGCCTTTCATTTTCGACAAATGATGATGATTGGAGGCTGGACTTACAACCTACACTGTACTATCCTGTGTTTTCAAAATTAATGGTTGTACTTAAATTATGAAATGATTAAATAATGAAGAAGGTTTTAGAGGTTTTTTTATGCTTTTGTTTTGGTTTTTTTCCTTACAAAGCCAAAAAGCAGCAATAAATTGCCATAAAATGCCAGAGATAAAAATATTGAAAAAAACGTTTTTAACCTTAAAGTTACTACATCGATCGATCTATAAATATTTAACATAAAAATAAAAAATAAATCTAAAAAAAATTAATTTTTATGTTAAAACTTGTTAAAAGAAACACTTAATTTAAAATCAAATTAAAAACTCCTGCATTTTTACTTTATAGACCAAATTAAAGTCGAATTTTCGAACATTAAGAAAACATTTTAAAATATTTTATTTTGCAAAATTTTCATTAAAAATTTCAACTTTTCTTTTAAATTCCTTTTCTTTTTGATTACAAAAAAACCTCTTTCAAAGATCCTGCTAAAATTTATGGACCACTAAAAACTAAAACGCCTTCGTTTTTTTTCTTTCATCCAACATTTAAGCAGTTGGCAGTCAGGCCAAACTGTCAACACTTTATAAATGTAAACGCGAGCTCCACCAGTTTAAAACTTAAACTAAAACTTGTATTTTATATTAAAACAAACGCATAGAAAACATATAAAACGCTTCAAGAAAAATAAAGAAATTATAGAGCTGCCAGCAACTAAACAATTTTAATGTCACAATATTTAACAATAAAATTGTAGAGTAACTAAAAAGCTCAGTAAATAAAATTAGATACCATTTGAAAACTTCAAGCAATTCCAAAGTGATTAATCAGTTGAAAACAGAGAAAAGAATTCATTATCTAAGAAACTTCCTGTACACAATGAAGAAAATTTCAACAGAATATTTCAAAGAAGTTTGTAAAGAAGCTTTTAAAAGGATGTTAAAGAGCATGGAAATAGGTAGAAAAATCATTGAAGTTATTTAATTTAAACGGTAACACATATTTTGAAAAGACCCCTCTCCCCCTTAAATAAGTTTTATAAACTATCAATTGATTTGTAACAATTATGTATCAGTGAATTATCTATGCTCCTATAAAACTTTTGAGATACTCACACACACAAACATATATATATAAACACACATTTTTCTGCTGAATTTTTAAGAAAACTGGTCCTAGTAGTTTTTGTAAAACATGCTGAACTTGTAGTAGAGATAACGTTATTTTGGCACCTGCCTGTGTTAGTATTAGTATCTAAAGTATTTAAGTAATGGTTTAAACACTCAGAGAAAGTATTCAGTATTTAATCAATACTATAGTCCAACCTAAACACACTATAGTTCCAGTTCCGTTCTAACTCGGTACTAGTTCGGATCAAGTTCTGTTCTAGTTCAGTTCTAGTTCAGTACTAGTTCAGTTCTAGTTCAGTTCTAGTTCAGTTCTAGTTCAGTTCTAGTTCAGTTCTAGTTCAGTTCTTGTTCAGTTCTAGTTCAGTTATAGTTCAGTTCTAGTTCAGTTCTAGTTAAGTTCTAGGTTAGTTCTAGTTCAGTTCTACTTCTGTTCTAGTTCTGTTCTTGTTGTGTTCTAGTTCTGTTCTAGTTCTGTTCTAGTTCTGTTCTAGTTCTGTTCTAGTTCTGTTCTAGTTCTGTTCTAGTTCTGTTCTAGTTCTGTTCTAGTTCTGTTCTAGTTCTGTTCTAGTTCTGTTCTAGTTTTGTTCTACTTCTGTTCTAGTTCTGTTCTAGTTCTGTTCTAGTTCTGTTCTAGTTCTGTTCTAGTTCTGTTCTAGTTCTGTTCTACTTCTGTTCTAGTTCTGTTCTTGTTCTGTTTTAGTTATGTTCTAGTTCTGTTCTAGTTCTGTTCTAGTTCTGTTCTAGTTCTGTTCTAGTTCTGTTCTAGTTCTGTTCTAGTTCTGTTCTAGTTCTGTTCTAGTTCTGTTCTAGTTCTGTTCTAGTTCTGTTCTAGTTCTGTTCTGTTCAAGTTCATTTCTAGTTGTGTTTCTGATAACTTCAGTAAGGTATCTTAAATTCGTCTCTGCTCTTATATTTATAATTACTGTTGTCGTCTTGCCAAGGTTTTTAACCTCTTTCATCTTCTATGATTTGTAACCATTACTTGAAATCAATATTAATGATAGGTTCCATAATTAATATAGAAAATAGTAAATAATCGACAAAATACAAGAAGTTTCCAGGGAAACTTCTTAAAAAATTAAAAGGTTAATGAACATTTTATGAAACTCGAAAATCTTAAATATTTTTACTTGATAAAATATATGAAAAACACAAACGATCACAAAGACAAATTACTGGAAAAAATAATGGACTAAACACTAAAGAGAATGCCTACAAAATTTTACTTAAAGAAAATACAGCAACACATCATTAAATTTAAAGCAACTCCAGGCTAAAAAACATCATTTATCAAATACATTTTTTTCTTCCTAAAACACTTTGGGAACCAACAATTTTAAAAACATATTGTAATTTGTTTTAGAAAAAAAAGAACTTAAAAAATAATGACCTTATTTATAATATTTTTTTCTTATTTTTAGTTATAAAGCCAAAGTCTAAAAGAACTTATCTTTTAGGAAAAAAATTAAAACCAAAACATTACACACAAAGTCTGTGCGTCGTGTCTGTAATTATCAGTTATAAACCCTTGTGTATGTATTTGTTTGCTGCACAATTTATTTTTATTTTATTTATATTTTAAATAATTTCTTTTGCTTTTGTTGGCTTAATAAATGCAAAATCATTTGTAAATTTCATTGCAAAAGACTCTTGTTTTTTTTTTTGTAATTTTTCTACTAAATATGGTTGAGTGCATCCATGCTTTGGGTTTCGTTTTCCGGCTGCAGTTTATTTTTTTATGTTTTTTTGTTTTTTTTTTTTGCTGTTTGGTTGTACTAGTACAAATGCAACATTTATCGCTGTATTTAACTTGTATGTTGTGGTAACAGCTATAATAATATCAGCAGCAGCAACTATAATACCAAAAAGATATTTTACAGCTGCATTTAAACAGACAAAGTAGCGGGTTTTATTAAGGGACGGAAGTACAAAAAAAAAACGTTAAAATAAAATGGTCCTTCGAATCGTTGTATTAATAAAATAGATGTTTATAGGAAAATTTATTATTGTTAAAAATTTTTACAACTTACCAACATTTTTAATAGTTTTTATATAAATATAAAAAAATAAATTAACGTACCTGAAAATATAAAAGAAAAATGTTTTTATTTAGTAAATATCAAAGTAAAATTTTTATGAATTAATGTAGGTATATATATTTGTGAAAAGTAAAACTAAGAGAAATGGATCAGAAAACGAACTAAGATAATAAATCACTCTGTATTGCATACAAAAGAGAACTAGAACACAACTAGAAAAGAACTAGAACAGAACTAGAACTGAACTAAAACAGAATTAGAACAGAACTAGAATAGAACCAGAACAGGACTAGAATAGAACCAGAACAGAACTAGAACAAAACTAGAACAGAACTAGAACAGAACTAGAACAGAACTAGAACAGAACTAGAGCAGAACTAGAACAGAAATAAAACAGAACTAGAGCAGAACTAAAAAAGAACTAGAACAGAACTGGAATAGAACTAGAACAGAACTAGAACAGAACTAGAACAGAACTAGAACAGAGCTAGAACAGAACTAGAACAGAACTAGAACAGAACTAGAACAGAACTAGAACAGAAC
>NC_060953.1:4978249-4980599 GCF_022045245.1 Lucilia cuprina | reverse complement strand
TGTTCTAGTTCTGTTCTAGTTCTGTTCTAGATCTGTTCTAGTTCTGTTCTAGTTCTGTTCTAGTTCTGTTCTAGTTCTGTTCTAGTTCTGTTCTAGTTCTGTTCTATTCTAGTTCCGTTCTAGTTTTGTTCTAGTTCTGTTCTAGTTTTATATTATCGCAATAGTCGCGACTACAGTATGTTTATTAGCTTCGACTATAAACTTTCTTGACTATAGTCTGTCTGTAGTACTGGCTAGAGTTTGTCTATAGTCTGTCAATCGTTTCGACTTTATTCTGTTCATAGTTCCTACTATGATCAATTTGCAGTCGCAACTATGTTCTCGACTATAGTCTTCTTATAGCCTCTCGATAAAGTCTCGACTTTTTCTATAACTGGAGATTTTTGCGCAAGTGTATTTTTCTCTTCTTCTGCTTGTGTGAGTATGTTCGTAATGTTTTTTGTTTGTTGTTACTCTTGTAGCTCCAAAATAATTATTGTGATCATGTTGGTCTGTCAGAATTTGTTTTTGTTGCATTTTATGCTAAGTCTTTGTTTTTTCTATTCCTGATTCTACTATATTTGTATGTTTCGAACACACAACTTGTCGTCTATAAATAAAATATAAATAAAAAATGCCTCATGCTGTGTGTAAAGTAAATAAACATGAATAGAAAAACAAAATACTAAACTGAAAATAAAACTTTAAAACTAACCATGAACGACAAATGTTTAAGAGATGTTAAGGAGATTAAAGCAAAAGAAAAAAAATTATACTGGTACTGATACATGTGTATCTTGAATCCACATTTTATTGTTAATTTATTCTATATTCCTTGGAAATAGAAAACTTGTTTTTTTGAAGATTTCTTAAGCAGTTTATTGTAGTTGTTTGGCCACCTTCTTATTTGTTAGAATAATTTTTTTTTTTTTTTGAAATTTTATTTTTCATAAATAATATTTGTTAAGCTATTGTCCCATGACAAATGAATATGAAAAGAATATTTTATATAAATATGCTCTATTTCCTTTTCTAATGATTATTGTTATTGGTTTTTAAATGCTTAATATATGACATAAAAATTCTAAATGGTTATGACCACCAAGGAAGGAAGTTTAATAAAAAATAATTTAATAATAAACAACATAATACCTATTTCAATAAATAGGAAATAAAAACTGAGCAAAAGTCATGACATTAAAATAAACATTTATCAGGACTTTATAACAAATGGTCCTGCGAGCCATTAACATAAAATCTAACACCTTCAAATACCTATAAATTTAAGTAAAAACCTACATTAAAATTAAAAACATATTAACAAAATTAAAATCCCATCAAATAGCTTACGATCCAATAGAATAAAAATATTTTAAAATATGGTCCTTCGCACCCTAACATAATATTTCATTTAACCAGAAAGTTTTCTCTCTGCTAGTGTTTCTTTTAAACAATTTAGTGTCTATGTCAGTTTAAATCCCATTTATCTTTATATAAATAAACCAACCACATTTTCTATTTAGTTTTCGTTATCTAAGTATTTTTATTTCTAACAAATTAAACCTTTGAACTTTTGTTAAATATAATATTACTTACTTTAGCTAAAGCAAAGCAAAAACCTCAAAACTCT
Organism: Lucilia cuprina; assembly: GCF_022045245.1. Classification (NCBI taxonomy): domain Eukaryota; kingdom Metazoa; phylum Arthropoda; class Insecta; order Diptera; family Calliphoridae; genus Lucilia; species Lucilia cuprina. Next base: position 4,978,990 of record NC_060953.1, on the reverse strand, counting down.
AAGGAATCTAAACAAAGTTTAAAAACACATTTCCATTTCAATATTCTACAGCTTTTAAAGTATTTATAACAATTTATTGTTTACGGAGGGTATTGTCTATTAGTTTTAAGCCACAAAAAAGAGGTATAAGTTACCGAGATTTTTTTCCAATACGATTTTCTACAACTTCACACTGTTGTAAGACTTCTTTAAAAAAAACAGTTTTTGCTACAGCAATAGTAAATCATGAGCAAAAATGAAATGATTAGAGACGGTCCTTATAATTCAGAGTATAAACTATATGTTAGATTAGATTATCATTGGGACTATATACCTACAATAGTCGGAACTAAAGACTGACTATGGAACTTTAGAATGACTATAGTCTGGACATTTGACCGACTTTAGCCTGTCTATAGAATGACTATTATCTGAACTAAAGATAAATATAGTGTGGACTACAATCTGGACTATAAAGTGGATATAGTTAGGACTACAAACTATATCCACTACTTACTATTACATTAAAAGTTACAGAATGACTTATATATGGAAAATTAAATAACTATAAAATTGACTACAGTCCAGTTCAGTTTAATTTATGTTAAATTTTTGATCTAATTCTGCTCTAGTTCCTTCCTAGTTCTTTTCTACTTCAGTTCTAGTTATGTTCTAGTTCTGTTCTAGTTCAGTTCTAGTTCAGTTCTAGTTCAGTTCTAGTTCAGTTCTAGTTCAGTTCTAGTTCAGTTCTAGTTCAGTTCT
>NC_060953.1:4965645-4978149 GCF_022045245.1 Lucilia cuprina | reverse complement strand
TAGTCTAGTCTATAGTCTAGTCTATAGTCTAGTCTATAGTCTAGTCTATAGTCTAGTCTATAGTCTAGTCTATAGTCTAGTCTAGTCTATAGTTTAGTCTATAGTCTATTCTATAGTCTAGCCTATAGTCTAGTCTAGAGTCTAATCTATATTCTAGTATTGGTATTTAATCTAGTATTAAATCCAGACTATAGTCTAACCTATTGTCTTGCTTAGTGTAAGGGGTATTACAATTTAAATTTTCCATCTCTGATTTGCGTTCATTTTGTTGTTGTTGTTGTATTTTTGTTTACAAAAACAGCATCCATGTTAAAGTCTTAACATAGCCAACAAAACCAATATTTTTGTTGTTTTTTTATTTAAAGTCCAACACGACTGGGTACGTCTTAACAAAAAGGGACGATAACAACAACATTTAAAGATATGTAATAATTTAGTATTTACAAAAACAACGTAGACAAAGCATTGAACTGAACGAAAGAGCAACAAACATGTACCCTTTTTAAAAATTATGTCTGAAAAAGGAGAAATACTCTAACTTTAATGAAAAAGAAGTTACAGAGGATGTTAAGAGAAAGCAGAAAGGGGAGTGTTTCAATTTTGTAGAATAGAAAAACTTAACGAAATGTATTTCGTGTATTCTAATAAAACCTTATATGGTTAACATACATCAGAGTGGTTACGTTATTTATTTCTCCATCCCTGACTGTAATCATAGTTTTGTTTCTAGTATGCGTGTGTACGTACATGTTGCCAAAGTAATTACAGTTTTTATAACTCTCTACATGTAATGTTTATTATTGTTTACGTTTATTTTCTAGTTTTCCTGTGTTTATAATATGTTACTGCATGTGGCATCTTTGATTTTAATCATTTTACAATTGTAAAAATTTTAATTAAATTAAATATTTTTTTCTACACTTTTTTTGTAGAAAAAGTATGTTGTTGTCTTTTGAGTTTTGTTTTCATTCATGTAGTATCTCACTATTAAGTGAAGAAAAAAATGTTAAGATAATGAGAGATTATGTTTGTATGATGATTGAAAATGAAAATCCTCAATGGTTAAGTGTTGAGCTAAATAATAATACAAAATATTTTTAATTAAAAAGAAGGGAGGAGAAAGGAAAAAATTTTCAAATAGGAAAGAGATTTGCAATATTGATAATTTTCTTTAGGAAATATTAATTTTATATAGAAAATGTTGTTAATTTTCTTTAAAAAATGTTGATCATTTTCTTTAAAAAATGTTGATCTTTTTCTTTAGAAAATGTTGATCATTTTATTTAGAAAATGCTGATAATTTTCTTACAAAATGTTGATCACATTCTATAGAAAATGTTGATCATTTTCTTTAGAAAAGGTCGATCATTTTCTTTACAAAATGTTGATCATTTTTCTTTAGAAATTGTTGATCATTTTCTTTAGAAAACGTTGATCATTTTCTCAAAAAATGTTGATCATTTTCTCAAGAAAATGTTGACAATTTCCACTAGAAAAAGTTGATCATTTTTTCTAGAACACGTTGATCATTTTTTCTAGAAAACGTTGATCATTTTCTCTAGAAAATGTTGATCATATTCTCTTGAAAATGTTGATCATTTTCCCTAGAAAATGTTGATCATTTTCGTTGGAAATTCTTGAACATTTTCTTTAGAAAATGTTGATCATTTTCTTGAGAAAATGTTGACAATTTTCACTAGGAAATGTTGATCATGTTATTGTTGATCGTTTTCTTTAAAAAATGTTGATCATTTTCGCTAGAGAATGTCGATAATTTTCTGTTCAAAATGTTGATAATTTTTTCTAGAAAACGATGATCTTTTTCTCTTGAAAATGTTGATCATATTCTCTGGAAAATGTTGATCATTTTCTCTAGAAAATGTTGATCATTTTCTCTAGAAAATGTTGATCATTTTCTCTAGAAAATGTTGATCATTTTCCTTAGAATCTGTTGATAATTTTCCTTAAAATCTGTTGATTATTTTCCGTAGAAACTGTTGATCATTCTGGTTAGAAAATGTTTATCATTTTCTTTAAAAAAATGTGTCGCCTTAGAAAAAATTAATAATTTGCTTTAAAATAAATTTAAATTTTAAAAAATTTACAATACTGCTAATAATCCCATCCCTGTTTCAAAACATTAAATGAAAATTCTTTCAATCGTAAATAAACTGAACTGTAACAACTCCAACAACAAAAAAAATCTCCTCTCTGAAGTGCCAAAACAGGAAGAACAATTTAAAAAGGAGAGCGTTGCAAAATTCATTGAAACGTGTTAAAAATGAACGAAAAAAATTGTTAAAATTGTAAAGTTGGCGATTTTAAACATACAACAGAAAAGAGAATATAAAAAAATCCAAAAGGATAGGAAGAAAAATAATGACAAGTTAAAAAGAAGCAGCATTTTTTTTTGGCAAATCGAAGAAAGAAAAGACGAATAATTGGCAACACTAAATACTAAATAGTAGCTACAGTTGTACTTACTTATTAAACAGGAAGTAAGTAATTGGCTTTATTGTAAAATAAGTTTGGCTTTATTGCAAAATAAGTTGGCAACTCCGACAACAAAAGGTTGGCAACTATGAAAAGTTTATAGGTGTAAATAAATGATCGTAAAAAAAGTTTTATAACTTTGTAAACTAGCAACCGATTTAAACGTAATTTGCAGCAATTATAGAAGACAAGTTTAGCTTTCGAAATATTAAACAATTACTTGCCTAGCATCACCAAGGAACAAACTATATCTATACAAAAATGGAACCAAAAAATTGCCTTATACTATAAACACTTTACAAATGATTGTAAAACTTATAGAATATTAAGCTAATCTAAATGAAACTTATTGCATTAATAGAAAATATTGAAATTTTCATTAAACTTATTACTCAACAAACCTGCTAACAGGTTCATACTTCCTATCTCCTAATTGTAGCGCCTTTAATAACAATATATCACTCTTATAATAAATATCACACAATTGTTACCAGTTTTACGTTTTCCAATAAAAAATAAGAGTATTAATATAAAACTGGTATAAAAGGGCTTCTTCCATGGCAAAAGTGTTGCTGCTCAAAAACAAAAAAAAACTAAAGAAAAAACCAGAACTCAAGCTGTGTTTTTAAACATCAAGTTTCTTTTAGTTTCCTTATGATTCCCTAGCAATTTATGTGACCACATTTGCAGACACATTGTAGAGTTTATTTTTATCACAAATGTAACTTAAACATAAATATTTTTTTCTTACATTTTTATTATAGTGTCATTTAACTGCAACTAAAACTACAGAGACTACAGAGAGAAGAAGTGTTTCCTTTCGACCATAATATGGAGTATTGGTAACGCCTTATTTGTAATTGATATCGGATTTTTTTTTTTTCTTTTTGTGTTATATACATATATTTTAAAACATATGTAACTTAAATTAAATAAAAACAGCAAAAACAATAAACCAACGAAATATTGGAGTTATAGAAAGAAAAGATCAAATTTCCATTTGGTAGAGTAACGGCTGATCGTATTACCTAAACAATAATGATCATTTTGGTTCAAAAATGTTTACCATTTTCTTTATAAAATAATTATAATTTTCTTTATAAAATAATTATAATTTTCTTTAGAAAATATTGATCATTTTCTTTAGAAAATAACGATAATTTTCTCTAGAAACACTAATAATGTAAAATATTGATCATTGATCGTTTTCCGAAGATCATTTTCTTTAGAAAATATTGATCATTTTCTTTAGAAAATGTTAAGCATTTTCTTTAGAGAATATTGATCATTTAGTCTAGAAAATGTTAATCATTTTCTCTAGAAAATTTTCATAATTTTCTCTAGAAAATGTTGATCATTTTCCTTAAAAAATGTTAATCATTTTCTTTAGGAAATATTGATATTTTTCTCTAGAAAATATTGATCATTTTCTCTTAAAAATGTTGATCATTTTGTCTAGAAAATGTTAATCATTTTCTCTAGAAAATCTTGATCATTTTTTCTAGAAAATGTTGATCATTTTCTTTAGAAAATATTGATATTATTCTCTGGAAAATGTTGATCATTTTCTCTAGAAAATATTGATCATTTTCTTTAGAAAATGTTGATCATTTTCTCTAGAAAATGTTGATCATTTTCTCTAGAAAATGTTGATCATTTTCACTAGAAAATTTTGATCATTTTCTCTAGAAAATGTTGATCATTTTCTCTAGAAAATGTTGATCATTTTCTCTAGAAAATGTTGATCATTTTCTCTAGAAAATGTTGATCATTTTCTCTAGAAAATGTTGATCATTTTCTCTAGAAAATGTTGATCATTTTCTCTAGAAAATGTTGATCATTTTCTCTAGAAAATGTTGATCATTTTCTCTAGAAAATGTTGATCATTTTCTCTAGAAAATGTTGATCATTTTCTCTAGAAAAAGGTGATCATTTTCTCTAGAAAAAGGTGATCATTTTCTCTAGAAAATGTTGATCATTTTCTTTAGAAAATATTGATCATTTTCTCCAGAAAATGTTGTTCATTTTCTTTAGAAAATGTTGTTCATTTTCTCTAGAAAATGTTGTTCAATTTCTTTAGAAAATGTTGATCATTTTCGCTAGAAAATGTTGATAATTTTCTTTAGAAAATGTTGATCATTTTTCTAGAAAATTTTAATGATTTTCTTGAAAAAGTTTTGATCATTTTCTGTAGAAAATTTTGTTCATTTGCTTTAGAAAATGATGATCAATTTCCTTGGAAAATGTTGATCACTTTTTTTTTGAAAATATTCATAATTTTCTTTAATTTTTAGAAGAAATTTTTCCGCAATTCTAAAAAATTTCACTGGGTTTCATAAATCTCTCATAAATAACTTACTTCACTTCAGAACAAAGTCAATATTGGCAGTATTAGAGTAAGAATAAACAGAAGAAGAACAAGAAGAAATGCTTGTTTTATATGATGTTGCCTACGTTTACACATGTAAGACAATAAACCTCAAAAACATATAATACACATCGTCATATATTATATGTAACATAATATGTTGCATTAGTTGTTGCAACATCCATACAAAAAGATCTATCACACTTTATATATCTTGTCTATACAAATACTCATGTATACTCACTACTATTGTTGCTTATTTGCTGTTACATATAGAGTATTAAAATGTGGTTGTTGCAACAAATGTTTTGTCTAGTTAAAGGCATTAAAGGTTTTCCTTTAAATACATTGCCATCATCATACAATAGCATCAGTTGTAGAGTTTTCATATTGTTTGCCTGTGCCTAGTTGGCTCTAGTTGTTGATTCTGCTGTTTGCTGTGTCTTGCCACAACCAAAAAGATGATAGATATTTTAACTCTATAACATGATGTATTAATTAATTTTCATTGGCTAGTTTTAATGTGAAAATCAATTTAATATTCGTGAAATTAACTTGTGGACTAATAGAGACAAACACCTTAGTGTAGAAACAATCATATGAACGTTGAAATTTATTTTGTTTGGTATCTTTAAGTGAAATCAGATTTTCTTAAGAAATAGCTGAATAAGAAGTAAAATAGTTTAAGAAATTTTTAACCGAATAAAGCTGAAATTCAAAGAAACTTAAACGTATTAAAAATTTGTTACAAAGTAAACAGGATTTAGTTTAAGAATTTAAAAAAAGAGAGATTTATCTACTATAAGGCAAATTGTGCATTATTTGCACCAAACTAGGGCAAATGTGAGGAAAATGTTGCATTTTTTAATTACGTAATTGTCGAAAAAAGTGATTAATATTTTTTTAAGAAAATTTTAACGTTTTCCAGAGAAAATTACCATTTTTTTCGTAAGAATATCATCAATATTTTCTTAAGAAATTAATCAATATTTTGTTAACAAAATGAACAATATTTTCTTAAGAAAATGATCAATATTTTCTTGAGGAAATGATCAATATTTTCTTGAGGAAATGATCAATATTTTCTTAAGAAAATGATCAACATTTTCTAAAGAGAATGATCAACATATTCTAAAGAAAATTATCAAAATTTTCTAAAGAAAATTATCAAAATTTTCTAAAGAAAATTATCAAAATTTTCTAAAGAAAATTATCAAAATTTTCTAAAGAAAATTATCAACATTTACTAAAGGAAATGATCAACATTTTCTAAAGAAAATGACCAACATTTTCGAAAGAAAGTGATCAACATTTTCTAGAGAAAATAGTCAACATTTTCTAAAGAAAATAGTCAACATTTTCTAAAGAAAATAATCAACATTTTCTAAAGAAAATAATCAACATTTTCTAAAGAAAATAATCAACATTTTCTAAAGAAAAAAATCAACATTTTCTAAAGAAAATGATCAACATTTTCTAAAGAAAATGATCAACATTTTCGAAAGAAAGTGATCAACATTTTCTAGAGAAAATAGTCAACATTTTCTAAAGAAAATAGTCAACATTTTCTAAAGAAAATAATCAACATTTTCTAAAGAAAATAATCAACATTTTCTAAAGAAAATAATCAACATTTTCTAAAGAAAACGATCAACATTTTCAAAATAAAATGATCAACATTTCTAAAGAAAATGATCAACATTTCTAAAGAAAATGAACAACATTTCCTAAAGAAAATAATCAACATTTCCTAAAGAAAATAATCAACATTTTCTAAAGAAAATGATCAACATTTTCTAAAGAAAATGATCAACATTTTCGAGAGAAAATAGTCAACATTTTCTAGAGAAAATAGTCAACATTTTATTAAAAAAAAGTCAACATTTTCTAAAGAAAATAATCAACATTTTCTAAAGAAAATAATCAACATTTTCTAAAGAAAATAATCAACATTTTCTAAAAAATGATCGACATTTCTAAAGAAAGTGATCAACATTTTCTAAAGAAAATTATTAATATTTTCTAAAGAAAATAATCAACATTTTCTTAAGAAAGTTTTCAACACTTTTAAAAGAAAGTGATCAACATTTTAGCAAGAAAACGATCAACTTCTTTTTTAATGAAAATGCTCAATATTTTATGATGAAAGTGATCAACATTTTCTAATGAAAATGATAAATATTTTATAAAGAAAAGGATCAACATTTTCCAAAGAACACGATCAAAATTTTCTAAAGAAAATGAGCAACAAATTTTAAAGAAAATGATCAACATTTTTAAAAGAAAAGGATCGACATTTTCAAAAGGAAAGGATCAACATTTTCTAAACAACACGATCAACGTGTTCTAAAGAATAGCAACACCATTTTTTATAGAATATCATCAACATTTTCTAAAGCAAATGATCAACATTTTTGTAGAAAATTATCAACATTTTCTAAAGAAAATGATAAACATTTTCAATTGAAAATAATCAACATTTTCAAAAGAAAATTACCAACATGTTCTTTTCCTTAGAACGTGATCAATATTTTCTCAAGAAGATTAGAAGATTTTCTTAAAAAAGTGATCAATATTTTTTTAAGGAAATGATCAGTATTTTTTTTTTTTAAAATGATCGGTATTTTCTTAAGAAATTTTTTTTATGAATATGATCAATATTTTCTAAAGAATATGATCAAAATTTTTTAAAGAAAATGATCAACATTTTTCTAAAGAAAATTATCAATATTCTTAAGAAAATTGTCGATATTTTCTTAAGAAATTGAACAGCATTTTGTAAAGATTATGTTCAATATTTTCTAAAGAAAATGATTAAAATTGTCTAAAGATCTTAATTTACTTGAAATCTCTGCCATTTTTCTTTTTATCTCTATTGAAATATTTATAAAACTGGCATTTCCTCTGTGAGCTTTAAAAAAACATTTATAATCCTTAAAATTAGCATTTGTTTATAAATATAATAATTCTGTTATAGTTTTTTTTATTAAAATGTTAAAATTTTTTCAACTTTCTGAATGATGACAAGACAACAACAGAAAAACTTGCATTCAATTTAATTTCCTTAATTAGTTTGTTTAGAGCTTTTCATCCTCACCAGGGCTAAGAGTAAAGACAAGTTAAACACCAGTAGCTGTTACAGATGCTGTTAAGAAGATATTACAACTTTGGGTTTTTTCTCTTTTATAATTTATTAAAAACTCATAAAAACGTATACAACAATAATAATAGTAATAAGCAACTATCTTCGTAGGTAAAATATCTAATGAAAAATACACAAAAAACTTGAGTTTTTTTTTTTCATTTTCTGTTAAGTCATTCGAATAATACTTGGGGAGTAACTGGGCAATACGGTGTTTGTATCTAACGTTGTAGCGTCGATGACAACAAGTACAAGTTGTATCGTATCACATCGGCATTGTTCATTATCGGGTTGTAAAGATTTTAAAGTTTTTTTTTTGTGTTTTTTTCTTCTAGTCTTGTGGCTCTTGGTAGAAACTGTTCCTAGGAATGACTTTCATTATTTACATCTTTTGCTATAACTTCAACAGTTATGTTGTGCTTGCTGCGCTTTAGACTCCACTAGGTCATTGTAGAAATGGTTTTATTTCCTTATTAAACATCTTATGAGATTTTAAATTTTTTTTTTCTTCTTTGGATATTTTATGGATATTTTGATAATGAGGAGGCAGCTAACGTTTTGTTATGGCTAAAGTTGAGAATGAACAGAACAGTTGGATACTTTTATTTAGTATTTAGATTAGAAATGTTAACGATTAAAACAGGAAATTTCTTTCGAAAAAAAAGACAAATTATAAATAATAAAATTCAAGGAAGTTTAATGTTATAGAGAAAATTTTTTATTCAAATGAATAAATTAAAGAAATATATCAAACTTAAGTTTAAACTATAGTTTAGTCTAAAACGTTTTAACACCTAATATAGCTTATCTCACGTTCCTAACACTAAAGTGTGAAAATCTCAACCACAAACAACACAACCGTTGCCTCAACATCTCTAAAACAATGCAACAATGTATCGGCAACTTATGATGGATTTCAAAATATTCTGTTAAACACAAAATAGTTTTCACACCTTGTTTTCGTTGACACATATTTGTCACAGATGCAAGATAACAGACACCATTTAAACGTCATTAGAAAATATCAAAAATTGAACGTGTATGGAATATTTGTTGACACTTAACTATATAATGCAACCAACCATATTTAGTTTAAGAAACTAAATATATGAACGATAACTCGTCGTTCATATAATTATGACAAAAAAAGTTGTAAAACTATAACTGCATTTTGCCTTCATTTTCTTCATATATTTTTTGCTTTAACAGTTTGTTATATTAGAGGTGTTAATAACACTTGACTTTATGGCTTTAATGGTTTTATTATTTTTCACAATTTTTTCCACAAATGTGTTGGTGTCTTTGTGGGCTGTTGTGTAGTGAAAAGAGTAGGTAGTTTAAGACTGTAGTTAAGGTTTGTTGTATGACTATATAGTTGAGTCTATAGTTAAGAATGCGGACTCTACCAAAGTCCAAACTGTAGTCGGTTATAAATCGCTTCTATTGTTCACAGTCAAGACCTAAATCTAAACTGTAGACTGCTCTAGATTGTGCTGTAGTTAGAAACTGGAATAAAGACTAGGTCTGCAGATATACTACTACTCGACTGCAGACTGGACAATATACATTCATCTTTATAAACAAAAATATTGTTTAAACTAAACTATAGTCTGGACTATAGCCTTAACTATAGTCTGGACTATAGCCTTAACTATAGTCTGGACTATAGCCTTAACTATAGTCTGGACTATAGCCTTAACTATAGTCTGGACTATAGCCTTAACTATAGTCTGGACTATAGCCTTAACTATATTCTAAACTATAGTCGGGACTATAGTCTAAACTTTAGTCGAAACTATAGTCCACACTAAAGTCGGGACTATACTTTAAACTAAGCCGGGAATACAGTCAAAACTATAGTCTGGACTATAGTCTGGATTATAGTGGTCTGGACTATAGTGTAAACTATAGACTGGACTATAGTGTAAACTATAGTCTGGACTATAGTCTAAATTATTGTCGGGACTACATTCTAAACTATAGTCTGGACTATAGTCTAAACTATAGTCTAAACTATATTCTAAAATATAGTCTGGACTATAGTCTAAACTATAGTCTGGACTACTTTCTAAACTAAAGTCTAGACTATAGTCTAAACTTTAGTCTGGAATATAATCTAAACTATAGCCTAGTCTAAACTATAGTCTGGACTATAGTCTAAACTATAGTCGGGACTATAGTCCAAGCTATTGTCGGGACTACATTCTAAACTATAGTCTGGACTATAGTCTAAGCTATTGTCGGGACTACTTTCTAAACTATAGTCTGGACTATAGTCTAAACTATAGTTTAAACTATAGTCTGGAATATAATCTAAACTATTGACTGGAATATCATCTAAACTAAAGTGTGGACTATAGTCTAAACTTAAGTCTGGACTATAATCTAAACTATAGCCTAGACTATAGTCTAATATATAGCCTGGATTATAGTCTAAACTATAGCCTGGATTATAGTCTAAACTATAGCCTGGACTATAGTATATACTATAGTCTGAACTATAGTCTAAACTATGGATTATAATCTGGACTATAATCTAAGCTATAGTCTACCCTACACTATAGTCTACACTGGACTATAGTCTGGATTATAGTGTAAACTATGGTCTGGACTATAGTGTAAACTATGGTCTGGACTATAGTGTAAACTATAGTCTGGACTATAGTCTATACTATAGTCTGGACTATAGTCTATACTATAGTCTGGACTATAGTCTATACTATAGTCTGGACTATAGTCTATACTATAGTCTGGACTATAGTCTATACTATAGTCTGGACTATAGTCTATACTACAGTCTGGACTATAGTCTAAATTATTGTCGAGACTACATTCTAAACTATAGTCTGGACTATAGTCTACACTATAGCCTAAACTATAGTCTGGACTATAATCCTGACTATTGTCTAAACTATAATCTGGACTATAGTCTCGACAATATTTCGGAATATAGCCCACATTATCAACTAAAATAGAGACCAGAGAATGGCTATAGGGTACCTTCATATTCCATTTAAATCAAAGAAATAGTTTTTCTTTAACAACTATAACATTGTTGCCTCAAATTAGATCAAATATAGTAATGGTCGTTATTAAGAAATGAAGATAAATACAAACAAAACGTTCGTCTCTTAAAACCAAAAACAACAAAAACAAAAGTTTGCGTGTTAAATGTTGTAACAGACTTTCTCTTAATTGACAGTTGGACAAAACAAAAAGATAAAAACCTAAAGATTTTTGTCGTAAGAAAAAGATAATTTCTAGTAAAAACAAAATAGAACTGACAATTTTTTTTCAATGCCTAAGACAAGGCAACTAATTTCTCATATTCATATTAGAAAAAAAGATAGAAAACTAAAATTATGCAAGAAAAAAAGCGGTTTTATTAAAGATGACTCAGTTTATGCCATACTGGAGGCAACTAGTTTTTCATTGGGTTCTAGGTGTAATTAAACAAGAAGAAAAACAAACGGCCATTAGATAGAAGGGGAAGGACGGACGGACTGATGAACGGTCATTTGAGTGTAAAAGAAAATAAGTTTAGTTAAAAAGATTAATAACAATTTAAATTAGATTAACATAAACTGTAAAAAACATTAGTAGCATGCCACCACTATCTGAGACAAAGTTAAGAAAAATTACTAAAGCAAATGTTGATGATTAGAAGCATCAGAAGCAAAAGCAGCAGATATTTTGTCGAAGCTAAAGTCATAGAAGTTCTTAATAAAAGCCATTAGCTAAGTTTAAGCTTAAAACAAAATGTTAAATTAATCAAATGTTGGGAAAAACTTAAGAAGAAGAAAATTTAGTCCTGTTAGATAAAGATAATAAAATGTGAAAAAAGAGAAGGATACCTAAAGCAATTTTTTTTACGAATGTGGTTTTCATATGGCATAGTTTTCACAATTTAAAGTGTAGTCTAAAGTCTACTCGATAGTGTAGTCTATAGTCTAGTCTATAGTGTACTCTATAGTGTACTCTATAGTGTAGTCTATAGTCTAGTCTACAGTCTACTCTACAGTCTACTCTATAGTCTTTAGAGTAGTCTATAGTCTTTCTTATAGTATAGTCTAGTCTATAGTATAGTCTATAGTCTAGTCTATAGTCCATAGTCAAGTCTATAGTCTAGTCTGTAGTCTCGTCTATATTCTAGTCTATAATCTAGTCTATAGTATTTTCTATAGTCTAGTCTATAGTCTAGTCTATAGTCTAGTCTATAATCTAGTCTATAGTCTAGTTTATAGTCTAGTCAATAGTCTAGTCTATAGTCTAGTCAATAATCTGGTCTATAGTCTAGTGAATAATCTAGTCTATAGTCTAGTCTATAGTCTAGTCTATAGTCTAGTCTATAGTCTATTCTATAGTCTAGTCTAGTCTATAGTCTAGTCTATAGTCTGACGGTGTGAAGATAAATATGTCGAATATATACGTTCCACACCTCTGTTAAATACATTCCACATGCTGTTAAAATACGTTCCACACATTCCACACGTTAAATTTA
>NC_060953.1:4948860-4965545 GCF_022045245.1 Lucilia cuprina | reverse complement strand
TATTAAATTTAACGTGTGGAATGTGTGGAACGTATTTTAACAGCAAGTGGAATGTATTTAACAGAGGTGTGGAACGTATATATTCGACATATTTATCTTCACACCGTCCTATAGTCTATTCTATAGTCTAGTCTATAGTCTAGTCTATAGTCTAGTCTATAGTCTAGTCTATAGTCTAGTCTATAGTATAGTCTATAGTCCAGTCTAAAATCTGGTCAATAGTCTAGTCTATAGTCTAGTCTATAGTCTAGTCTATAGTCTAGTCTATAGTCTAGTCTATAGTCTAGTCTATAGTCTAGTCTATAGTCTAGTCTATAGTCTAGTCTATAGTCTAGTCTATAGTCTAGTCTATAGTCTAGTCTATAGTCTAGTCTATAGTCTAGTCTATAGTCTAGTCTATAGTCTAGTCTATAGTCTAGTCTATAGTCTAGTCTATAGTCTAGTCTATAGTCTAGTCTATAGTCTAGTCTATAGTCTAGTCTATAGTCTAGTCTATAGTCCAGTCTAAAGTCTGGTCAATAGTCCAGTCTATAGTCTAGTCTATAGTCTAGTCCATAGTCTAGTCTATAGTCTAGCCTATAGTCTAGCCTATAGTCTAGTCTATAATCTAGTATAGCCTAGTCTACAGTTTAGTCTAAAGTTCCGTCTAAAGTATATCTTAAAGTTTCTTCTAGTCAGTTTAAGTTCAATTTCTTTCTGCTGGCGTTCCTTCCCTTACTTTATATATAATCATTTAAACTTTCTGCAAGTGCGTGCTAGAAGTGGGACTCTATTGAGGCCGACGCAATGTGAAAGAAAGACTAAACTACACGCTATAAGGAAATTTATTTAAATTTTGTTTAAACAACAAAAAATATATATCTACGCATGGCTTAGTCTTCGTAAATTATAGACCAAAGAAATACACAAAACTTTTCTCCTGGCAGCCCCCCTTCCTTGCTCCCATTACCTGTCTTGTTACCTGTCTGTAACTTCAATAAATCATTTTATGTTAAACCATAAAAAATAAATGAAAAAAAACCATGGCAGAGAAAAGAAGTCATGCAATCAAATTTTAATATTAAGAATTATGACTATTTAGGTTATAAATGACGACGACGACGATGTTCATGTTGCTGATGATGATGATGAAGGAAATACATTAAGTAGAAAGTCAAATGAAAACTTTCCAAATAAAGTCCTCTTTTGCCAAAGAGCAATGAATTGAGGTGGCCTAAATCTAAGGTTCAAGAAAGAAATATAAAAATTTATCTAAAAGAATTCCTTTACCTAAATGAAAAACCTTTAAATTATGTCTTTTAGTATCTGACATTTTAACCATTTTGCTATTTGCTCTTTCATGATGCTCTGATGCTGCCATAAAACTGCATAGTTTATGAGACTTAATAAATATCATTTTGTTTTTTAAAACATTTTCATTGCTTTAGCCACATTTTTTTCGCCACAACTAAACTGAACCAAAAACTTTAGCTGCTTAGCTTCGAAATAATGCAAAATGTTCAACCTCATTGTTGTATTAGACTTTGTTTTGTGAATATTTCTTTTTAAAGAGCAATACAAATAAAATGTAGGAATTTTCCAGCCACAACACGAGTTTAACATTTTTAAAAACTCTAGAACTTTGTCTGACATTTATGGTACTTTGGATGTAAGAGACGAAAAAAAAAACAGAAACTTTTAAATGTTAATGACGCTAAAATATTAAAAGAAATACATAAATAATCTAGAGAAACAGAAGAAATTTAAGACCAAACTAATGAATCTTGAAGAAATCTTTAAAATGTTTTATATCGAAAGATTTTATGATCTCTAGTCCACGGTTATGTTTGAACTAGTGTTACAGTCTATTCTATAATCTAGTCTATAGTCTAGTCTATAGTCAAGTCCATAGTCAAGTCCATAGTCTAGTCTATAGTCTAGTCTATAGTCTAGTCTATAGTCTAGTCTATAGTCTAGTCTATAGTCTAGTCTATAGTCTAGTCTATAGTCTAGTCTATAGTCTAGTCTATAGTCTAGTCTATAGTCTAGTCTATAGTCTAGTCTATAGTCTAGTCTATAGTCTAGTCTATAGTCTAGTCTATAGTCTAGTCTACAGTCTTCCCTATCTATGTCTACCCTATAATCTAGTTTATTGTCTACTCTATACTTTAGTCTGTAGTTTAGTCTACTGTGTAATCTATAGTCTATTTTATAGTCTAGTCGATATTTTAATCTATAGTCTAAACTTAATATAAAACTTAATTAAAACACTAAAAACAAATTGTAAAAAACAGGCGCTCAGATGAAACTTTTATACTCAAATCCATTTGAGTTAAGCCAAACTAGCTCAAAGAACTTTTATGAGAAAAAATAGCAAAAACAGAGGAAGAAAAAAGCCAGGATCAAAAGCAAAAGCTTAATAAACTTAAAGTATCAAACATGACTTAAGTATAATTTATGGCTTCTGCTTTAGCAGCTGAAGCGTTACAGCACGTTTTTACTACTGTATAGAGGCTACATAGCCAGGCTCTATAAGGAATTACAAGAGTATTTTATTTCAATAAAGAGTAAATGTATGAGAATAAATGCTATAGAATCCGGCTCTTATCTTATGGGCTTATAAGATACGAATCTCAAACATAAAACGAACTACAAAAAAAAAAAAAAAATAAAATAACTTGTTCCCTTTATTACTAAATAAGGAACTACAAATAAGACAAGAAGAGTTTCTTTTTAAAACAAGTACAGCCCAACCCAGTTTAGTATGGAATTGTCTCAGACATTGAGACAACTAATAATGTGTGTGTTTCTTAAAAGATGTTCGACATTTCGTAGGTTCCCTTTTGTGCAAAGATCATGATGCACGGCTAGTGTGTGCATAGTTAAACAAAGCCTCTGTCTGTCTTAAGTATTACACACTTGCGCCAAATATAAGTTTCTCTCTCTTTTACTTGTCTTTTCGTTTAATATTAAATGTCCTCTGCTGTTTTACGACATGTTTTCTTTGTTGCAAAAAAGGGTTTTACAAGACTTTTAAACATGTTTTATGTTCAGAAAAATGTGCATTTTAATTAATATTGTTGATTTGTTTTTATATATATTTTTAAAGCTTAAGCAAGTCTCCAGAATATTTATGAGTTTTCCCAGAAATTTTATTCCAGTTTTTTTTTTATTTCTTTAAAATCGAATAAAAGTATTTTTAAAGTCAATAATAATTTTTCTTAAAATTTACTAAAAATAGCAAATATTTCAAAAATTTGTCATTTTTACTAAATTTTTCAAAAATTTGTCATTTTAAGTAAATTCTTCAAAAATTTACCACTTTTAGAAAATTTTTCAAAAACTTGCTATTTTTAGAAAATTTTTTAAAAATTTGCTATTTTAGTAAAAGTTTCAAAACTGTGCTATTTTTAGTAAATTTTTTCTAAGATTTGCTATTTTTAGTAAATTTTTCCAAATTAGCTATTTTTAGTAAATTTTTCAAAAATTTGCTATTTTTAGAAAAATTTTCAAAAATTTGCCATTTTTAGAAAAATTTTCAAAAATTTGCTACTTTTAGAAAAATTTTCAAAAATTTGCTCTTGTTAGTAAATTTTTCAAAAATTTGTTTTTTATTCTACAAACTGGAGCATAGAATAGTATATAGTCTGGACCATAGAATAGTCTATAGCCTGGATCATAGAATAGTCTGTTGTCGGGACAATAGAATAGTCTATATTCTGGACCATAAAATAGTCTATAGTCTGGAACATAGAATAGTCTATAGTCTGGACTTTAGAATAGTCTGGACTATAGAATAGTCTATAGTATAGACTTAAGAATAGTCTGGACTATAGAATAGTCTATAGTCTGGACAATGGAATACTCTAGACTGATCTGGACTATAGATAGAATAGTCTATAGTCTGGACTATGGAATAGTCTAGACTGATCTGGACTATAGATCAGTTTATAGTCTGGATTATAAAACAGTCTATAAACTGAACTATACATATGGTTTGGACTAAATATCAGTCAATAGTCTGGACTGTAGATTTGTCTTTAGTCTGGACTTGAGAACAGTCTATAATCTGGACTATATATTAGTCTATAGTCTGGAATATAAATCAGTCTACAGACAGAACTATAGATCAGTTTATACTCCGGACTATAGATCAGTTTATAGTCTGGACTATAGATCAGTTTGTAGTCTGGGATATAGATCAGTATATAGTTTGGACTACAGATCAGTCTATATTCTAGACTATAGATAAGTCCATATTCTAGACAATAGATCAGTATATAATCTGGACTATAGATCAGTCTATGGTCTGGACTATATATCAGTCTATAGTCTAGATTATAGATCAGTCTATAGTCTAGACTATAGATCAGTCTATAGTATAGACTATAGATCAGTCTATATTCTAGACTATAGATCAGTCTATGGTCTGCACTATAGATCAGTCTATGGTCTGCACTATAGATCAGTCTATGGTCTGGACTATAGATCAGTCTATAGTTTCGTCTATAAATCAATCTATATTCAAGACTAAGGATCATTCTATAGTCTGGGCTGTAGATCATTCTATATAGATTAGTGCATATTTTATAGTCTAGACCACAATTTTGTCTATAGTCTAGTCTTTAGACTATAGATTTGTCTATTCTATAGGATTTTCTATATATAAATCGGTTTACAGTCTACATTTTACAAAAGTTTTAAAAAAACTTCTGTCATTTATTAAAAAAAAAACAATTGACAAGTTGTAAATACCAAAAATCAAAATATTTCCACACTTTTTTTCATTTATCTTAAAAGAAACCAAACAACGACAGCAAGTAGTAGAGTCCGTTACTTAGTATTAATCAAAATTATATAAACATTTGATTTCAGCGTAGGTTTTTTGTTAACGGACATAAAATATTAATTTTATTTACAGATATAAACAACAAAACAGTAGCTGAAATAGTCTGACAGTTTTTTTTCAATATTTAAAATTTAATTATCCAGTATTTAATGTCATTTAAATTATAAAAACATATTTTTTATTTTGGTTAGAAAAAACAAAAAAGAAAAACCAAACTAAACAAACAATTTTTTTAGCGTAACCAAATAAAATGTTTGTGTAGAAAAAACAAATCAAAGCTGCACCCTATTCCAAATGTTAATGACAAGACAGTACTCGTATGAGTTTGTGGCAATACAACTCTGTAAAAGGTGTTGCAAATTGTCACTGTAATCGATAGTGGGTATAAATTTTATTTTATTTCATTCCCATTCGAGAGGCTTTTAAAAAGGGGTAGTAATCTATAGTAGTAAATATTGTACAGCAGAACGAATTGCTTAAGGAAAACAAAAAAAAAAAAAAACTGAAACAAACAAATTTACTACTTACAAGATATATCGATATTTTAAATAAAAAAAAACAAACTTGTAGACATTTATCAACAAGCTACTTAAACATTTAAACATGATTGTTTTAAAACTTATAAAGAATTTTCAACAAATGTTTCGAAATAAAGTTGTCACAATATAATATTTGTTAAATGCAACTTAAAGTAGAGGAGAAAAACAAAAAAACTGCAACAAAGCCAAGGAGGAGATTGTAACAAAAAAAAAAAGGATTGTATTACCAATTAAATAAATTGAGAGGAATTAAGTACTAGAGTGTGGTGAACAAATGTTGTTTATAACAAGAGAATAACTTAAAACGATTAATGTTTGTTGAAAACACATACAATATATAGTTAATGGAATTGTTATTTATATAACAATAGTCGTTGGCAAAAAAAAAAAACATTTAATTGAACGGAAAGAGTAAATTGATATTTAAGTCAAGGACAAGATAATTTTATTGAAATATTAAAGGTGTTAGGAAAAAAGAAAATATAAGATAGTCAGAAGTATAGAACAGACTATTTTGTAGACTTTAGTTCAAGCTATGGTTTAGACTTTAGTTCAGATTATAGATAAGACTATACGCCAGATTATAGGCATATACTGTTATCTATCCAGACGGTATACAATATTATAGTACAACTTATAGACACGACTATAGTCATGAAAATATGCAAGACTATAGACTAGACAGTATTTTAGTTCAAGTCTAAACACAAGACTATAAACAAAAGGTAAGACTATTCTCCAAGCTATAGACAAGACTATAGACAAGACTATATACAAGATTATAGTACAACTTTTAGACACAACTATAGTCAAGAAAATAGGCAAAACTTTAGTCCCGAACACAGACAAGAATATAGTCCAGACTACAGACAAGACTATAGTACATACTATAAGAAAGGCCATAGTCCAGACTATAGTCCAAACTATTGAAAAGACTTTACTTCAGACTGTAAACAAGACTTGTGTCTGGACTATAAACAGGTCTATAGTCCAGGCTATAAACCAGCCTTTACGCGGACTATAGATAAGACTATGGTCCTGACTCTTGACAAAACTATAATAGAAAAGACTTTAGTTCAGACTATAAACACGACATGAGTCTAGACTATAAACTGGTCTACAGTCCAGACTATAAACCAGACTTTAGCCCAGACTATAATCCAGAATTACAGACAAGACTATACTCCTTACTAAAGACAACAATATAATCCCGACTATAGAGAAGGCTATAGTCCAGACTAAAAACCAGGCTATAATTCAGACTATAGCCAAGATTGCAGCCCAATCTAAAGGCAAGACAATAGTCCAGGCTGTAAATAAGACTGTAGTCCAGACTATAGGCAAGACTATAGACAAGACTGTAGACAAGACTTTAAACAAGACTTTAGACAAGACTTTAGACAAGACTTTAGACAAGACTTTAAACAAGACTATGGACAAGACTATAGAAAAGATTATAGACAATATTATATACAAAACTATAGACAAGACTATAGACAAGACTATCGACAAGCCTATAGACAAGACTATAGACAAAACTATAGACAAGACTATAGACAAAACTATAGACAAGACTATAGACAAGACTATAGACAAGACTATAGACAAGACTATAGACAAGATTATAGAGAAGACTATAGAAAAGACTATAGACAAGATTATAGAGAAGACTATAGAAAAGATTATAGACAAGACTATAGACAAGACTATATACAAGACTATAGACAAGACTATAGTCAAGACTATTGACAAGACTATAGACAAGACTATTGACAAGACTATAGACAAGACTATAAACAAGACTATAATCAAGACTATAATCAAGACTATAATCAAGACTATAGACAAGACCATTGATAAGACTATAGACAATAATCCAGACTTTAGCCATGACTATAGACAATAGTCTAGACTGTAGACAAGACTACAGACAATACTATAGTCCAAACTATAGCCCAGACTAAAGATAAAACTATAGTTCAGACTATAAAGAAAAATACAGACTACAGTCCAAACAAAACTATAGGCTGGACTATAGTCCAAACTATTGAAAAGACAATAGTCCAGACTATAGACAAGACTATTGTTCAGACTGTAGACAAGACTGTAGTACAGACTACATACAAGACTCCAGTCCAGACTATAGACAAGACTCTAGTCAAGACTGTAGACAAGACTGTAGTCAAGACTATAGATAAGACTCTAGTCCAGACTACTAGAAAGACTATAGTCTAGACTATAGACTAGAGTTTACACAAGACTTTAGTTCAGACTATAAACCAGACTATAGTTCAGATTAAAAACATGACTATAGTCCAGACTATAGCCATCGCTATAGATTTTTATATAGACAAAACTATAGAGTAGACTTTAGGCAAGTCTACAGTCAAAACTATAAACCAGTCTGTACTCTAGACTATAGTTCAGGCTATAGTGTAAACTAGTCCAAACTATATACCAAATGTTCTGTCTTTCAACAATTTCCTTTTTTTTTTTTTTTTTGTTTGCCCCACTTTATAATTTATTCCTATACGATGGTAAAGGACAAAAAATATATAATTATTCATGCTTTTGAATTAATTTCTCCTAATTAAACAAAATAAATTTATTCCATTTATCACAAACAAACAGAATGTTTTTCTACACTTTTTTTAATATTTTATCTCTTCTAACTATATAAATATTTTATCAATCAATTTTTTTCCCATAAACATAATCCCTGCACTTTGCTAGTTGAAACAAATACAAAAAATATATAAAGTTTTTTTTCATATTTGTGTAAAAATAGACAAGACTCTTTGTGGTAAAATGATGGGTATTCAATCTGTCTGTCTGTCTGTCTGTCTATATGTTTGCTATTCTGTCGGTTGTATTCTGGCCACAATCCACAACAGAATTTAATTGATTATATATGTACATATATACTCATAGCAATCGAGTAGAGAGCAATCAAACAAAATTGTAATCTTCAAACCATTAACAGATTATGAGCAGGATTTATCATGTTCATAATGACAAAAAACAATAATAATAATGATGAGTAGGATTTAAGTATGATGTTTATATATATATATATATATAAAAATTCATTCATGTGTTTAGGTTCACACAATAGATTATAAAGTGTAAGTTGAATAGTTATGGAAGAATGTTAAAAGTTTTTCTTATTTTATAGAAACACATTAAAAGTCCTTTAAACTAAATTTCATCCTAAATTATAAATAAAAATCTTTTTTAAAACATTTAACAAAAATTATAAGTAAAACAATTTGGAATTATAACACGTTTATAAAAGGCAGTCTGATGGACGGACAGACAGACGAACAGACGGACGGACAGACAGACGGATGGATGGACAGACAAAAGTTTTCTCTATAAATCCTTGGCAACAGCTGGACAGACATGAAAATTGTTTTTGCATAAATTGTTGTTTTTTATATTTTTTACTTTACAAACGTCTAATGGCAACATGTTGCTTATACAGTTATAAATAAATTTCATTTGTTGTCGACCTTTGGTTGTAACCCTCAAAAATTACTTCCCTCTCAGACAGAGTCAATCAGATACACAAGCATACACACACGCGCACAGACACTCTTATCTTTAAATAAATATTTTTGTATAATAAATAAAGGACCCTCTTGATGTGAAATTATCTGCCTGTGTATAGGTCTCCTCTATCTGTTTTGCTTTAATTTATTTAATGTAATTGATCTTTTAAGGGTGAGTTGCAATACAAATTTTAATGATAATGCATTTTAATAGCAGTTTGTTGCCTTTTAGATTTTCTAGGAAAATGTTTCAAAATCGGATATGTATTTAAAGACCTCAACTTTGTTAGGACTAATGACCTGAAATTTATATTACATTGTGGACTATAATATATGGACTGAAGTGTAGTCTTGGCAATTATATAATATATTGACTTAACTGTAGTCTAAACTTGCACTATAGACTAGAGTATAATCTGCAATATGGGTCAGACTTAAGTCTCAACTATAGTTTGGACTATGGTCAAAACGGAGTCTCTTCGATTCTACTTGACAGTTCGCGAGCAGTGAACTACCACGTCAATCAAACTCTAGTCTTAGTATAATCTCCACTATAGCCTAAACTAAAATCTGAACTATAGTACATATGAACTGAAGATATAATCTGAATTATAGTCTGATCCATGGATCCGAAAACAAAAAAGAAAATAAGTAAAAATATAGAAAATCACCCCCGCAAAAACTTGAGCTGGATCCACAGCTGATCTATAGTCTGACACCCTTATTCTGCATTTCGATTAATAATCTTGACTAAAATCTCAACTATAGTATTGACTATAGTCTCAACTATAGACTGACCTTTAGTCTGAACTGTAGGTTGGACTATAGTCTGAACTATTGTCTTGTGTGTAGTCTGAACTATAGTGAAGCTAATAACTTAGTAATAGTCTTAACTTGACTATAATCTGACCTGTAGTTTAGACAATATAGTCTGGACTTTTAACTATAGTCTGGACTATAGTCTACACTATAATCTGGATTATAGCTTAGATTATAATCTGTACTATAGTCTGAACTATAGCATGGACTATAATCTGGACTATAATCTGAACTGCCAACTATAATCTGAACTATAACCCGAACTGTATTCTGAACTATTGTCTAACCGATACTCTGTACTGTAAAAAAAAAGTTATAGATATTTCCTCTTCTGCATTAAAGAAAATCATTAACTGGAAATATTCTTTAGTTTTTATAACTCCCAGCTGATCTTTTTATCTGTGTTTATATAACGAAAATAACCTGCTGTTAAAGATCTGAAATTTTAACACATTTGGTCAAATAACGGCATGACAATAACAGCAGGTTATCTGTTGTTAAATTTGTGATGAAAAACATACAAAGACCTTTTAGTACCTGCTGTCATTGTACAACTGATATTTGTCTAATTGTCTTAGAAAGTCAATGTGAAAAGGGAAAGTCAACAAAATAAAGAAAAATAACTTCCAACTGGTGTGGTTCAGAATTAGTTCTATTATTGATTTTAAATCAAACGTAATTGCTTCAAATTTTACAAGAAAACTGCCGACGGCCTTTGCAATTAGTCAAAGAAAATTTGATGAGATTTCGTTGAAAATAAAATTCATTGGATTCTTTAGAGAGGAAGCTTAGAAGTTACTAAAGAAATTTTTTTATAAATCTGATCAACTTTTCTATGGAAAACCCCTTTATACAGAAAAATTCTACAGATTCTGATTAACATTTCAATAGAAAAGTTTTTTACTTACTTCAGATTCTGATTGACTTTTTTATAGACAAATTCTGCAGTTTCTGATCAACTTTCATATAGAAAAAAATCATTATATTCAAATCACTTTTTCTTAAGAAATATGTTTCCGATTCTGATCAACATTTTAATAAAATATTTCTTAAGATTCTCATGAACTTTTCAACAGAAAAGTTCTTCAGATTCTGATCAAATTTTCAAAGAAAAGTTCCACAGATTCTGACCAACTTTTCCATAGAATAAAACTGATCAACTTTTCTACTAAAAGGATTTTCGTTATTTTTAAGAATCATGATACAGATTCACATCAACTTTCTATAGAATGGGTTTTTAACTTTTTAAAGAAAGTTTCTTTAACTTTTTTAAGAAATTCGCTTCAGATTCTGATCTACTTCCTCAGATTCAGTTCAACTTCTTCAGATTCTTATTAATTTCAACAGATTCTGATCAACTTTCTTAGATTTTTATAAAGAAAACTTCCTTAGACTCTGATCATTAGAAAATATTGTACCGTCGTCAAGAGAACATTTTATTTGTATAATCCAAAAGTTAAACTTACCTTTCCACCAACTTTAAGCTCATAACCCATACCCTGTGGTGTTTTCAATTGTACGGGACACACGAAACCGATATCACGATGAGGACTATCGAGACCAGCATAATTTTTACGAGTCGTAACCTTAGGCACCATACGCGTAGGTGAAGGCGTTGATGATGTAGTATTTTCGGCTACACATAAAGCCTCTCCACCATGTACAGGAAATTTTGAACATTCTAAATTTTCGGGCCAATTAAAATTATAGGTTTTCATTAGAGTCTCACATACTCGAGCCGATTCACATAACGAACGACAAGGTGGTATGGGTTGTTCGAGTATTGTACAAACTGGAACATAAAGAGAGCATAGAAATAATTGTAAATCGGGTGAGCAGCCAATTTTGACGAGAGGAGCAAATTGATGAACCTCTAAACCGGCTTCTTCCTGTTTAGTATGACCTATTAGATTGGGCATAATGGTCATGTTGTATGGGATATTTTTACAAATCGAAATTGTTATAGCTTCACAGCGATTGTGATGAGGAAAGGCATCACTGGGTAGAGAGGAAGATGAACCAAAGACTTCACCCGAACTAGAGGTGCGATAATAGGAATTACTAGTATCTAAAGAGGAAGACTGATCATAGCGATGCACTGCCTTTGTTGAGGGGAAGTGTAAAATTAACAACAGGATCATGAAATGTGAAAAATATCGGGGTCGGCATATTATTTTGGTTAAAGGCGACATTTTTGGATTTTATTTTCTTTCAATTTTTTAACACTTTTTTTTAATTTTCTTTTAAATTTAATAAATACCTATTTTTATTAATTTTTTTTGTTAAAATTTTCTTTCTTTCTTTTCGAATTTAATCCACAGGCTTCATTTTTACAGATTTTGCTTTGTGGTTTTCTTTGTGATTTTGGCTTTCTTCCTTTTTTTCTTGCTTTACACTTGTTTGGTATTTTTTATTTTTTCTTATTCTTTTTTATTTTTCTTTCCTTTCTTCACTTCATTAACACTTGTTGTTAAAACAAAAATTTTCTTTTGTAATTTGTTGTTGGCTTTTGTTAAATTTCTTTATTATTTCTTTAATTTCTTTTAAATATTTTTTTCATTACTTTTAATTTAATATTTCTTCACTTTAAAAAAACATTTGCCGTCGGCCTTATAATTTTTTTCTTTTAAATTTCTTTAAAATTTATTTCTTATATTCTTTTCTTTTTTATTTTTCTTATTTATTTTCTTTTGTTCACTTAATAAAAAGCACCGTAATCCATTAAGAGTGTGATTTCAGACAAGAAAACATCTTTTTTAAACAACGACCGTAAAACAAATTCGTTTTGTTTTTCTTTATTTTGTTTTGAATTTAAATTCAAATAAAATTCTACCGTTTTACTTTTTAATAACAACCGTACGCATTGAAACCCGCTGACAAACTAAAATCATCATCATCATCAACATAGAAATAATCAACAACAAAACAAGTTTCAACACTCAACACACTAAAAACAAAAACAACACCAACATACACTCAACTAAAATAAAAGAAAACACCACAACAGCAAGGCTTGTGGAGGAGAGTGTTTACTAAAGACTCACTAAATAATGGGGAGTATTGCAATGATGGTGTTGTTGGTGTTGGTGTTTAAAGTTTGTTTACTAAATTTTATACAGCTGAATAAAGAGCTAGAGAAGAATTATCAGCAACTGAGAGGGAGTGGGATATGGTGAAAATATGTTACTTTAATGAGTGTTTAATACCCACTTAACATCCCTTTTAACTTTTAATAACTGTACTAACAGAGTATTCGTACTGTAAATTTGGAAGTAACATGACATGGTCATGTTAAATATAACTAACACAGCACATTTATGTTATATCCACATATATAAAAAGTTAAATTTTAGTTCAGTGCTAGTTCAATTCTACTTCAGTTCTAGTACAGTTTTAGTTTAGTTCTAGTTCAGTTCTAGTTCTAGTTCAGTTCTAGTTCAGTTCTAGTTCAGTTCTAGTTCAGTTCTAGTTCAGTTCTAGTTCAGTTCTAGTTCTGTTCTAGTTAAGTTCTAGTTAAGTTCTAGTTCTGTTCTAGTTCAGTTCTAGTTTAGTTCTGGTTCAGTTCTAGTTCAGTTCTAGATCAGTTCTAGTTCAGTTCTAGTTCAGTTCTAGTTCAGTTCTAGTTCAGTTCTAGATCAGTTCTAGTTCTAGTTCAGTGTTAGTTCAGTTCTAGTTTAGTTATAGTTCAGTTACAGTTCTAGTTCAGTGTTAGTTCAGTTCTAGTTCTGTTCAAGTTCAGTGTTAGTTCAGTTCAAGTTCAGTTCTAGTTCAGTTCTAGTTCAGTTCTAGTTCAGTTCTAGTTTAGTTCTAGTTCAGTTCTAGTTCAGTTTTAGTTTAGTTCTAGTTTAGTTTTAGTTCAGTTCAGTTCCAGTCTATAGTCTAGTCTATAATCTGGTCTATAGTCTAGTCTATAGTCTATAGTCTAGTCTATAGCCTAGTCTATAGTCTAGTCTATCGTCTAGTCTATCGTCTAGTCTATAGTCTAGTCTATAGTCTTGTCCATAGTCTAGTCTATAGTCTAGTCTATAGTCTAGTCTATAGTCTAGTCTATAGTCTAGTCTATAGTCTAGTCTATAGTCTAGTCTATAGTCTAGTCAATAGTCTAGTCAATAGTCTAGTCTATAGTCTAGTCAATAGTCTAGTCTATAGTCTAGTCTACAGTCTAGTCTATAGTCTAGTCTATAGTCTATTCTATAGTCTAGTCTATAGTTAAGTCTATAGTCTAGCCTATAGTCTAGTCTATAGTCTAGTCTATAGTGTAGTCTATAGTTTAGTGGATAGTCTAGTCTATAGTCTAGTGTATAGTATAGTCTATAGTCTAGTCTAAAGTCTAGTCAATAGTCTAGTCTATAGTCTAGTCAATAGTCTAGTCTATAGTCTAGTCTACAGTCTAGTCTATAGTCTAGTCTATAGTCTAATCTATAGTCTAGCCTATAGTCTAGTCTATAGTCTAGTCTATAGTCTAGTCTATAGTCTAGTCTAGTCTCTAGTCTATTCATTGTATGTACTTAGCATGACTTCTAGTCGTTTTTACCACTGCTTCCATGAACTTATTTTGTCATAATGCTGACGATATGTATATATGTTTGTTTAACTATATGTTTGAGTTTGTGTGCGTAGAGGAGTATGCGTTATATACGTTATAAATACATTTAAGTATATTTCAAAATCCCCTTTATTAAAGATTTCCCTTTGTGAGCTTTAGATTAAAGTCATTTCTAGCAATTGTGATGGTGGTGGTGATGGTGTTGTAACAAATATAAATGTTAAGCTTTTTCTGATGTGATTTTATGGTAAGGTGGTTTTTGGTTGTATGCATTTCCTGTTATTATTACTAGAAGGCTAAAAAAAGCAACAACACACTTAAAGGTTTAAAACCAAAAAAAAAAAATATTATAAAAATAACTTTACACTTGTGTTTTTAGTGAAAGTAAAAGGATGTTTATTTTTTTTTGAGGGGTATGTAAGGGAATGTTGTGATAACTGTAAACATAATATTTAGTCCTTTGAAAATTATGAATATTGATTATTTTCTGCTGTTTTTTGAGAAGTGTTTTTTTTTAGCTTTAAGGCCATTTTTTGGTTGTAAAAAGTTTGTTGGCCTTTCGTTTGCTTTGAAAAAACTTTTATATAAGTTTATTATAATTCCTGTTAAAATGTTGACCTTTTTTGTTGTATAAGCTAATAAAAATGTTGTTTTTAGTGTGGAACATGTTTTGACCATTTGCATGGTTATAAAAAGGACTTCATTTGTGTGTAAATTTTGCCATGTTTATCATTCATTTGTTTGTTAAAATTTTTACAAAAATTACATATAAATATGAATGTGTAAATTAACAATTTTCTCTCTTTTTGTAATTTTGAACCTTTTTAAAAAAAGAAGGTTTTTAATAATTTCATTTACATTTTAACACAAAAACTAGCAATAAGGCTAAAGGATAAAGAAAGAGAGAGAGTGATTGAGTAAAATAAATAACATTTTCTTTTGAATTTAAATCATTTTATAAATAAATTTAAAATTTATAGAAATCTTTTGAAAAAATTTAAAAAATATAGAAAAATATCGTAAAAAGATTATTTTACATATTTGTATAGAACTTTTTTAAAACTAATGATATTTGAATAAATTTCTCTTGTTATTATACTAGATATTTAATTTATATTTTCTTCTTAATTTCAGCTTTCCATCGAGCTCCATTTGGTTTTTACAAGCTTTTAAAAATGTAAGTAATTTTACACAATTTCTTATGTAATTTTACACATGATATTACATTTTGTGGCAAAACTTTGTCAAAGTAAACGTTTTTTTAATTAATTTTTAAACTCTTAATGCTAAAGACTTCAGAAATATTTGATCCAAATTTTAATAACTTACCGCTTTCTGTTTAGCCAATATAAGTTGTGTAATTTTACACAAAATTCAAAGTAATTTTACAAATTTTTTTTTTACTTAAAAATAACACTAAATCAGCGAAATTTCTTTTTATTATAATTTCCTTGAAAGAAATACTAAAATTCGAAATTATTTGAAAACTTTTTTTTAAAACTTTTTTCCCATCCAAAAAAAAACTTTTTTTTTTAAACTTTTCATAACTTTTCCCTTTCTTGGGCCTTTAAAATAAACTTGAACAAATTTCTTTACACCAAAATAAACATAAATTATATTATTTTCCTTTTCTGCGTAACATTTTTAAAAAATTAAGCAGCTCAATAATAACAAAAACTACGTGCAAATTGGCTGTTTATAAGACTCTAGGGAATATCGCTCCAAAAAGCAAAAAACACGCAAAAACTATACTTTGTACTTTTTAAACAACACAAGCACGTCATGACACAAAACACTCACTCATACACACACACACCAAATAAAATTGATTAAATTTAACCTTTTTTTTCCTTCATTCTTCCTTAAGATCCCCATATTAATGAATACGTTTGTTGTAATCTAACAGTTTGTAAGTAAATTTTACTTTTCTTTTTTGTTCTTATTGCGCGTTGTGTGTTATAAATAAGAAAATAGAAATAAATTTCTACAAATTGTATTGATGTTAAAATAGAATTTTGGTGTGAATTATTTTATTTTTTTATATTTATATTGAATTGCTTTGAATCTGGAAAGACTACTGATGGCAGTGGGTTTAATGTGGGAAAGGAAGAAGCTGGCTCTTGTATTTGTTGTATTAATAGAGGTTATAAATCAGTATTAGCTTTTATTTCAGGTAACAAAATGCTTTAGCTTAGAAGAAATACACTTTGAAAATGAAAACGAGAAAAGTCCAAAACAAAGTCCACACTGTAGAGCATGCTTTAGGTTGCACTGTAATATAGATAGAGATAGAGAGATAGATAGATATATAGATAGATATATAGATAGATAGATAGATAGATAGATAGATAGATAGATAGATAGATAGATAGATAGATAGATAGATAGATAGATAGATAGAT
>NC_060953.1:4943765-4948760 GCF_022045245.1 Lucilia cuprina | reverse complement strand
AGACTATAGACTAGACTATAGACTAGACTATAGACTAGACTATAGACTAGACTATAGACTAGACTATAGACTAGACTATAGACTAGACTATAGACTAGACAATAAATTAGACTACAGAATAGACTAAACTACAAAATATAGTCCAGACTATTTGTTGACTATAGTTCATACTATAGTATGACTATTGTCCAGAGGATATTGTAGGCAAGACTGTTGAACGGATTTTAGTAAATTACAATAAAGCGTAGCTCACCATAAGCTGAAAGCAATCCATAAGTAAGGTGTATAAGTTTATTAAGAATCTTTACATCTAACACTGTGGTATGGTTTTCCCTAAAATATAGGTAGGGGGTGGTGATTTGCTACAGATTGCTAGACTTATTTTTGTAATATTTTTTTTCTTATTTTTATTATAATTTTGGTTTGTTGTTAGAGGAAAAAACAACGTATACCAACCCTTGTATTCTATATCATATTATTGCTTAAAATATACTTTACTCGGGAATAAAAATCTTTAATATTAATACACAGGAGAAGCACCCTTGATACATGTATGAATAAAAAATTCGTTTGTTTTGTTTGTTAGTTGGAATGAGGAAAAAAAGGAAGGAGGATTTTAGAAGGCTCCTGTAAGATGTGGGGATTTTCATAGTCTTTGCACGTTTCCCTTATGATTTTTATGTAGATGAAAATATAAAAAAAACTTTGTTAACTTTTTGTGACTTTTTTGGGAGCCTTTGTTTAAGCGTGAGAGTGAGAGAGGGGAAGGGGGGTTTAGAAAATAAAATTTAACACATGAAAAGTTTTGCAACGTATGGTCATATACATACATATGAATATGTTTTGTCCAACAACTTTAACTTCCGTTTAAGGTACAAATTTTGTTACAAAAATTAAGGTGCAAGTTTATAATTTAGTTAAGTACAAGTTAACAGGAGAATTTAAAATTTTTTTTAAACTCTAGAACTAGTTTTGTTTATTAAATTAATTTGTTCTGTCTTTTTTTAAAGCAAAAGCTTTACATAAAAAATGAGAAAAACTCAGTCATGTATAAAATTAGAAAATTATGTTGTCACTTTAAGAAATCTTAATATAAAAAGGGAAAAATAAATTTTCCTTTTTTTGGGGAGTAAATCTTAAAAAAAGGTTAATGCCATAAAAATTTATTGTTTTAGTTTTCTTTTCGTCTTATTATTTGCGGTGTGTGTGTGTGTATGAGTGTTTTCTTCAACCCATATCAATGACTTCTAAGATTTGCATTTCAAATTTAAATCCTTAAATTTATGGTCTGGCATTAGTTTCAAAGAGAAAGTCATCATATAAAGCAGTTTCAAAGGAAAATTAAAGGAATATTTTTAGAATTGTTTGAATAAGTTTAACTTGATTTCGTGATTCCTTTTGGTGTTAAAAAGCTATTGAGAAACTAAGGCGTGTGTTACAAATCAAATTGATTGTTCAATACTCTTTCCACCAAACATATCAAAAATTCCTTCAACACATTTCGCAATGAGTGACTGACTGACAGAATGTATGTCTACAAATCTTTTGGTCTACTTGGCAATTGTGTGATATTTTTCTATTGTTTTGTGTCATGTCATCATCATCTTCATCAGAAACATATATGTACGAAAGTATAAGTAAAAGGGTAAATAAGAAAATACCTAAATTGTTTATTTAACTGACAAAAGTAATACCGGAGAAATATGTACAACAGAAAGAAGAGATCAAAAATGCTGATATTAAGGGAAATAACAAATATTTACACAATTTGTTTTCTCTAATTGGAACTCTGGTTGTGTCAAGGAATTATAATTAACAATTTGTATAGATGATTTCAATCTTAAGCATGAAATTTTGTAATTGGCAGAGAAAGAGAGAATAGCAGAGAAACTTCTTAAGAAGAAAATTTACAGAAGAGATAAACTTCCTGCAAGGCATTTTCAGGTAATGTCTCGACCATAGTCTACTCTATAATATTGGCTGGTCTATAGTCTAAGCTATAGTCTGAACCATTGTCTAGTCAATAGTCCGGCGTATCGGACCCTAAAGCTAACTTCTGCGTCTTCTGCAGGCTAAATACCCTACCATAATCTGACATATAGTCATGGTTATAGTGCGTCCTATCGTCTACACAAAAGTCCTGGTACTATAGCCTGATCCTTAGTCCAGTCTATAATCTAGTCTAAAATCTAGTCTATAGTCAAAGTTATAGTCTAGTTTATAGTCGAACCTCTAGTCTATAAGCTAGTCTAAAGTCAAGTCTTATCTCTAGTCTATAGTCGAACTTACAATACTCTCCATATTCCAGTTTATAGTCTAGTCTATAGTCTGGTTGTAGTCTAGTCTATAGCCTGGTCTACAGTCTAGTCTAGTTTATTCTTGTCTAGTATAGTCTAGTCTATAGTCTAGTCTATAGTCTAGTCTATAGTCTAATCTATAGTCTAGTCTATAGTCCAGTCTATAGTCTAGTCTATAGTCTAGTCTATAGTCTAGTCTATAGTCTAGTCTATAGTCTAGTCTATAGTCTAGTCTATAGTCTAGTCTATAGTCTAGTCTATAGTCTAGTCTATAGTCTAGTCTATAGTATAGTCTATAGTCTAGTCTATAGTCTATAGGCAAGTTTATAGTCTATTCTACAGTCTGTAGTCCTTTCTATTGTGTGGTCTATAGTTTAGTCAATATTATAGTCTACATTCTAGTCTATAGTCTAATTAATTCTAACTTAACTAATTCTAACTTAAACCTGTAAAACTGACGACTCCTGGAACTGTCATAATGTTTTCCATTTCAGTTTGTTTTTTGTCAAAATTTCTTTTTTTTTAAACTAATTATAATTTGTTTACTTTCAAAATATTTGCCCCTGCTTATAATTATAAGAACTTCCACCTTTTAAAGTTTTTTTTTAATAAATCACTTGTTCACATTATTAAAAAATTTTAATAATTTATGTAATTTATTTATGTTTTCTCATTGTTTTTATTGTTGTGCTGCTGCTGCAGTTTTTTTTTTGTTGTTATTTATTATTTATTTGATAGAGTGTATATATTTTATTATTTTTAATTTCCCCCCAAAGATAAAAATGTTATTTCATAATTTATGCATTATTTACATACTGGCAATTAATTTTTCTATTTTTTTTTTGTTTTTATTGTTTGTTTGTGATAAAAATGTAAATACTTATGGTTACGAACAAATAGACAAGGAGAACAAAGGAATTTACCTGAATCTCCATCTTATGATAATAAAATTATTTACAGTAGAAAATTTTTTAGTTTTTTTGTGCAGAGAAATAAAAGCTTTAATATTTACAAGGCCACTGTGGAGAGCGGCCCCTCCATGATCTTCTTAGTATCCAGATTTCTCTGTCTTCTCTTTTCTTTACTAGAATCAGACTATCAATCAATTTTAACGAATACCAAGAACCACAAACAGAAAAGAAAAAGAGGTGGGCAATACAATGCAGTTGTATTGCAATTGTTAAAGTTAAAGCCAGTAATGGGCAACACTATTCTTTTTGATATCAAGTGTAAAGCAAAACATTATCAAGTTATTAATGATCTTTTAGATGTGATAAAACATGCAGCTAACTACTTAAACTACCTCTTCAAAAACTTGGAAAATTGGCCATAACTGGCTTGATGCAAGAACAATTGCATGTCGGCAATAATAACAATTGCTGCATGAACAATGTATTAGATGCCAGCCAACCCATCGCATGAAACAACCCCAAAGCTAAACATAAAACAGCTACAACTGGAGAATCATTACCATTGCTTGGAATCATCTGCCTATACACACTCATACCCACAAAGAGGAGTTAAACCACACACACGCACACGCAAAAAAAGCATTTTAACTATAATTTATGGTAAAATGACTCGCAACGGAGTTTTGTGCCAAAACAAAACACAACTCAGGAAATGGTGGTTTAATAGAAACAGGCACAACAAAACAAAATAGCAAGCACGTGCATGTACATACATGCATAAGCATGTGTGCCAAATAGTCTGGTAACTCCATTTAGCAGGTGTTGTTTGCTGTATATGGGTAATATAACCTTTTGCTTGCTTTTTTTGCTGCCCTCTGGGTTGCGGATATAAAAATGTAATTTTGTGGATATTGGACAATTTCAAATAGAGAACGACGACCACGCTGTCGAACAGTCTATTTAGCTAGCTATCATTGAGTCATTCCGACACACAAGTGTTTTTTATGTTTTGGAATGTTACTTTTGAAACTCTACTACAGGATGGAGTGCTTGTTGTTGTTGTTGTTGCTGTTGATGGTTAAATGTTAAATGAAGGAATATTGTTTTTAGTCCTCTTTTCCCCATAGACGCGTAAATTATGGTCACTATATCACACTCAGGCTTATGTGAAAAAACAACATATATTGACAACAACAACACAAAAAAGAATTTGAAGTGAACTCTATAAGTGTTTGAAATAGCAGGTTACATACGATTTTTTGTAGAGATTTACGTTTTAAACAAAAATATATATAGTTCATAGTATAGATTTTCCTTTTCATTGATTACAACGCATGATTGAAACAATGTGTTTTTTTATATAAAAAATTTAAACTACAGCTGAAAAAAAAAACAAATAAATTTGGAAAATTGCAAAAAACAAAATGGAAAACTTAAACAAGGAAAAAAGTGTAAATAACAACTACAGGAGCAGCAGAAAAACAACTGCTACAATATGTTTAAATATTGAAGAACAACTTTTTCGCAAAATCTACAACACCAGAATTAAAATGGAGGTACATCAAGTCATAAAGGTTTGCTAAATGGAATGCTGTGTAATACTGAGTTCACACCCACGACATTGAACCGGATCTGAACAGAACTTGTTCTAGTTCAAGTTCAATAACTGAACTGAACTGGAACTGAACTAGAACTGAACTAGAACTAAACTAGAACAGAACTAGAACTGAACTAGAACTGAACTAGAACTGAACTAGAACTGAACTAGAACTGAACTAGAACTGAAC
>NC_060953.1:4941930-4943665 GCF_022045245.1 Lucilia cuprina | reverse complement strand
TCTAGTTCAGTTCTAGTTCAGTTCTAGTTCAGTTCTAGTTCAGTTCTAGTTCAGTTTTAGTTCAGTTCTAGTTCAGTTCTAGTTCAGTTCTAGTTCAGTTCTAGTTCTCTTTTTTTAACAATTATAATTTTGTAACTATAATAACGTTTTATTTGCATCTTCCTTAAAAAACTAATTTAAGCCATTTAAAACATATAATTGGCCTAAATAGTTTATGACATTTTATACTTTTCTCTATTATCTGTTATGGTCTTTTTCATAACATCACTTTGCCAATTATAATAAAGTTGCTTTTTAACCTAAAGCTAGCTGTAGATACAAAAAAAAAGAATTTTTAAAATTTATGAAACCCACAACAAAATTATATGAAAAACAACTACTAATGGCTTTTGTAAAATCTACATTTAAAATACAAAAGGAACTGAATCTAAACAACCCGAGGCTTTAATTTAATATTAAAGCAATTTTTGCCAACATAAACTGCAGTTGAGCAAAAAATAAAACAATGATAAAAAAACTAAATATTCATATAATTCTGCAAATAAAAAAACAAAGTTTATGAAAAGGAAGATGATACTTGTCATAAAATAAAGGTGTATATTAAATTGTTTGCCTAGTACACAAAAATGGTCTATTAGTGGTAACCAAACAAGATAGCTGCCTTAGATCAAGGTAAAAAGTTAGTAAAAAAAACACTAAACAAAAAAGTTGTTGAAAATTTTATAGTAAAAAGGAAACGAAATCCTCACACAGGAATTATGTGCAAGTATATATATGTATATGTATGAATGTGCGAATTGTTGGTTGTAAACATAACATATGTTAGACATGCTGTTAAACTTTAGGCTGTGCAACACGACAACATCAAGCCAAAGCAAAGAAAAAGAGCGTAACACATTGCAGAGTTGTGGTCAGAGTCACTGAAAGATGAAGGCACAACAAAAGACAAGCAAAGCAAAAAAAATTGTGGCCTTAGTCGTTTTTAAGTTTAAGAATACTTAAATATATGGTAGCAAACTTGACAAGCATTTAGAAAGGTTTTTATTTGTAGCAAATCATTTTTTCTGTGGCCAAGGAAGTTTAAGGTAAAGTTTTACAGTAAACGGTTTAATAAAGGATAAGTTTAGTTTATAATCTAGCTTTTAGTCTAATCTATAGTTTGGTCTATAGTCCAAA
Source organism: Lucilia cuprina (assembly GCF_022045245.1). NCBI lineage: Eukaryota > Metazoa > Arthropoda > Insecta > Diptera > Calliphoridae > Lucilia > Lucilia cuprina. The sequence continues at coordinate 4,942,489 of NC_060953.1, read as the reverse complement.
CTATAGTTTAGTCTATAGCCTAATCTCTAGTTAAGTCTATAGTCTAGACTAAAATGAGTTATAATTCATAGTGATCTCAGGATTAGATTAGTGTATAATATAGTTTATAGTCTACTCTATACTCTACTCTATAGTCTAGTCTATAGTCTAGTCTATAGTATAGTCTATGGTCTAGTCTATAGTCTAGTCTATAGTCTAGTCTATAGTCTAGTCTATAGTCTAGTCTATAGTCTAGACTATAGTCTAGTCTATAGTCTAGTCTATATTCTAGACTATAGTCTAGTCTATAGTCTAGTCTATAGTCTAGTCTATAGTCTAGTTTATAGTCTAGTCTATAGTCTAGTCTATTGTCTAGTCTATTGTCTAGTCTATAGTCTAGTATATAGTCTAGTCTATAGTCTAATCTATAGTCAAGTCTATAGTCAAGTCTATAGTCTAGTCTATAGTCTAATCTATAGTCTAGTCTATAGTCTAGTATATAGTCTAGTCTATAGTCTAGTCTATAGTCTAGTCTATAGTCTAGTCTATAATCTAGTCTATAGTCTAGTCTATAGTCTAG
>NC_060953.1:4934801-4941830 GCF_022045245.1 Lucilia cuprina | reverse complement strand
AACTGAACTAGAACTGAACTAGAACTGAACTAGAACTGAACTAGAACTGAACTAGAACTGAACTAGAACTAGAACTGAACTAGAACTGAACTAGAACTGTACTAGAACGAATCTAGAACTGAACTAACAAAATTTCATTACTTTCTCAGTTTTTGGAAATTGATTTTAATTTAATTTTTTTTTTATAATTTTTAAACAAATGTTAGCGCATTTATTTTATTTATTTATAAATAACTTGTAATTAACATAAATCACAATCATTTATATTCAAATATTTATTTCCACTTCCTTTGCTAATCTTTTTTCATTATTTACATTTAAGTTCCTACTTCCTTAAACTCCGCCTTTGGGATTTTATTTCATAAGCATTTTATTATTTAGTATTTTATAAGGAAAATAAATCATATTTCTAGCAAATTCAAATGTTTCATTCGGTTGGTTAATTTGACTTATAAGCAAAGTTTTCGTAGCTTCCACATATTGTGTCAATTATTGCATGCTACATGCCACATAAGCTAAGCAATAATGTCATCATAATCAAACATAACAACACAACAACGGCAATTGCAGAAAAGTCGAAGCAACAACAGTCACACAAGTAGCAATATGTTGTTGCTTATAAAACTACTAGTAGATGGAATAGTGAGTTAAATTCTAACGTTTTTGTTGTTGTATCTTAGAGTCGACAGACTTACATAGATGTCTATATATCTTCAAATATCTTTAGTTGTTGTAACATTTGTAAGTTTGTATATATCTGTTAGGTCTTGTATATACTCGTGCTCAATTCCTTGAAGTGCTATAACATTGACGGCATGTTTATAGATTTGACATGCAAAGTAAATTGATTTTAAATTGAAAATAGTTATATAAAAAAAGAAAAAAATTATGTAACCAATAGAATTGTATCCGGTTATTCCGGAGGATTCCTCTCCATTTGTCTGTCCTTCTATCTAACCATCTATCTGTTTATTTATATTTGTGTTGAAAAGTGTGGAAATTGTTAAAGTAAAGCTGTTTTTCTTTCACTCTTATTTAATACGATGAAGTTGCAATGTTGACGACGAAGTCAATGACGACAACAACGTTTTTGCTAGAAAAAGTTTAAATTGATGTTGTGGTTGTTTTTCAGCCTCATCATCATCTTTAGACTTCATACCTTTCGTTAAAGACGATGACAATGCTTATGTGTCTGTATAAAAACAAGTGTCAACTTCGATCAAAATCATCTTGTAGCCTGTGGGCTATGAATGAGGCAGCATGGATTGTAAAGTTTTATACAAGTTGGCCTGAAAAAGGCACCAATTTAAATTTGGGTGTTGGACCGAGTTTAAACAAAAGCATAGAAGATCTTGAATGCTATTGAGAACTTAACCAGAATTGAACTAGAACGTAACATGAACTGAACAAGAAGTAACTAGAACTGTTCTTCAACTGAATTAGAACAGAACTAGAACAGAACTAGAACAGAACTAGAACAGAACTAGAACAGAACTAGAACAGAACTAGAACAGAACTAGAACAGAACTAGAACAGAACTAGAACAGAACTAAAACAGAACTAAAACAGAACTAGAACAGAACTAGAACAGAACTAGAACAGAACTAGAACGGAACTAGAACAGAACTAAAACAAAACTAGAACAAAACTAGAACAAAACTAGAACAGAACTAGAACTGAACTAGAACTAAACATGAACTGAGCTTGAACTGAACTAGAATTCTCCCTAGTTTGGCCCCTTTTGGTCTCAATTTCAACCCATTTCTGCTAGAAAATTTGTGCACATTATATTTAAATGCTGATGTCATTCATTTAAATCAACTTGTATTTGTAGCGAAACCAAAACCAGGATCTTCAACCGCACAAAATGAAAGATTACTTAGTAATTGCTTATGAATATGAATAGAATAGAAAATCTAAAGGAAACAAACATAAATCAACATTAAAATTCTATAGTTAAAATTAATAAAGAAAACAAGGAATTTTTAATGAAGCAAAATTTCAATTAGAAATTCTAATGGAAAACATAGACTCATAAAAATTAAAGCAATTAGTAGGATCATGGTTTTTAATAAGATTTTAAAATTCCACTAAATATTGATTGTTTTACGAAGAGGCCAAAATCCACTAAAAATCGATTTTTATATGAAAAATATAAATGGGCCTATCGCTCTTTCCACAATGTTCCAATTAGGAAAACTAGTGATTAATCACATTTTCCATCCTAATCATAATCTTATAATCAGATATAGTTCCTCTAATACCGAACAATTAATATGTGTTAGACATTAATTTGTGAAAAAACTCATGTTCTCTTAAATTGACCCCCCTTCTTGTTCCTTTAATAGATATTTGATAAATGTCTTTATATATCCAACAGTAAGTGCATTAAATAAAATGTTAATTTTTCCTTTAGACTAGTCGATTTGTCAATATATATTTATTAGTAATACAACAGCTCTACAACAACTACTAATAATAATGTATGTACTGGTAATAAGAAATGTAAAAAACGGAAAAATCTCAACTAACGAACGAACCAAAGACAACAATGCCTGGAAGGCATTATCTTGAATCAACAAGTACTGTTATATGATAGACGTATTAGACATTGCAGATGAGTGATGAGCATTGAAAGCGAATTATTTTAGTCGCTTTCACAGACAACAGAAGAAGAACAACAACAACGGTAAAGAAATACTGGCGTGGAAACGTGTCAACTATACATGAGTGCTCAGTGTTTTGCCAGTTATGGAAAGATGATGATGAAATGGTTTGTGCGAATAGAATTTAGGCGATGGACGATAGATTGTTTTGTTCTTTAAATCTTTTCACTTTTTCAAATTACTCTTTGCAATATCAACATGGGATATGAAATGTTTGAGTCGTTTAAGAAGCAGCTACGAGTTGTTGAGAATGCTTGGAAATCCCATGTTTCGTGCTAAACTATTCTCTCTAATATCTAATGATCTTTTGATCGACTGAAAACCTCGTTTAGCTTATATTAGTTGAATATTCAAAGATTCTCAGCTGAGAAACTTTGGTGATCCTTATTCTCACTTTTCTATGATCTCTGATGATCTTTGGATCTCATTAATAATACTTTAAAAATCGATTTGGGTTTAAGATTTCAGTTAGATATTCGAAGATTTCCCTTCTGTTCTCTGTCATGATCTTATTAGTTTTACGTTTCCAGTTAAATTTTTTAAGATTCTCATTTGGAAAACTTTAGAGATCCTAATTCTCACTCCTCATTGATCTCTGATGATCTTTGAAACTCTAAAATAGTTTGTCGATTTGGGTTTAAGATTTCAGTTAGATATTCGAAGATTTTTATTTAGGAAACCTCGATATACATTCTTTCGAAGCCAATATCCCTTGCATAACGAAGAATCTTGTCTTGTCTCTTATGATCTTATAAGTTGACGTTTTCAGTTTAATATATCTAGATTCCAAGTTGGAAAACATCGGTAATCCAAATTATCACTATTCTTTGATGTCTGGTGATCTTTGAATCTTTAAAATACTTTGTTGATTTGGGTTTAAGATTTGGATATTCGAAGATTTTTATTTGGGAAACCTTCATATATATTCTAGGGACACTAATATCCCTTGCCTAACAAACAATCTTATGTTCTCTGTCATGATCTTATTAGTTGACGTTTCCAGTTGAATATTCCAAGTTATTCAAATTCCAAATTCTCACTCTTCTTTGATCTCTGGTGATCTTTGAATCTCTAGAATACTTTGTCGATTTGGATTTAAGATTTCAGTTGGATATTCGAAGATTGTTATTTGGGAAACCTTCATATATATTCCAGGGACACTAATATCCCCCTGTCATGATCTTATTAGTTGACCTTGCCAGTTGAATATTCCAGGATTCTCAGTTGGAAATTCTCGCTCTTCTTTGATCTCTCATGATCTTTGTGATCTTCGATGATCATGGAACTTTGAAAGCCAAGATTGTTATTGGGGAAACCTCGATATAACAAATAGTCTTGTCTTGTCTGTCTGTCTGTCTGTCTGTCTGTCTGTCACGATCTTTTGATCTATCAGATACATAGTTTAGTTCATTATGATTTATGATTCCAGTTGGGTATTGCAGGATTTTCGTTTCGGTATCTTCAATGTTCAAGGAACTTGGAAAGCCAAAATTGTTATTTGGGAAACCTCGATATATGTGTGTTCTGGGGAAGCCAATATCCCTTTTATAACAAACTGTCTTGTCTTATCTATCATGATCTTTTGATCTACCAGACACATTGTTTAGTTCAGTTTGATTTATGATTCTTATTGTGTATTGCAGGATTTTCATTTCGGTATCTTCGATGTTCAAGGAATTTGGGAAGCCAAGTACCTCTAACTTTATAAACTTTTCTTGATCTCCTTTAAACAGATGACTTGCAGAGTTCCAATTTTACTCCATCTAGGTTAAAGATTGCAAGATTTTCATTTCGAAAACTTTGGTAAACTACTCTAGTAGAAAGCTTTCCCAGATTCTTTGCTAAACTTTCGCCGGTCGTTACCGCATTGCCTTGCAGCTATTGTAATTCTTCTCAAAGTATTTTCAAGTTAATTTATCATGTACTTGAAACCAGTAATGCTTACTTATCTTTCTCTCTTTCTCTCTCTGTCCTGTTGTATTATGAATTATGCGTATGATTAAAACGTCACAGTAGCTTGTCACGTAGACAAACTTGAAGAAGAAAAAAAGAAGAGAACTCAAGTAGCAATATATGAACTAACTATGAACCAACCAAAGACACAAACGAAGTGGTAGCTGATGCCACGGCAGGCTAAAAACGTGAACACCTGACTGGCAAGCAGCTACTGGGCTAAAACACACACATACACACACACACACAACAAACAACCTTTTGCCATTCCAACAAAGGATGCTTAGTTAAGTATATGTTTGCACGACTACACTCTTATACAATCTGTAGGAAAACTTGTATATAGTTTAAGAAAAACTCTAGCAATTAGTATATGAGTAAGTAGCTATAGAATACTTTTTTTCTACTGAAATTCATCAGTTGCACTTGATACTTTTTGTATTTGTATTTTTTTTAAGGAAGTTTATTTAACAAGATTTCTTAACAATAAACAATAAACAATGTTGCTAATGTCGTTCATAAAAACACAACAGTGAAATTTTTTGTGTTGTACATAAAAAGGCGCTGATAAGTACATGTTGATGGTTTTTAATCAATTTACAATATAAAATTTTATTAAGACAAGTTCTGTGCTGCGATTGAGCTAGAAATTGATATTTAACATATTTTATGATCACATTTATATTAATTTCATAAACCAGAGTTGTAAAGCTGCAAGAGGATCTATACGATTCTTCTACTATAGCTTTTGAAAACTGTTAATTATATTGTTTGGAAAATATGATTAAATGATGGGGTTTTTGTTGTTGTTGTTGTGGATTTGTACTAAATATATTTAAAAGTTTAAATGTAAACAGTTATAGCAACTAAACATAATGATCGTGTAAAACAACTTTGGTGGTGGAAATTGATAATTTTCCAATTGCTTTAACCATTCAATGAATATGTAAATGAGAATCACTAAAGTTATGACAAAGTTACTGCTAGTTAGTTTAAATGATCTGCTACTTTTCTAAATACGTCTATGTACGTCTTGCAGTTTTAGTATTTAAACAAAAATATTCAATTTATTTACTATCAATAACAAACGATCGTGATCATTTATATTTAATTGTAAAATCTGCATGCTTTAAGCTTTCTCGTTACAGAGAAATTGATATTCAATTGTAAAATCTACATGAGCAAAGGAATTGAATGCCGTAACTATCGTTTTAACTGTTAAAAGATTGTTACGATCATGATCGTTTATTGCCATTGTTTTTAATTGTCACAGATCTTTTCATTGCTACTTTCAACGAACTGGTTATAAGTCATAAACTTTTTATGTTAAAGAAAAAACACATTTGTATTAACAGGACAATAGCAGGAACTGTTTAACGTTCTAAGTTAGTTAATGCCAACCAAGTCTTTTCAATAATTCTATTGTTAGAATTTGCAAACATTTTCCATAAAAAACAACTGCTATTTGATAGTTAGTTTCCTGCTCCTAGAAAGTTATATTGATTACAATTAAAACTTTTTATTACTTTCCCTATATCAACTTATTTAACCACTACTTTTTTTCTACTTGTTAATCTTCCAAATCATTAAGCTCTCTTCCTTGATTCTTAACACCAGCAATTCCCACCGCGCAAAAAAATAAACATAAAAAGTTTATTAATTTTTAAAATTACAAACACAAATTTAACTTCTCCTCCAAGAAAATCATTCATTGAATTTAATTTTGTTTAATATTTGTTATCTCCGTCCGTCTGTCTGTCTATCATTACCAAACAAACTATAAAACTCAGCAGGATTTCATTACTTGCAAATGAATAACAATTGCTTCGAAAATTTTCACTGGAGCGAAAAAGAATTATTATGGTTGATCTTTAACATCCTTTTTTGATGGTGTGCTAAAATCATTAACAGCAGCGCAAATAAAAAAGCAACTTGTTAACTTTGTACTGGGTTGAAATTTTTCTTCTTCTGATTTTTGTTTTTTTTTTTTTCCTTTGCGAAGTTACAAATCTTCCGTATTGTATCTAATTATAACAACATAATTCTTGTGCGAAAGAAAGAAAAAATGCTTTAACACAAACAAGGCTTTTCTTTGTAGACACTTCCTAGATGTTAAATTTAACTTGTAACAACCAAATATGCTGCCATTTATTTCTGTTTGGAAATATTATGGGAAAGAGAAACCCAGTTAATGGTTTTAACCAGAAGCTACCATTCATTACGAAGTGGTAACAGAAGAGCTAAAATATAACTAAAATAGAACTAAAACAGAACCAGTTCTAAAACAGAACTAGAACAAAACTAGAACAGAACTAGAACACAACTAGAACAGAACTAGAACTAGAACAGAACTAGAACAGAACTAGAACAGAACTAGAACAGAACTAGAACAGAACTAGAACAGAACTAG
>NC_060953.1:4933218-4934701 GCF_022045245.1 Lucilia cuprina | reverse complement strand
TGAACTAGAACTGAACTAGAACTGAACTAGAACTGAACTAGAACTGAACTAGAACTGAACTGAACTAGAACTGAAATAGAACTGAACTAGAACTGAACTAGAACTGAATTAGAACTGAACTAGAACTGAACTCAACTAGAACTAAACAAGAACTAAAATAGTACTAGAACTGAACTGAGTAATTCTCTTCAACTGTACAACAATGAAGTAAAATCTTGTCCTTCCATCGATCATTCTTAATGTATTGTTATTTCTACGCAACTCCCGTGTCAACTTAATTTAGTCTTGTCTATCGAAACATATAATGATTGAGTTGTTACTGCCTTTTCTTGTTTCCTTAATTTTTCATAATTTAAATACATCAGCAGCCACTTCTCACTGTCAGTTTCAACTAATTTTAACTATTTTAATGCTACACGCATTTAAAGCCAATAACAACCACAAACAGAAAACGAATAATGTCCGATAAGATTAAACACATATCAAATTTTAAGAAATGCAACAGAAAATTAAAAGACCTGAAAATGCCACACTACCACCAGGACTTCAACTGCTGCTGATGACTTCAACCGCTATTAACATGGTGTGAATACAACATCCTAGCCATTCTTAATAATTAAGTAATCTTGCAACGGTTTTCACCTTAAAAAAAAGCAAAAAAAAACTGTCAGTTTTAAGGTATGTTGTAATACCTTGCAAAACCAAAGAAAAATACGTACTTCAAAAGTGTTAGTTCCAACAACAAAATATAAAAAACAAATATTTTAAAGCAACCGAAAAGTTTGTTAAGATAAAAACTGGTCTTAATACAAGTTGGCTTACAATGGCACAATGATGCCTGAGACCTCAGTTTAATTCAATATTGTATGCAATTTAAGAAAAAAGTTATTTTTTTTCTTTTGGTCTCTTGGTTGCATAAACGCGCCAAATGTATCATCATCGTCCTCATCATCATCTGCATGGCTGAGGTTGATTCTAAAATACTGATATTTTATAGTCTTTTTTGAAGTAGCATCAAATACTTGTGGCATTATTCATGTGAGCTTCGAGTGCTCATGCAACAGGCTGTTTGACCACTACTACAAATACACTACAAATAGTCACAGTGCACTCTGTCATCTCTAATACCAGAAGTTTGGATTTTTTTGTTAGACGTTCAACAAAAATTAGAAAATTGTATTTCAGCGAGATAAGTGGATAATCGAAAGGGGACCAGCTAAACAAAAACCTCTTTAGGAAACTATAACTGAACTAGGACTGAACTGGAACTGAACTGGAACTGAACTAGAACTGAACTAGAACTTAACTAGAACTGAACTGGAACTGAACTACAACTAAACTACAACTGAACAGAAACTGATCTATAATTGAACAAAACTAAACTAGTACTGAACTAGTACTGAACTAGAACTGAACTAGAACTGAACTAGAACTGAACTAGAACTGAACTAGAACTGAACTAGAACTGAACTAGAACTGAACT
>NC_060953.1:4931795-4933118 GCF_022045245.1 Lucilia cuprina | reverse complement strand
CAGAACTAGAACAGAACTAGAACAGAACTAGAACAGAACTAGAACAGAACTAGAACAGAACTAGAACAGAACTAGAACAGAACTAGAACAGAACTAGATCAGAACTAGTACTGAACTAGAACCAAAAAGGTTACGGTTAGAGATCAAACGGTTCCAGTAATTTTTTGTAAAAATTTCTCAAACACTTCACTGGGAAACTTTTAAAATACTTGCCATTTTGAGAACTAAAATAACTAACATTTACTTGTACTCTCATATATAATAATAAAGTACATACTGGTATTCATGTATTTAAATCTCCAACATCCACATTATTAGATTTTAAAAGGAAGAAAAAAATAGAATACATGCTGAACATGTATAAAATCACCACCACTTGGTTATGTCATGTACTGGACTTTAATGTCTCTATTAAGCAAAGAATGAACGCAAAAAAAAGAATCACAACGAACCCATTAGAAAACTATACTGGCGCGCAAACTGGCATTAGAAGAGTAGTCATTAGATAACGTAGAAAACTAAGTAACTAACATTGGGTTTGCCATACCAAAAAGAAAAGAAAAATGCCATTATAAATTTCAGTTACAAGCAATCGTAATGATTTAGGAATTAAATACTTTGCCACTTTAATAATAGTTTCCATACAATTTATCTGAAGAGCTAAATGCACTCCTCGTCTCTTCATCACTGCATTTAGAAGGCCTTTAAATTGCGTGAGTTGTTAGTGCTTGGAGTCGCATAGAGATGTGTAGTGATTTGGAAACTTTCAAATAATGTTACATTTTAAGTCTATTCATTTTTTCTATCTTTCTTCTTACTAATTGTTTAAGAATAAAAGACGGCAGTTTAAATTAGTTACTGTGTGTTACTGAAAGTTTGTTGTTTAGTGATTTAAATTCTCTACTGCTCTGATTTTAAAGCTTGATTGGCCGGTCGACCAGCTCAAAATGTCAGGAATTTAAATGTGTTCTAATTAAAGTATGTGGTGGTCAAACAAATTAACTATCTTTTAGATAGCGGAGCAGCTTGTTTAGCGTCTAACAATGGAAGAATGTATGTCAAAATTTTTGAATTTCTATTTAGATCGGAATAAATAAAGCATTTTCTATTAAAAATCAGTGAACTCTAAAATAATTAAAATAGAACTGGAGTAGAATTAATCCAAAACAGTAACTGAACTAAACTAAAACTGACTTAGAAGTGAACTAGAACTGGACTAGAAATGAATTAGAACTGAACTAGAACTGAACTAGAACTGAACTAGAACTGAACTAGAACTGAACTAGAACTGAACTAGAACTGAACTAGAACTGAACTAGAACT
>NC_060953.1:4920581-4931695 GCF_022045245.1 Lucilia cuprina | reverse complement strand
TCTAGTCTATAGTCTAGTCTATAGTCTAGTCTATAGTCTAGTCTATAGTCTAGTCTATAGTCTAGTCTATAGTCTAGTCTATAGTCTAGTCTATAGCCTAGTCTATAGGCTAGTCTATAGCCTAGTCTATAGGCTAGCCTATTGTCTAGTCTTTAGTATAGTCTATAGTCTAGTCTATTGTCTAGTCCAGTTTCTAGTTGTAAACATAAGCCAATATCCAATGCTTCTAGTGCAGTATTTTTTTTTTTAATTTTTTAAAATTTTAATTATTTATAATTAATAAAATTTATAAGAAAAAATAAATTATTTTTTAATTAAATAATAAATTATTTTAATTTTAAATAAAATTTTAATACATACATTTATTACTTACCTCCTTTACTCCCTCTTAAAGTAGCCAATTATGCCGTATAATTTCCGCAATATGGTAATCATGTCGTCAACCGCCACTCTTCACATATTACTTAAACCAAACAATAACAACAAACACTCATTTATTTTACTCTGCTCTTAAATTGATTTTTTTCTACTATTTTCTCTTGCCTTTTTAGAAACAATAACAAAACACTTGATTTTTTTTCCATGCCAAATGCATTTTGCACTCGTTGTTGACAAATACAACAACAATCACACACATTAATAAAGACAAGAAGAATATGCAAAGCTCACATAACACAAACAACAAACACTAAACTAAATAAAGCAATATGGAGGAGATTTTTTTTCTTTTCACAAACACTTTCTTTTACACTTAATTTTTTACTTTAATTTAAACTTTTACGAAAATCTTTTTTAATAATTTTATTAAATGCACTTTAAGCTACATTTTGATATAAATTTTATTATATATAAACACTTGTAACTATTATTAATTAATTTAAAACTAGGACAAACACGAATTTTAATGCGTAAGTTAAAGAAATCCACGAGAAACTGAAATAATTGAAAAGAAATTGAAAGGGAATTAAGTAGGAGTAGGGTAGCCATGTCGTAGTCTAGTCTATTGTCTAGACTTTAGTATTGTGTATATTTGGGAGAAAGAACCAAAGACTGGACTATATTGTATAGTCTTTAGTCTGGACTACAGACTAGCCTATAGTTTGGACTATGGTCTAGTCTATAGTCTGGACTTTGGAATAGCCTATAGACTGGACTAAAGTGTGGTCTGAACTATAGTCCAGTCTATACTCTGGACTAAAGTCCAGTCTATAGTCTAAACTGTTGTCTAGTCTGTATTCTTTACAATAGTCTGGACTAGACTATAGTATGGTATACGGTATATACGGTATATATTCTAGTAATTGGTCTGAATTAAAGATAAGTATATAGCTATGAATATAGTTTAGTCTTTAGCCTGGACTAAGTCTGGAAATAGACTAGTCTATACTCTTGACTGTGCTCTAATCTATACTCTGAATTCCGGACTATAGTTTACATTATAATCCAAACAGTAGTCTGTACAATATATTGGATCTTTAGTTTTGACTACTTGTAGACATGTTAAGAGATTGATTTATAGCCTATATTGTGATCTGATCTATAGTCTGGTCGATAATTAAGAGCTATGGTCTGGACTATAGTCTAGTTTAGGACTGTAATCTATATTCCGCACTATAAACTAGTTTAAACTTTAGTCTGATTTATTCTTTAGTTTATACGATAATTTGGATTATAACGACTGGACTGTAGTATATTATATAGTAGTATATGTAAATGGTCTTACATAGGTCTAAAGGTCCTAATAGTCTATACTTAGTTTCAAAATTAAGAATTCTTAATATTTTGTGAAATTTTACTCAATTTATTTAAAATTTAAAAATTTACATATCTCCACGGAAACATTTTGGATAACTAACATTTTGACAGTTGGCCTCATCCACTATATGGAAAACTTTAAAGATATATAGAAAATGTGTCAATTAGTTTCAAAAATATTCTGAAAATTTTTACTATTTAACTTACTTTTCTGTGTATTCAAACAATTATAGATGGTTAGTTCACATTGATTTTCAAATTCCCGATAACAGCGACCATTATAACCACATACAGTAACATCGAGAGGATTACAAATGAATTTACATTTCTGTGAGCCCTCGGTTTTCAGGTTACGACGATTATCTAGAGAACGTACCAAACGTTGTTGGTTCGCGAGATGTTGCGTCAGCACTATGGGTATATGCTGAGAAACTTGGGTAACAACTTTTTCAACTTTAGGTGGTATTACTACAGTTACTTGAGAGGGTTGAGAGAAGACTTCTTTCTTATCCTGACCTAAAGATCCTTGTAGGAGGAGGAATACAGCTTAAAGAGATTATAGATGTTAGCATAAACTTTTTAATTTCAAAGGAAAGGAGTCTTACCAAATATGATTAAGAATTTCATGTTGTTGTTGTTTAGTTTAAAGTGGAACTACTACTTGTATGGAATCAAATTGACAATGGCTTTTATATACCTTAAGTTTGATCATTTTGATGGCCCCTAAATTCCTTGATTTGCAAAGAGGATTATGTCATTTTATGTTAAATTTTCTAAGGTAACCAGCCCATGTTTGTTTAATGCAAATTTTACGAGTGACTAAATTTAGAACCAGACAAAACGAAATTCAGTTGTAAGGAACAAAATTTTATATACAACATTGCAAAAAAAATCAATTAAAATTATAATTATCTGAATTTAATTAAACCAATTAATATTCAAGAATTTACATCGTTAAAATTTTACGATATTACAAACCGGTATGTTTGAACTCAAATAAAAAATGTCTGAAAACATTTTATTATGACATTTTTGTCTGGTTCTAAATTTAGTTCCTTGTACATTTGCCAAATTCCAAACATATGTTCCGAATTAAAGAATTTCAATTAAAATTTATAATTAATTTATTCTTAATAAAAAATATTACTAAACTGGTTGCTGGGGAAATTTCTCACTAAAATTGCATAATCCAAATTAAATTAAGAGAAAATTTATGGGACACTATATTCGGAAAAAGACATTTTTGCTTTAGTATATAAATGACAATGACAGTTGGTTGATCACAATTAGTAAAGCCACTTTAAACTTCTCAACAACATGAAATTTTTAGGAGTTTTTGGTAAGAGTCCATTTTCTAAAAGAACTCTCAAACATATCTACTAATATTGTTTATCTTCAAGTTGTTCTCTTCATCCTGCAAACAATTGGAGGTCAGGAAGTCGATAAAAAGCATCATACTCCCGATCACATTGAAGATCAACAGGATCAAGTGCAAAATAATGACATTGGAAACAACCAACAATCTCAGGTTACACAACAACTACCTACAGCAGAAAAACCCAACTCAAACAATCAAATACAACCTACGCATGAGCCTTCTCAAGTATCAGTAGAAATTCCCGCTAAAGTTCAACAAGTTGTTACTCAAGTCTCTCAACATATACCCGAAGACTTGACACAACAACTTGCCAATGGAAATCGTGTTGTGCGCTCACTTCAGAATCGTCGTAACTTGCAAAGCATGGATTTGAAAGGACTTCGTAAATGTGATTTTATATGCAATGCTGTTGATGTCGCAGTATGCGGTTATAATGGACGTTGTTATCGGGAATTTGAAAGTCAATGTGAATTGAGTACTTATAACTGTTTGAATACTCAAAAAGGTAGGATGATGAAAAAATCTATTTTTTTTAATTACCAACTAATGGAACCTTAAATTTTGTTTATTCTAAAGCTTTCTATGTTGTGGATGGTTCAAATTGTCAAGACATCAGTTATCCTACATGTTATCCAGGAGATATATAAAGCAGCTGGGAAGATGATATAGTGAAAACCGAATCAAATTTAATAAAGTAACTTTAAAGTCGAATATTTCAATATAAATTTTATTTTTTTATGCAGACTAGACTATAGACTACACTATAAACTAGACTATAGAACAGACTATAAACCACACTATAGACTAGACTATAGACTGGACTTTAGACTAGACTATAGACTTGACTATAGACTACACTATAGACTAAACTCAACGATTGACTAGACTATTGTCCACGCCATAGACTAGACTATAGTCCTCTCTAGACACTAGACTATAGACTAGACTATAGACTAACTATAAACTAGACTATAGACTAGACTATAGAATAGAATATAGACTAGACTATAGACTAGACTTTAGACTAGACTATAGACTAGACTATAGACTAACTATAGACTAGACTATAAACTAGACTATAGACTAGACTATAGACTAGACTATAGACTAGACTATAGACTAGACTATAGACTAGACTATAGACTCGACTATAGACTAGACTATAGACTAGACTATAGACTAGACTATAGACTAGACTATAGACTAGACTATAGACTAGACTATAGACTAGACTATAGACTAGACTATAGACTAGACTATAGACTAGACTATAGACTAGACTATAGACTAGACTATAGACTAGACTATAGACTAGACTATAGACTAGACTATAGACTAGACTATATAGACTAGACTATAGACTAGACTATAGACTAGACTATAGACTAGACTATAGACTAGACTATAGACTAGACTATAGACTAGACTATAGACTAGACTATAGACTAGACTATAGACTAGACTATAGACTAGACTATAGACTAGACTATAGACTAGACTATAGACTAGACTATAGACTAGACTATAGACTAGACTATAGACTAGACTATAGACTAGACTATAGACTAGACTATAGACTAGACTATAGACTAGACTATAGACTAGACTATAGACTAGACTATAGACTAGACTATAGACTATATAGACTATAGACTAGACTATAGACTAGACTATAGACTAGACTATAGACTAGACTATAGACTAGACTATAGACTAGACTATAGACTAGACTATAGACTAGACTATAGACTAGACTATAGACTAGACTATAGACTAGACTATAGACTAGACTATAGACTAGACTATAGACTAGACTATAGACTAGACTATAGACTAGACTATAGACTAGACTATAGACTAGACTATAGACTAGACTATAGACTAGACTATAGACTAGACTATAGACTATAGACTATAGACTAGACTATAGACTAGACTATAGACTAGACTATAGACTAGACTATAGACTAGACTATAGACTAGACTATAGACTAGACTATAGACTAGACTATAGACTAGACTATAGACTAGACTATAGACTAGACTATAGACTAGACTATAGACTAGACTATAGACTAGACTATAGACTAGACTATAGACTAGACTATAGACTAGACTATAGACTAGACTATAGACTAGACTATAGACTAGACTATAGACTAGACTATAGACTAGACTATAGACTAGACTATAAAGACTAGACTATAGACTAGACTATAGACTAGACTATAGACTAGACTATAGACTAGACTATAGACTAGACTATAGACTAGACTATAGACTAGACTATAGACTAGACTATAGACTAGACTATAGACTAGACTATAGACTAGACTATAGACTAGACTATAGACTAGACTATAGACTAGACTATAGACTAGACTATAGACTAGACTATAGACTAGACTATAGACTAGACTATAGACTAGACTATAGACTAGACTATAGACTAGACTATAGACTAGACTATAGACTAGACTATAGACTAGACTATAGACTAGACTATAGACTAGACTATAGACTAGACTATAGACTAGACTATAGACTAGACTATAGACTAGACTATAAACTAGACTATAGAATAGACTATAGACTAGGACTATCTAGACTACTAGACTATAGACTAGACTATAGACTAGACTAGAGACTAGACTACTAGACTAGAGACTAGACTAGACTAAGACAGACTAGACAGAGACTAGATAGACTAGACTATAGACTAGACTATAGAATAGACTATAGAATAGACTATAGAATAGACTATAGAATAGACTATAGAATAGACTATAGACTAGACTATAGACTAGACTATAGACTAGACTATAGACTAGACCATAGACTAGTCTAGACTACACTGTAGACTATAGACTAGACTCAATGATTGACAGTATTCTTGTCCAGATCATAGACTTGACTATAGTCCTCACTAGACTAGGCTTTAGACTTGACTATAGATTAAACAATAGAGTAAAGTGTAGAATAGTCTACAGAATAGACTATAGACTAGATTATAGAGTAGACTATATACTAAACTACAGACTAGACTTTAGACTAGTCTGTAGAGTAGACTGTACACTATACTATAGAGTAGACTATAAACTAGACTATAGGTAGACTAGACTATAGAATAATCTTAAGAGTAGACTACAGACTTTACTATACACTCGACTATAGACTAGACTAAAGACTGGACTATAGACTAGGTTATAGGCTGAACTATAAACTAGCCTTGACTACAGTCCACTCTATACACAAAACTCTAGTCCTAATCATGTACTCTGCAGTAGCATTCCAAGTTCATAAAAGTACATAATAATTTTGTTGTGGCTTTGCCTGTTCTCCTCCCCACAGCACCTGTGCAATAAACCTTAATATATGTATGTAAGTAGCAGCAGCAACAACAACAACATGTGTCGTTGTCATAATTATATGACATAAAACTTTATGACTTATGTGAGCTGCAGTTGAAAATTGATAAACTAAAACCTGTATTAAAAATGTTTTTTTATAGTTTATAGTGTAACATGGACAAAACTTTTATACGAGTTGGACCAAAAATATACAGTTTTTATTATTAATGTTTAATAAAAGTGTTGTAAGCATAAAATTTCATGTAGTTTTACATATGTATATACATACAAGCATACATACATAGGTATAACATAAACAATTGTTCTAATGCTATTAAAAGCAGACTAAAAATATGATAAAATAAAAGAAGACAGGCAGCTGTAGTTAATTGAAATTTATAGAGGAAAAATTTTTAATTGAAAAATAAACTAAATTTTAAACTTAATTTAACTCTAAGAAAAAACTTTAATTCAGCTAAAGTATTTTTCTTTTTTCTGCAAAGAAAAGTTATTAGTTATTGAAATTTTGTTTGAAAATTTCAAGAATATGCAATTCAGCAAAGTATTTTGGTTATTCAGCTAAGTTAATTTCAATTTTGTCATTCAGCTAGCTATGTTATTTTGCTATTCAGCAAAGTAATTTTGTATATTTTTTAATAAATTATTGATTTGGTTAACGAAATCCTAATTCAGCAAGGTTTTTTCATAATTCAGCAAATAAAATTTAATTGCAAATAAGAATTTGTTAAATTTTCTGGTAGATAATATAATTCAGCTAACTAGTTTTGCTATTCAGCTAAGTAAATTTGTATATTGCTAAGGTTTTTGCCTTATTCAGCTAAAGAAATTTGAAATTTATAAGATTTTTATTAATATTTTTTAAAAAAATGTATTTTAGCTGAGAAGTTATGCTATTCAGCTAACTTATTTTGCTATTCAGCTGAGTAAATTTGTATATTGTTCCACAAACAACTGATTTAGTTAAGAAAAACTTAATTCAGCTAGATTTTTATGTTATTCAGCAAAGCAAATTGAGCATTAAATAAGAATTTCTGCAATATTTTGTTATAAAATGTAATTCAGCTTAGGATTTTTGCTATTCAGCTAATGAATTTTGTTATTCAGCTAAGCAAAATGTAGGTATTATTGAAGAAATTGCTGATTTAGTTAAGAATAACTTAATTCAGCTAAGTTTTTTTGTTATTCAGCTAAGTAAAATTGTATATTTTTCAATAAATTAGTGTTTAAGCTAAGAGAAACACAATTCAGCTAACTTATTTTGTTATTCAGCTAAGAAAGTTTTGAAAAAAATTTAAATTCTTTTAATATTTTCCCTAAGAATTGTATTCAACTAAGAAATTTACCTATTCAGCTAAGAAATTTAATAAAAATTAATTTTTTTGCTATTCAGCTGAAGTTTTTCTTCATTCAGCTAAGAAAATTTTACAAAAACTTAAACTCTTTTAATATTTTCCTCATAAAACGATATTCAGCTAATAAATTGTCCTATTCAGCTAAGAAATTTAATAAAAATTCATTATTTTGCTATTCAGCTGAAGTTTTTCTTCATTCAGTTAGAAAAATTTCATAAAAAATCGTTATTTTTTCGATTTGTTTACAAGTTTATTAATAATTGTTTTATAAAACTTATTTCTTTCTTTACCCCACCTTTCTCTTACATCTCACTCTCATCACACTGGGTCAGCCAATGCATTTGACATTTGTCTTTATGTTCGGTGGGTTCAAACACTGAACCACCTTTATGTTTACAATTATAGACCTCTAAAGTACATTGATTCGGAAATTCATGTAAACACACACCATTCGAGGCACAAATCGGATCTAATTCAAATTTTGTGCACAACAAGTCGCACGGTTCAGTGGTGCTTACGTCTTGATCATTTGGAAGATTGGTAAACCATTCTACAGTTTCTGAAATAAAAGGAGTAGAACGTTTTTTACGTTGAGTTTCCATAGACATTAAAGGATCTATCTCGGTTGTTATTTCCATGTCCATTGGATTCATGGACATGTCTTTGTTAGTGATTTCATCAACTTCTTCTATATCGCCAGATCTTTTTGAAATAAACGGTGGTATGGGTGGAATAGGTATAACTATTAAATCATGTATACCAAAATCTGGAGACATACGAGACATTTTATCATCAATTACTTTAATATCTTGATCATCTTCTTGTGGCACTACGGCAGCCTGACAAACAAGGACTACTAATAGGAAATTAAGAAAAAAACTTTGTAAAGAGTTTGAAAATTCACAACTTTCTTTAGCTTACCTGCTCCCAATAACAATAAACACTTCATTCTGTTAAGAAATTCCAAAACTTACTGTGATTTTTTTCACAAAAATCTTAAAGTTTTTATACTTTTTTCTTAAAAATAACAACAAAAAAAACGTAATTTTCTTTAGCAGCTGTTCAGCTGTTTTCTTACAAAAATAACAAATCATAAACAGCTTTATTGAATGATGACGTCATTATATTATCAATTGGTTTTCTTACCCAGTTATTTAAATTTCAAATTATTTCTTTATACATATGCGTCTGTTTTTTTTTTTCGTTTTAACAAAATTTCTTTATTAAATTTATTACAATTCTTATTTATAAATAATTTGTTTAAATTATTTAAGTTATTTTTACATTATTTTGCCTTTTTGTAGGGTTCTACAGTTGAAACGAAAAAGTCGACTTTTCGACTTTTTTTATTTAGTTAAAAGTTGACTTTTCGACTTTTTTCATTTAGTTAAAAGTCGACTTTTTGCATTTTATGAAAAGTCGATTTTTCAACTTTTCGACTTTTTTCATTTAAATAAAAGTCGACTCTTACAGTATTTTATAAACAGTCGACTTTTCGACTTTTTTCGACTTTTCGACTTTTTTCAACTTTTCGACTTTTTTCAACTTTTTTCGTTTTTTTTCGACTTTTTGACTATTTTCGACTTCTTTCTAGTTTTTTTCCGACTATTTTTTGACTTTTTTCGAGTTTTTCCGACAATTTAAGAGTTTTTAACTTTTTTCCACTTTTTTAAAATTTTTGACCTGTTTCTGCAATTTTCGATTTTTCGAATTTTTCCGACTTTTTACGACTTTTCGACTTTTTACGACTTTTTCGACTTTTTACGACTTTTTCGACTTTTTACGACTTTTCGAATTTTTTCGACTTTATTCGACTGTTTTCGACTTATCGACTTTTTCGACTTTCAGACTTTTCGGCTTTTTTCGACTTTTATTCACAAAGTCGACTTTTATTCACAGACTATAGTCGAGTTATCGACTTTTTTGGAATAAAATAGTCGACTTCGACTTATCGTCTTTTTTCGACAAAAAGTCGATTGTTCGATTATTCGAAAGTCAAATTATAGAACCCTACATTTTCGTTAATAAGTGTGTGTGGTTGTAAGTGTATGTGTTTTATTTTTAATGCTAAAGTCTTTATTATTTTCAAAAAAATACTAAATGCACCTTAAAATATGCTTTTGTTTCTTTAAAAGTTAATTGTATTTTTAAACAAATTACTAAAGGCTGCTATTAAGGCTTTAATAATAATATTTTAACACATATTATTAATATATTAAATAATTTAATTATAATTTTTTTTAATCCTATATACATGTACGTTTAAAAAGTTTATACGATTGTCCTTTAGTTAACGCAAATTTTTGTTTTCAAAAAAATTAAACATTTTAAGGAAAAATTTTATAAATTAAAAGAAAACAATAAAAAAACAACTAACAAACTTAAAAACTTTCTTCAGCTACTTAATTTGGCTATTCAGCAAAGCTTACATCAATTCAGCTACTAGAAATAACTTTCAAATACCACAATTTGAAAACATTCTTCTATCAAAACCCAATTCAGCAGAAACATTTTGCCATTTAGCTATCAAATTAATATATTATTAAATACATTATGCATTTTCTTAAGAAAAACTCTATTCTGCTAATATTTTATATAATTCAGCTAAGAAATTTTACAACTCAGCTCACAAATTATATTTTTTTTGATAAAAAAATTATATTTTATCTCCAGAAAACTCAATTTAGCTAAGAAATAGTGCTTTTCAGCTAAGCTAAATTTTATATTTTGCAACTAGTTATTAACATAGTTTAAAGAACGGCAATTCAGCAAAAGTTTTTCACAAGACAGCTAGGTATTTTTACTATTCAGCTAGCCAAACTTTCAATTTTACCTCAAAATTAGAATATTTCTGAATTAGAAGTGAATTAGGACTGAACTAAGACAGAACTAGAACTGAACTAGAACTGAACTAGAACTGAACTAGAACTGAACTAGAACTGAACTAGAACTGAACTAGAACTGAACTAGAACTGAACTAGAACTGAACTAGAACTGAACTAGAACTGAACTAGAACAGAAGTAGAACTGAACTAGAACTAATCTGGAACTGAACTAGAACTGTACTAGAACTGAACTAGAACTGAACTGGAACTAAACTAGAACTGAACTAAAACTGAACTAAAACTGAGCTAAAACAGAATTTGAACAGAACTACAACTGAACTAGAACTGAACTAGAACTGAACTAGAACTGAACTAGAACTGAACTAGAACTGAACTAGAACTAGAACTGAACTAGAACTGAACTAGAACTGAA
>NC_060953.1:4893880-4920481 GCF_022045245.1 Lucilia cuprina | reverse complement strand
ACTAGAACTGAACTAGAACTGAAGTAGAACTGAACTAGAACTGAACTAGAACTGAACTAGAACTGAACTAGAACTGAACTAGAACTGAACTAGAACAGAACTAGAACATAACTAGGACAGAACTAGAACAGAACTAGAACAGAACTAGAACTTAACTAGAACTGAACTAAAACTAAACTACAACTGAAGTAGAACTGTACTAGAACTGTAATGGAACTGAATTAGAACTAAACCATAACTGAACTAAATTAGAACTGAGCTAGAATTAAACTAGAACTAAAGTATAACTTAGATTGAATTTAAACTTTACTGCAACTAAACTACAGCTATAGACTAACAAAATTAAAGAATATTTAGTTAAATACTTAAAAATTTGTAGAAAAATATAAAAATATGAATAAAAAATTTTAAAATAAATAAAAATAAAATCATACTTTAGTTTGTTTTTTTATTAAAAAATTTATACATATTTTATTAATAATAATATATTTTATAGTTTTTATTTATATATAATAATAATAATAATTAATTTTAATTATGACTAACAATAAGTTTTAAAAAATTAGTTTATATAAATATATTACAAGGAGCTTTTAAAATAAAACAAGAAAAAAATAAAGTTTTTTTAAAGAAAAAAGCAAAAAATTATAAGAAACTTAATATTTAATAAATAAAGTCTAAAGAGAATAAAGTTTTTTAATTAAGAGAAAAATTTGAAATATTTAAATAAAAATTTTGTAATAATTTATACACTATTTAAAAAAAAAAAAATCTAACAAGTTTAGGGGTTTTTTATTAAATTTTGTTTTTAAAACTAAGAATTTAATAATTAGATTTTTTTTTGATAATAAAAAGCTTAAGTCAATTTTAAGGGGGACATTTGCCAAGGGGGGGGGAGGGGTTTAAAAAGATTTCTCTAAGATAAATCTTTTTATTTTTTAAATAATTATAAATAAATTCTTTAGAAAATTAAAGTTTAGAAAAAAAGATAAATATCAAGGGTTTTGATCTAATTAAAGTAATTAAACTAAAATAAAAAGAAGATTAAGGGAGTTGTAACTTAAACTTTTTTTGTAAATTATTAATATTATTGTTTAATTTAAAAATAAGTTTTATGATTTTTTATTTTGATTTTGTTGTAAAAAAAATAGTTTAATAATAAATTGGCCTTAATAACGTTTTTCTTAGGGTTTTTTTTTAGTTTTTCTTTATATAATTAATTAATAACTATTATTTATTATTTATGGCTTTAACTTCCAATAATTGAGGACATTTTTCCACAATATTTAATAATATTGTATCGATATAATGTTTAAGGCGGGTGTTTTCTTCCTCTTTCTCCTGGAAGGCTTGTTGTAACTAAGTTTATAAAAAAAAATTAAAAAAAAAACAAAAATATTTATTTTATTAATAAAAAAACAAAAAAAAAACTTATTTTCTAAAAAAATTCCAAAAAAAAACTTTCACCTTAAAAAAAATTTCAAAACCTTAAACCCAAATCAAAAAAAAAAAAAAATATATTAGTTTTTTTCCTTAAACATAATGTGTGTTATGTAGTTGTTGTTGTTTTTTTAATGTGATGTTGTTGTTTATATGAAAAAAATGTATTTTTTAAACAAAAATAATGAAAACCTTTAAACAAAACCCAATTTAACAAACAAAACAAAAATTTTTCTTTTTAATTATTACCTGACTTAAGGATGCTAATGTGGTTGAATCCACAGAATCCTGTAATATAAATTTTTTTTGCGCATAGAAAGAGAAATAAAAAAAATAATACACATTTGATGAGAATTGTATGAACAAAAAAATAAGAGAACACAGTGGAAAATAAAGTAAACATTTAGAGGTTAAAAACAAAACACATCACACAGCCAACGAGCTTTTTTTTAAAGGGGTTATTAACACTAAAAGCTTTTTTTAAACACAAAAGTTTTCAAATTAATTACTTGATATCAGTTTTTGTTTTCCAAACGATTCCTCGAAAAAAATTTCTAAAAACCCAATAGTAAAAGCTTTTTTGAAAAATAAAGCTTTTTTTAAACATAAAGCTTTTTTGCAAAATTAAGTTTTTTCTTTTTTAAACTCAATGTAAATGTTTTTCTGAAAAGATTGTACTTAAAATTAATTATGAAATATTTTCTAAAAATCTCATTTAAAAGCTTTTCTAAAATGTTTACGGTAAAAGATTTTCCGAAAAAGCTATATTAAAAAGCTCATTGTACAAGCTTTCCTAAAAAACTCATTGTAAAAGCTTTACTGAAAAGTTGATTGTAAAAAAGAAGAACTAAAAAAGTTGTTTGTAAAAGCTTTCCTAAAAAATGATAAAAGCTCATTGTAAAAGCATTCCAAAAACTTCCTTGTTAAAGCTTTCTAACATGCTTATTGTACACACTTTTCAAAAAGCTCAATCTAATTGTAAATGCTTCCCTAAAAAGCTCACTGTAAAAGCTTTACTGAAAAACTTACTGTAATAGCTTTACAAAAAAAAGCTCATTGTAAAAACTTAACTAATTTAGAAGGTCTATTGTATAAGCTTTCCTTAAAACCTTATTATAAAAGCTCTTTTTAAAAGCTTTACAAAAACCTCATTGTAAAAGCTTTCTAACAAGTTTAGTGTCAATACTTTTTAAAATGCTGCATATAATTGTAAAAGCTTCACTAAGAAGTTTATTCTAAAAGCTTTTCTAAGAAGCTAACTGTAATTGTAAATGCTTCAGCAGAAAGCTTATTCTAAAAGTTTCCCTAAAAAGCTTCTTTGTAAAAGCTTTACTAAAAAGCTTCTTTGTAAAAGCTTTACTAAAAAGCTTCTTTGTAAAAGCTTTCCAAAATTTTCATTGAATCTAAATGTTTCTAACAAGCTCATTGTAAATACTTCTCAAAAAGCTCAGTGTAAAAGCTTATTTTAAAAGCTAGCTCATTCTGAAAACTTTTTCAAAAAGCTTAAGTAAAGTAAATTGTTGAAGATTTTCTAAAAAAAAGCTTTCTTTAAGACATTTCCAATAAAAAAAGCTTTTTTAAGAAAAATTCTCCACTAAAGTTTTGTTTTAAAGCTTAACATTTTTAATTATATATTTTGTATAAAATTATTTTAAAAGCTTTTTTTAAATTTCCTGAAAGCTTAAAGACTAATATGTAAGCGTTTCATAAGACTTTTAAAAACTTTTGTGTTAAAAGCTTTTACTTCAATATTCAACTAAAATCTTATAAATATTAGAAAGAACATCACACTAAATAAAAATAAAAGTATGTAAAACAAAAAGCTTTTGATAATATGTATGAGAAAATGACAAGGGCTTTTAAAGCTTTGCATTACAATTTCAACTAAAACCAAGCCAAACACATATGAAATGAGTGCTAAAACTGAAATCTATTTTTAAGAATAATATAACAATAAAAAACAAACAAATAAGTGAAAATGAAGGAGATGATCTGTAAAAAGCTTTTTTATGTGTTGAGCAAGACTCTAAAAAGCTTTACCTTAAATATAAAGTAAATGGAATGCAAATGAAATAAGTGAAATCTTTTGAAAGAAAGATTTTATATAAGAAACTAAAATTTGGAATTTTCAATTTTTTTTTGCTAAAAGCTTTTAAATAAATGTTTTAGAAGAACTTGGGAAAAAAGTTTTTTTAATAAAAACTTTAGTTGAAAGCTTCAGCTAATTAAAAAAAAATAAGATGAACGCTTTAGATAAGTTTTTTTGACTTAAATCTATATAAAGCTTTTGTGAAAAAAAACTTTAAGAAACATTTTTGAAAAAAGCTTTAAGAAAGCTTATTAATAAACACAATAAAATTTGTTTAAATTAACGCCATTATAAAAGGTTTATTTTTTAAAAAAGCTGCCATAAAAGCTTTTTTTAATAAAAAGCTACTGAATATAAAAGCTTTATTTTTCTAAAAAACTGACATTAAAGCTTTTTTTATAAAAAGTTTAAAAAAAGCTTTAAAAAACTACTGAATAAAACCTGTTAGAGAAAGCTTTTTTATAAAAATATCTGCTAAAGATTTAGAAAAAGTTGGTTTGATAAAAAAACGTTTAAAAGCATAAACAAAAACTTAATGTTTAAAGTTTCATAAAAGCTTTTGCATAAAAGTGTAATAAAGTTTTAATTTAAATATTCCATTTAAAGCTTTTAGAGAAAAGTTATGTAAATATCACTGAAATGACATGAAAAATCATGCAATTAATGAAATCCAGAGAGAGAGAGAGAGAAATTAAAGCTTTTTTTCTAGAATAAAAGCTATGAAGTAATTGTTTTTAAAATTCGAAAAAAATAATGGCAGAAACATGCAAGCAGCAGCCTTTTTATGTATAAATACGTAGCCATAAGATATAGGTTTTAACTAACAAGCTTTTTGTAGGTGTAATAGGGTTATAAAAAAGCTTTTTTTTTTAAATAATAAAAGCGTTAACAGAAAAACAGGAGTGCTTGCTAAAAAAATGTGCTTACTTTGCTTAATTGGAGTAAAAAAGGAAGGGGGAAAATGATATTTATTAAACATACCTGAGCTTGTGACATTTCTTCCAATTCTTGAGCCAAACTATTCAAAGTGCCATTTAACAAATGGCGACCCTCCTCTACGCCACGAGTTAAAACAGCAGCTTGCAGTTCTTCATTTTGTTCTTCTAAAGCTGTAAGAGAAAATTTATTCTTCAAAATTCTTTTTCATTTTTATGTTAATCGAAAGCAAACCTCTATTCTTTTGACGCATTTCCTCTAGCTCCTGATGCAGTTCTTCCAGTCTTATGGATTCGGGTGAAGTGGTAGGCAAGGCCGGTCCAGTTTCCGCTCTCAAACGTTCCAATTCTTTACTTAACTCCAGCATTAGTTCTTCTGAAGTTTTCTTTTCTTTTTCATATTTACGTTCCTTTTGTAAAGCCTCATCAAGATCCTGTTGCAGGGCCACTATTTGATCTCTAGCCAATTCAAATTTCTCTTCAGTGCGATGTAGATCATTGGCCTGTTTGTCGCATAGGACTCGTAAACGTTGATTCTCCTCACGCAAAGCATTGGCCTCGATTTCTATGGTTTTAATTTTGATCTGACAATTTTCATTCTGTAGGGCAGCCTCACGCTCTACACGAGCCAAAAGCTCACGATGACGTTTTTGTTCTTCGGCCAAACGATCCTCGGCACGAAATTCAGCCTAAAGAGAAACACAACAAATGAAATTTTTTGAATTTTTATACAAAAAAAAAAAACAGAAAGCTTACCTCTCGAAACTGTTCTTCCAGCATGTGATAGCGTGCCTGCAATACCGCATATTCGGTTTTTGTGCGTGAGGTTAAATCCTCTACAGTGGTTTTTGTATCCGTTAAATCTGTCACCTGACGCTGTAGTAGTTCCAGCTAGAAATTTAAAAAAATAAAAAATAAAATACAAATTAATAAAATATTCTTCTCGTTATAAAAAGCTTTATTTAAAGCTTAATTTAAAATTTTTTTTCTCTTAAATTTATTTTTAATTTTAATACTAACACAATTATTTTTTAAATTTAAAATATCTTTTAAAACATCATCCACTACACTGTCAGCCATGGAGCTTTTTACAAACATTGGTATTGTTAATTTTAAAATTTAGTTTCGCCCACAAACAACTAAAATTTTTCCGTAAATTTTCTTTAAAATTTTAGTTTTTTTTTTCTTACTATCGTTTTAGCTTTTAACTCATTTAGCATTTACATGCCACTTGCCACTCGTTAGCTGTTGCATTGTATCTTTTTCTTAATAGTATTCAAATTAGCCACGCTTTTATCTTGTCTATTAGTCAGTTTTTCGTTTATATACGAAGAAAATTTTTAAAAAAATCTAATAAAATTATATTTAAACGAAGTCGTTAATTATTTGCAGCTTCTTCCTACAGTTTGCTGTTGTTGTTGTTATTTTTCATTTTTGCTGTTTGAACAGCAAATTGTGAACTGTTTGTTTTACTTCATTTAATTTAATTAATCATAAAAATACGTTTTTTTTTGTTAAACTCTCTTTAAGTTGTAAAATTAAAACAAATTGCTCTCTCTCTCCCGCTCTCTATCTCTTGCTGTTTATCTTGCTCGCTAGACTCTAGAAAGTTGCAATCTTGCAGTGATAAGAAATTGTAAATTGCAAACAGGGTCTTGCTTAAGAATGCAACAAAAAAAATCTTAAGATTTAAAAAAATCCAACAAAATACATTTTTGTTAATAGAAAGCTTTCGTGAAAAAGCTTTCTAGAAAATGTTTTGAACAAAATATTTAAATGGATAAAAACTCCTTCTACAAAATGTGTAAGCATTTTGGAAAAGAAGCGTTTTTTTGGGAAAGCTTTTAATAAATTTTTTGGGAAAGCTTTTTAATATAATTTTTAGAAAAGCTGTTAAATAAAAAATAGCTTTTAACTAAGCCTTTTAGAAAAGTTTTTAAGTAAGCTTTTATAAAAGTTTTTAACTAAGCTTTTTAGAAAAGCTTTTAACTAAGCTTTTTAGAAAAGCTTTTAACTAAGCTTTTCAGAAACGCTTTTTAGAGAAGCTTTTAACTAAGCTTTTTAGAAAAGTTTTTAACTAAGCTTTTCAGAAACGCTTTTTAGAAAAGCTTTTAACTAAGCTTTTTAGAAAAGCTTTTAACTAAATAAACTATTTGTAAAAGCTTTTAAAATTTTTCTTAAAGCTTTTAAATAAGCTTTTTGAAAAAGCTTTTATATAAAATATTTGTAAAAGCTTTTAAAGAAGCATTTAGAAAAGCTTTTAAATAAACTATTTGTAAAGACTTTTAAATAAGTTTCGTAAAAAAGCGTTCAATAAGCTTTTTGGGTATCTTTAAAATAAGCTTCTAAAACGCTTTTTGGAAAAGCTTTTAAATAAACTACTTGTAAAAGCTTTTAAATAAGTTTCGTAAAATAAGCTTTTAATAAGCTTTTTCTATAAACATCTAAAAAACCTCATAGAAAAGCTAATTGAAATGGCTTTTAAATAAAATACTTGTAAAGTTTTTTGGAAAAAGTTATAAAATGCTATTTAAAAAAATCCCAAAAAGCTTTTAGTAAAAGTATAAAAGGCTTTTTAATAATATCTATCAAGAAGCTTCTAATAAAAGTTGGAATATGCTTTTGAAAAAAAAATCTTCTAAAAAGCTTTTAATAAAAGTATTAATAAAGGCTTTTTTATAAAATTAAAAAAAAACTTTTTTCAAAAAGCTAATAGATTTAAAAGCTAATAGATTTAAATGGCTTTTTAATAAAAGTTAAAAAAAAGTTTGTTAATGAAAACTTGAAAAAAATAATAAAAGCTTTAAAAAAGCTTTTCAATAAAAAACAAAAAACAAGCTTTTTAGT
Organism: Lucilia cuprina; assembly: GCF_022045245.1. Classification (NCBI taxonomy): domain Eukaryota; kingdom Metazoa; phylum Arthropoda; class Insecta; order Diptera; family Calliphoridae; genus Lucilia; species Lucilia cuprina. Next base: position 4,913,170 of record NC_060953.1, on the reverse strand, counting down.
AAAAGCTTCAAAAAGGCTTTTTAGTTAACGACTTTTTAGTTAAAAAAGCTTTTGAATAAAAGCTTAAAACAAGCTTTTAAATAAAAGCTTAAAAAAAGCAATTGAAGAAAAGCTGAAATCGTTTGAATAAAAGCTTAAAACAAGCTTTTAATTAAAAGTTTAAACAAATTTATAAATAATAAAAGCTTTTTAATAAAATCTATTAAAAGAGCTTTTAAATGTAAAAGCTTAAAACAAGCTTTTGAATAAAAGTTAAAAAAAAATTAATAATAACAGCTTTTCAATAAAATCATTTGAAATTCTTTTAGTAAGAGCTTAAAAAAGGCTTTAAAGTAAAATCTTTGTAAAAAGCTTTTTAATAAAAGCTTAAAACAAGCTTTTGAATAAAATTTAAAAAAAAAATTAAAAATAAAAGGTTTATAATAAAAGCTTTTAAAAAGTAGTTTTAATGAAAAAATGTAAAAGATTAAAACAAGCTTTAATTTAATAATGATTTTTTTAATAAAATCTTTTGAAAAGGCGGGATAATGAAACTTTTTTTTTAATTTTTTAACATTTTGAAAATTTAACTAATTTTTCTATCTAAACACCGTGTTTTCTAATCGTTAAACAGGGTGTTGATAAAATCTTAAAAAAAATAAAAAAAGTAAAAACAATTGAAAACAATGTGGAAATCTATAGTTTTGCAACATTTTTAAAATTCTTTAAAAAACTTTAAAATTTCGATGAGATTTTTCTAACTAAACACCCTGTTTTTTTTTTCTTCCATTAATTTGAAATACAATTTATTACGCTTGACTCTGAAGTAACTAAATAAATATATATTTATTTTATATTTATTATTTTTATTTGTTTTTATTTATTTTTTTTTTTCAATATGAAATCATTTTTAATAGCGAAACAATGACAATTTTTGTTTTGTAGAATTTTGTGTGGGCAGTTAGTGTTTTGGTGTAGCAAACCAGCTGTATAGTGTACACAATATATTGATAAGAGCGGGTTGTCTAAAATGCAGCTATTAAGTTAGGAAATTTATAGAAAAAGAAAAATACATAAAAACAATTTAAATAAAGGGGGGGGTCAATTTTTTAAAAAAAGTTTTTGTTTTTAAATTTTCTAGTCGAATTTATTTTGTTGCTTTTTTTAAGAATTTTGTTTTATTTTTTGTTTCCTGTTTAATTTTTTGAGATTTTTTCTTTTACTGCAATTGTTTTGCTTTTTTTTTCTTTCTTATTGTAAAGAGATCATTGACTTTTTCTTTATTTTTGCTTAAAAAAATTGCATGTTTTTGTTGGTTTTTTTTTTTATTTTCTTTAGTTTTGTTGTTGCTTTTTTATGACAATTTAAAAGTAAAAAATTTTACTTTTAAATTTATAATTAAATTTTCATAATTTCTTTTAATTTTATAAAATAATTTCACATATTTACAAACAACAAACTATTCCTCTAATTAACAAGATAATTACTTAATAAAGTGTTTATAAAACAATTATAAATTGTTTTTTTATTATTATTGTTATTTTGTCTTTAAAAAGTTAATGACTTTTACTTAAAAATAAAACGACCACAAATACCAACAAAAGTGAGGTATAGACAGACAGACGTCTGTGTTTGACTTTGAAATCAAAAAAAAAAAAAAAACAAAAAACACGTTAAAAGCGAACCCCTTTTAAAGGGAGTAGGAGAGAGTGATGGGGGTTAGCAAAGAGATAACACACAATTCCCACCAATAATAAACAACAACAAACAATATTAACACGTTTCGTTTAAAAAATACAACTTCGTTCAGAGACTAATGCGAGGCTTAAACGACACAACAACAACAGTTTAATAAAAAACCACACAGAAAAAACACAATTTACTTTAGATGGGGATCACTAATAAGAACTATTAAAACAACAAGATTTAATAATTCTATATAAAAAAAAAACTCAACGATCGCGAACGTCATCAAACAATACTGCGTCGAACGGACCGGGCCACAAACTAAATTAAACCGACGAAATTATTTAAACACATTAAAAAAGTTTTTGTATTTGTTTTTAGTTTTTTTCTCTTTTTTTTTTGTTATTTCACATGTTGGCAAATGTATGGCGAAATAATAAAAACAACAACAACAACAAAATTTACATCAGCAAAAACAACAACAACGCCAGCAACAAACCAAAACTAAACGGCCTCAAAAACCAAAAAAAGAATCAACCAAAAAAAACAAAACATAAATATTCTTTAAAAAAAAAAATAGAATAAAATTTAGGCTGCAGTAGCAACAGCAGCCACAAAAAGCGAAAAGACCAGTAACTAGTAGACACTTAAAGGGAATTAGTGTAAAACCAAAGAAACAGGAAGATAGTGTGAAAAGTTTAGAAACAAAGACAAAAAACTTTTAGACTAAATTCTTACCAAAAAGAAACAAACATTTTAAATAAAATTTCTAAAAAATGGCAAAAGTTTAGCTTTAATAAATAAAGCCAATATTAAATTCTATTAAACTACGAGGGTGGTTTGATAAGGGATTAAAATTTGTTTTAAAAATTTTATAAAATCTTCAATTTTATAAAATTTTTGTGCAATTAAAGAAATTTTCGAAAAAAAAGTCTTTATATAAACTATTTTTCTTCACTATACGAGGGTTGTTGGTAAATTACTTTAATTTTTTTTAGAAAATTTCTTTATTTTTTCTTTTTAATTTTTTCTATATTTTTTTTTAATTAAATTTAATATTATCGCAAAAAAGCCTGCATTAAAACCATTTTACTTCATTATACGAGGGCAGTTTGAAAATTATTTATATAAATTTTTAGAAAACTTTGCTTAACTGGTATAATTTTTAAACAAAATTAAAACAATATCAAAATAAAGCTTAACTACAACCACTTTTTCCTCATTATACGAGGCTAGTTTGAAAATTATTTAAATTTTGTTTTTAGAAATTTCCCACATTTGAAAATTATTTAAATTTTGTTTTTAGAACTTTTCTACATTTTAGACACGTTTTGATGCTTAATAATAAATTATTAATAAAAAGGCTTAATTTAAACAATTTTTTTTCATCAAACGAGGGTCATTTAAAAATTATTCGAAATTTTTTTTTAAGGAAATTTTAGTTTTTTTGTATTTATTAAACTAAATTATAATTTGAACAAAAATTATTAATAAAATTAGGTTTGATCAAAAATTATTAAATAAATTAATTTAAACAATTATTCTTCCTTATACGAGGGTCATTTGAAAATTATTTGAATTTTTATTTTTTTTAGAAATTTCATTAATTTTGTAAAATTATTAAGCTAAATTATAATTTGATCAAAACAAAACTACATTCCAGACATTTTGCTTCCTTATACGAGGGCAGTTTGAAAATTATTTTAAATATTTAAAAAAAATTTCTTTAATATGTGAAATTTTGAATCTTAATTGTAATAATACCAAAATAAGGTTTGATTTAAGCCATATTTCTTCCTTATACGAAGGCAGTTTGAAAATTATTTGAATATTTTTTAGAAAAACTTCTTTAACATATGAAATTTTGAAGTTAAATTATAATAATATAAAAATAAGGCTTGATTTAAGCCATTTTTCTTGGTTATACGAGGACAGTTTCAAAATTATTTGAATATTTTTTAGGAAAATTTCCTAAAATTGAGAAATTTTTAAGCTAAATTATAATATTATCAGAATAATTACAATGTTACCAAAACAAAGCTAGATTTTAGCTTTTTTTCTTCCTTATACGAGGGCAGTTTGAAAATTATTTACATATTTTTTTAGGAAACTTTCTTAAATTTATGAAATGTTGAAGCTTAATTATAATGTTATCAAAATAAAGCTTGATTTAAGCCTTATTTTCTTCCTTATACGAGGGTAGTTTGAAAATGATTTTAATATTTTTTATGAAAAATTTGTGAAATTTTGAAGCTAAATTATAATGTTATTAAAATAAGTTTTAATTAAAACATCATTTTTCTTCATTACACGAGAGCAGTTTCAAAATTATCTTATAGTTTTTTGGGAATTTTCTTATTTTTTTCTTTTTCACAAAAAAATTTAAAAATTTATAAAATTTTTTCAAAATAAATTTAAATATTTTTATACTTGTTTTGATTTAAACCTAATAAACGAGGATAGTTTTAAAATTACTTTATACATTTTTTTTTTGAATTTTTTTTTAATTTGTGGGTTTTATAAGCTTTTATGACATTATCATATTAGGCCTATTTAAAACAAAAGTTATACATATTTCTCCATTATACGAGGGACGTTTGAAAATTATTCTAAAAAAAAATGTTTGTGATAAATTCATAATTCTGAGGAATTTGTAAGCTAAATTGTAATCTTATCGAAAAAAACTAATATCTAAACCAATTTTCTTCTTTATACGAGGGTCGTTCGAAAATATTTTAAGATATTTTTTTTAGAAATTTTCTTTAATTTGTAGAGTTTTTAGCTATATTACAACATTACTAAAAAAGACTTTACTAAACTGATGTTTCCTCCAAATACGAGGGTCGTTTGAAAATTTTATATAATTTCATTTTATATAATTTCATAATTTTGATTATTTTTGAAGCTATATTGTTTTCCTATCGAAATAAATATTATTTAATAATGTTTTCCTTATTATACGAGGGTAGTTTGAAAGTCATTAAAAATATTTTTTTGGAAAATTTAAAAAAAATGTTTCTACATAATAATTTTGTCTTTGTTGTTGCTATTTTTTTCAACATTTTGCTGGGTTAGGTTCTCACCCAAAAAACCATCAAACATACATACATATACATTTTGCACATTGTCTGCATACAAAATACTTGTTGTCTTCATTTTAAATTTAAATGTAGTAATTGTCTTCATTCTTTTCGTTTTTCTTCTTTTTTTCAAAAACTTTTTTCACACAATACAAAAATTCTTTACATTATGCTTTAAAAATGGCCAATGAACTAAATGTAACAGTTAGCAAACAAAAACAAGTAATTGTGTATTTGACAAGATTTCAAAGAAGCCAAAGATTTTGCAGACAACACACAATAACTTTGTTGTTGTTGTAACTTTTAGTTTAGAAAGAAGAAATTTGTATTGCAAAATAATGTCTGTCATAAATTACAAAATATTTAGGTAGACGATATTATAGATGTCATTTCTAAATTTAAAAAGAATTTATGGTATTTGGACAATTAAAACACAATGTTAGCGTTAAGCGACACTTGTGTTTTAGTTCAAAAAATCTTTCAATTTATAACAAATATGAAAAAATACTTTCTTTAACAGTAAAAACTACAAACTTTGTTAATTTTTTTTGGAAAAATTTTATAAAAGGTCAAAGGTCATAATTATAAAAATTACTATTTTTCCATTTAAAAACCTTAAATATTTCTTTAAACCATGAATACATCTAATTTATTTCAAAACTTTTAAAATTTTCTATAAATTAAAAAAAAATATTAAAAGGTCAAAGGTCATACTTTAAAAATAACACTAAAATTCAATAAAAATTGTTTCATTTTTATAACATTATTTCAAAAAACTAAATAATTACACAGAATATGTTAAAAATCTGCTAAATTATGATTTTTTAGCAAAAAGGTCAAAGGTCAAACTTTTAGAAATTCAAATATTTATACATAAAAACGTAAAATTCAACTAAAAGCATGGAAAATTAGAAATTATAGAGAAAATATGCAAAAAAAATCAAATATATTAAACTATTCCATATAAAAGGTCAAAGGTCATATTTATAAAACTAATTATTTATCAATATTATTGTTTTATTTCAACTATGACATAAAATGTGGAAAATTTTTAAAAACAAATTAAAAACAATATAAAATTCTAGAAATTTTATTCAATTTTAACACTTCTATCTACAAAAAGGTCAAAGGTCAATCTATAAAAATGTTTTATTTTGTAAAGAAGACCAAATATTCGATATGTTTATTTAAAGATTATTGAAAATTACTAGAAAGATGTGAAAATAACTGGGGATATTTACAATTCAATGCTAAAAGCTCAAAGGTCATGTTATAAAAAACTTTGGTAAATAAGGTCAAGTTTGTAATTTGTTTTTATTAGAAGAAAAATTTTGTTTTATTTAAAGAAAAATTTTGAATTTAGAGCTATTTATGCTAATTTTTGTAATTTTATTGTTAGAGGTCAAAGGTCAAATTGTTTGAAACTTGTTATTTTTCTATATAAATTAGTAAACTTGTCTGAAAGTTATATAATATAAAGAAAATATTTGAAATTTGTTTAAGATGTTTTAAATTTCTTAAATTTTGAGATAAAGGTCAAAGGTCAAGTTGCTTAAAATTTATTATAAACAAGTTATAGAAGTTTTTAAAAATGTAAAAATCTATGGGAAATTAATTAAATATGTGAAAATAGGCGATATTTTTGTAAAATTTTATAACTTTGTGACATTTATTACTAAAGGTCAAAGGTCAAATTGTTTGAAATTTATTATTTTTAAATTTTAAAAACTATGAAATAAGTAAAATCTTTAGGAGATGTAGAATTTTAAAGAAAATTGTTTAAATTTCTTAAATTTTCTAACTAAAGGTCAAAATTTAATTTGTTTAAAGTTTAAAATTCGTATTTATTTTAAATTCTTAAGTATTTAATATACTTTAATTTAGATATTGCATTTCAAGAATTCAATATTTTTCTTGTTACTTTTAATCCATTTATTACTTTGTAAATATCTACATCTGCATTTTGTTTCTAATTTATGATAAATTGCATACTTATGCCCTTAAGCTATAATAATAATACTTGTGTGTATTTTACAACAAAAATCACTTAATTTTCCATATTAATGTTGCATAAAGTTCTTGAGTTTATAAAAAGATATTTATTTTTAATTTACTGTCAGAGAGCACAAGTGTTTAGTGTCAATTTTTGTTGCTAGACATTTGACAGATGAACGTCAACACAATTATAAAGGAATTTATGAAAAGTTAAGTAAAAGGGCTTCAAATACTTAAAACAATTATGGAAAAAAATGTTTGAAAAAGAAAACTTTCAAAGACTGACATAAAACAATTTTCCAAATACAAGGAAAGGTTTTCTTTTAATATTTTTAAAACAAAATCATTGTGATTTTAATATTCAATTTTTATTATGACTTTTTTACTTAAACAACACATTTTGAACACATTTACAGTGTAAAACTAAAAATAAATTTATTTATTACGGGGCATTAGTTTTTGTAAGTTTAATTTTTGTTCATAAAGCAAAAAAAAGTCTAATAAAAACTAATTGAATTTTGTTAGGCGAACAAAAAAAAATTCAAAACAATTATTAGCAAAATAAATATTTAGAAGAATATGCAAAAATAAATGTACAAATAAACATTGAAAAGCAAAAATATGTACAATAAACATGAATGAGATCAGCAAGACAATAATAACTAGAGAAAAATAAGAATAAATGTGAATTTTTCTAAAAGATTAGGGAGTCTCTGACGTAAAAAATTTAAAAAAATGATTTTTTAGACAATGAATAGCTTTAAAAAGCTTAGCAACATGTTTACAAGCTTAGCAACATTTTTAAAATAAAGCAAATTTATAACTAAAACAAATTTTATATAAAGAAGTTATAAAATTTTATTTGATTAGCTAACATTTTGCTTAGCAACATTTGGTGTGTTTAGCAACATTTTAGAAAAATTTTTAATAAAATAAATTTTGTATAAAAATTGCAAAGAATTTACAAAATTAATAAAATTTTACGTATTTCCTCACATTTCGTTTTGAAAATATTTAGCAACATGTAGAAATGTAGCGCAACATTTAGAAAAATAAAGTTTATTTAAAGACAAATTTATATTAATAAAAAAATATAAAACTTTTACGTTTTAATCACTTTTTTTCTCATATTTCGTTTTAAAAATGTTTAGCAACATGTAGAAATGTAGCGCAACATTTGAAAAAATAAAATTTTTCTAAATACATATTCATAAACACTTTTAAAATTCTCAAAATTGCTTTGGAATTTGAGAAAAAGCCTTAGCAACATTTCGCAAAGTTCAGCAACATTTTGAATTTTTGTTAAAAACTTATAAAATTTAGTAATTCTTAATAGTAAACGTAATAAAGTTAAAAATCATTTGAAATTTTTGAAAATTTGTCTGTTTTAAGCAACATTTTTAAAGAAAATAACTTGGCAACATTTGAAATTTTCCAGCAACATTGAAAAAAGTTAATATTTAAAAAGGAAAATTTTAACTTTAAATAAAAACATTTATGTTTAAGGTAGATTTGGCTTTAAATATCATAAAATTAGCTTATCAACATTTTGTTAGTTTCAGCAACATTTTAAGTTTTTGTTAAAAAAATTAAGAAATTTATAACAAATTTTAATGTTTCTATAAAATAAAGAAAATAAACTATAATTTTATGATAAAAATTTCATGTTGCTGGCAACATTTTGCTGGAAAAAAAGTTAATTTTTTCAAGTTAAAGGAAATACTTAAGTTCTCTTAGCAACATTTGAAGATTTTGTTAAACAAATTTTAAAATTATGAAAATTTTTTGTTGTTTTAACAATGCAATGAAATTAATGCTTAAAAATTTAACAAAATTTCCATGTTGCTAGCAACATGTTGCCTATGAAAAGAAAATATTTAGCTTAAAAAGACAAAAATATAAAGATTTTTTTAAAACGTTTCAGAACCCATTTTAGAATTTAAATTTAATTTAAATAAATATTTATTTGTGTTCTTGAGCCTCCCTAATACTCTATTTAATTTATATACTTTTAACATTACAAACAAAATTGTTTAAATACTATTTAACTTTAATAAGATTACCCTCCATTTAGATGTTTACAAATGTAAAATAAAAATTTCAAAAAAAAAATAATTACAAAAAAGAGAAACTAACTGTAAAACAACAACTAAACAGTTACATACGTTTCCCATTAAAGTACAAAAATACTATTTCCGGTTAAAAATTCTGAAATAAAAAAATCAAAGACTAACTAGTACATCAAAAGAAAATTTTGTTTTTAAACAAAAAATTTTTTCTAGGTTAAGCCTGTTTGCTCACACACACACGCACACACTCACCAATAGTAAAATAAAATCAATATTTTAGTAGTAATCTACTATTGATTACAAATTCCCCCTCCTTTCTTACTCTCTTATCAAAAATTCAATTTCATTTACAATCATTTAAGGCGAACAAATGTAATCAATTTGTTGCAGTTTCCAATTTTCTAAAAATCTATCTCGTTTATTATTATCTGATTACTGAGAAAATCAAAAGTGTAGTCAATTAAAAACTAATTCAAATTTGTTATAGAAACTGGACTTGTTTCATTATTAAAGAAGATTTTAGATAAAAAGAAAATCTACAAAAAGAATAAATGAGGTCATTACATGGAGGCTGTGAAGGAAGGCTAATTGTAATCATAAAATAAGAAAAAAAAGTGAAACTTTTTTTTTTATTTTTTCCATATAGAATTTCCGTTATAAATTGTGATAAAGTTAATGCTTAAGAACAAAAGAATTATAAATTTGCTAGAAGTATGTTATTGAAACTGAGTATTTGAAAGACTATAGAGTGATATATAGTCAAGACTATAGAGTGATCTATAGTCAAGACTATAGACTGATCTATAGCCAAGACTATAGAGTGATCTATATTCAAGACTATAGAGTGATCTATATTCAAGACTATAGAGTGATCTATAGTCAAGACTATAGAGTGATCTATAGTCAAGACTATAGAGTGATCTATAGTCAAGACTATAGAGTGATCTATAGTCAAGACTATAGAGTGATCTATAGGCAAGACTTTAGAGTGATCTATAGTGAAGGCTATACAGATCTATAGTCAAGACTATAGAGTGATCTATAGTCAAGACTTTAGAGTGATCTATAGTCTAGACTTTAGAGTGATCTATAGTCAAGAGTATAGAGTGATCTATAGTCACTAGTATAGAGTGATCTATAGTCAAGAGTATAGAGTGATCTATAGTCAAGAGTATAGAATGATCTATAGTCAAGACTATAGAGCGATCTATAGTCAAGACTATAGAGTGATCTATAGTCAAGACTATAGAGTGATCTATAGTCAAGACTTTAGTCCGATCTATAGCAAAGACTATAGACAGATCTATAATCAAGATTATAGACAGATCTATAGTCAAGTTTAGACAGATCTACAGTCAAAGTTTAGTCATGACAATAATCAGGTCTATAGTATCAGCAACATTTTGCCTACTTTAAGCAACATTTTGTGTTCCCTTTAAATGTATTGGATTTTTGCCAAATATTTTTGTAAAAAATCTCTCTTTAAAATACCTTTCACACTAACAAATGTTTTGTTATATTCACAACCAATACTCTTACATATTTACAATAATTTAAGTTTATTTTACAGCAACAGACACACACATCATTACGTTAGAAACACATATAAAAAAAATCAATAAAAATTGATTTAAAACAAACACTAAAACGCCATTAATACTCACGTCGTTATCTTCTTCTTCGTTGGTGGGAGAATTATGCATATTTTAATTATAAATATTCTTGTTTTCTAATATTTAAAATATGTTTAAAAAAAAAAATTTAGGGAAATTGTTTTTTTTTTTTAATTCCTATTAAATCAAACGAAATTTCACACGCAAATTCTTAACTGTAACTAAATGTTCAAATACATGACCATAACATTTTATATGACAATATTTCGTTTTGGTGTACAACTGACCCCCCCTCTTCCGAGAACTTTATAAATGTTTTATAGAGCAGACAATAACTATTGTCAGTGTTTAGTTAGAAAATTAACTAAACGAATTTTTTTATACTAAGTGATGTTTTCAAATATTCATAGATGTTTTTTGGTTGGTTTTGGCTTTTTTACTAGACACTGTTAAATATTTCCAGGGCAATTAGTGTTTTATTTTCAATTTTATTAATTATTTATGACGGGTTTTTTTTATTTGTTGTGTTTTTTGTTTTCCAGTTTCAAAGACAAGGGGGTGCAGAATGGGTCATAAAACACCCAAGAGAAAAGCTAATATATTAATCGAAATGACATTTTTGAACTTTAGTTGTAAAATTACAAAAATAAAATGAAAAAAATGCAAATTTAAAGCGAAATAAACGCTCTTAAAACCATCAGCAACATTTTAAAAAGTGTTGGCAACATGTTTCGTATTAGAGAAAAATAAATAAAATTTGTAATTGTAAACTTTTATATCAAACTTTAGCATAGTTATGGTCTAGAAAAGCCCTAAAAGTCTTAGCAACATTTATCGAATTCTTAGCAACATTTTTAAATTCTTAGCAACATTTTGTAAATGTTGCTTAAAATTACTTAATTTAACACAAAAATTCATTTAAAATCTTCTAAAACATGGTAATGAAAGAGATTTATGAAATTTTTTCCAAAATATGCTTTTATATTTTTAGAGCATATTTTAGCATATTTCGTTAAAATCCCAATTTAACTTCCAAAAAATCTACTACTAAAAACTACTTTTTTGTTAAGAAAACAAAAATTTTGAAAAATATGTTTTTTACTTTTTAGAGCATATTTTCGCATATTTGTGTAAAATCAATAAAAATATTGACAAAAATCCACTAAAAGCACATAAAAATGGTTATTTGTATGGTATTAAGCAATTTGCGAAAATATGCTTTTAAGAGCATATTTTAGCATATTTGCCAAAAGTTTACAATTGAACTAAAATATCTCCCAAAAATCCACTATTGTTTAAAACAAGTTCTTTGAAAGAAAAATGGTAAATTATGGAAATATGCTTTTTATATTATTAAAGCATATTTTAGCATATTTGCTAAAACTTCAAATTTAATAGAAAATATCTGTGAAAATAACATAGAAAAGCTGTAAAATCTTTAAAATTTTATTAAATTAACATAAAAAATCAATTTAACATCAATTTCGTTTTCACGGAAAATATGAAAAGCATATTTTTTCCTAAAAAGCATATTTCAGCATATTCCCGTAAATACCTTAGATTTTATGTAAATTTGATCTAAAATAACTTGTTTTAACAATTTTCTTTTAAATTTCACTCAAAATAGACTTTTAAATACCGAAAGCATATTTTTGCTTAAAAAGCATATTTTGGCATATATAACTAAATTCATTGAAATTAGTTAAGAATTTTGCTCAAATTATCATTTTTGACTATTTTTCGATTGTTATTACAAGAGAAAAGCCTAGAAAACTAAAAGCATATTTTTGCTTATTTTAGCATATTTTTGTAAATTTGCTTGAAATCTTTATAATTAAGCTTTACTATTATTTTTAGACCATTTTCCACACAAAATAAACAGAAAAAAGGGAAAAGCATATTTTCGTTAAAAAAGCATATTTGAGCATTTATCAGTTTATTAAAGAATTTTCGTAAAATAATTTCTTTTAATCATTTCTCGATTGTTTTTTAATAAAAAAAAACTTGAAAAATCAAAAAACATATTTTGGTTTAAAAAGCATATTTTAGCATTTTATATAAATTCTTTGATTTTTTAAAGATTTTAGCTTAAATAAGTATTTAAGACCATTTATATGTAATTTTTACACAATATAGAACGAAAATATAAAAGCATATTTAAGCATATTTACTCATTTTACTTAAATTGTCAAATTTTCATAGAATTTCTTTAGAATAAGTAATTTTGAGTTTTTCTCGTTAATTTTTAGGGAAAATGCCTAAAAATGCTTTAAGCATATTTTTGCTAATAAAGCATATTTCAGCAAAATTCATAAGTTTATTAGAAAATTTTGCCAGAATAATTACTTTTGATCACTTCTAGATTGTTTTTTTAATGAAAAACTAGAAAATTTCAAAAGCATATTTTAGCATATTTCTATAGATTTGCAGGATTTTCATAGATCTAAGCTTAAATAAGTATTTAAGACCATTTATAGGTAATTTTTACACTATACAGACTGAAAATATAAAAGCATATTTTTGCATATTTTAGCATATTTTTGTAAAATCTATAGATTTTAGCTTAAACAACAATTTTAAATATATTTTCTTGTATTATTAAGAGTTTTGCTTACTTGTTCATTTAAATTTTCACACATTTCCAAACTGATGCCATTCATTTTGCTATTGTTGTTGTTGTTATTATTCTCACTTAAGGCTTTTTCCTCGTAATCACAGATTAATTTATTTTTAAAATTTTTCAAATTTTCCAATTTAAAACCGTTTGTATTGGTATTATTTGTTTTATTATTACATTTATTTGTTAAACTTTCGTAATTAATAATTTTATTATGATTATTGTTATTACACTCTGTATCCACTAGTTTATTATCGATAAATATTAGGGAATTTGGACCCGATGGCACAATATCATCAAAATCTTGTGGATTTAAACTAAGAAATGTCTCTTGATCGATGAGTATAGGAGGATGTTTACTATAATCTGTTTCGTAACCACCACCAACACTGCCACAACCTAGAGAATAGGCTTGTGTATTGTTTGTGGGATTGTTAAAGTTTAAATTTAAATCTTCTAAACTTTCATTCGATAGTTTATGACTAGCTGAACGATCTCCAAATTTAAGAGTATTATTTAGTAAGGATTTCTTTTGATTATTGGATGCTGTGTTCGATGAAGAGCAGTTTGTTGCAGTTGATGTTGTTGGGCCTACAAATTCAAATTGTCCAGCCCACATATCATAGGCCAAATCGATACTATCCGGTTGACTGGCGGGTTGACTACTCATGATTTAGTTGAGAGATAGTTTTTTTAGTTGTTGGAAGGGCGGGTGTTTGTAGTTGAGTATTTTAAAAGTTTTTTTAAGGCACTAGTTTTGTTTTTGTAGGAAGACTTTTAAAGAGATTTTTTTCTTTTTGGTTTTTCAATCAAACAATTTTTACATGTTTTTTTTTTAGTTAAAATTGTAGATTTCTATAAAAAATAATTAGATTACATTATTTAATTACACAACTCATTTTAAAATTAACACCTTAACTTTTAGTTTTAATATTTACTTTAGCATTAAAATGTGATTAATTGAATTGTCAAACTTTTTTAATTTCTTTTAATTTGATTCACAAGAGAATGAAAAAAAAATTACTATATTTTGCTTTAAAAAGTTTTGTTAATGATTTTCTTGTTTGTTTTAAACAAATTTACATTAAAATATCAAAAATTTATAATAGCATATTTTGGCATATTTTGGCATATTTCAAATTAAAGCTAAAATTGTATAGACTTTTGGTAAAAATTATGTCAGTTTTAATACCTCATCAAAATATTCAAATTTCATGAAGGCATATTTTGGCATATTTTCATAAAAATGCCTACTTTTAGCTAAAATCAGCAAAAATTTGATAACATACACTTCCCGGCTTAATTATTTTTGCTAAAATTATGCCAGTTTTAATACCCCATCAAAATATTAAAATTTTAAGAAAACATATTTTAGCATATTTTTCATTAGAAGGCATATTTTTAACTAAAATTAGCAAAAATTTTATATCCAACACTTCCCGGCTTAATAAATCAATAAATTTTGAGTAAAATGCTAAGAATTTATGAAAGCATATTTTAGCATATTTTCATATTAAGGCATATTTGGCCCAAATTTTCTGTTTTTTAACACAACATCTATCAGATTTTAATACCTCATGATTATTTTATGAATTTACAACAATTTTGTATGAAAATTTTTTAAATTTACGAAAGCATATTTTAGCATATTTTCAAATTCAAGATTTTTTGGTTAAAATTGCCTACATTTTAGTAAAATATCATCCACATTTTAATACCTCACGATTATCTAGTTAATTTGCATCAATTTTATGGCAAAAATTCATAAATTTACGAAAGCATATTTTGGCATAATTTTCTATAAAGGCATATTTAATCGAAATTTCGTAAATTTTAGCATAATATCGTTCAGATATAATACCTCACTTTTAATTTGTTAATTTACTACAATTTTATAGCAAAATTTTGTAAATTTAGGAAAGCATTTTTTAGCATATTCTCATTTTAAAACATATTTGGCCCAAATTTTCTATTTTTAACATAATAACATTCAGATTTTAATACCTCCAAATTATATTGTTAATTTGAAACAATTTTATGGCAAAATTTTGTAAATTTAGAAAAGCATATTTTGGCATATTTTTTAATAAAAGCATATTTAGTATAAAATTATTAAAATTTCAATAACTAATGCTTTTCTTCTTAATTTTCAACAATTTTTTTGTGAAATTTCCAAAATGAAAGAAAGCATATTTGGGCATATTTTGCAATTAAAGTATATTTAGTATAGAATCATTAAAATTTCAATAAATAACGTTTTTGTTGTTTATTTTCAACAATTTTCTGGTAAAATTTCCAAAAATTACGAAAAATTTTTAAAATTTTATTTCATTATTTTTTTAAATTAGTATTTTCCATAATTTTGCGATATTTTAACAATTAAGAAGAGTTTTGGTACTTTTATAAAAATCTACTTTTTAATGAGATCAAATTAACTTTAGTTACTTTTTTTAAATACTTATTTAATTTCAAAACGTGACCTCATTATCAATTTTAAAAAATTTCATTTTTAAATAATAATTTCTATTATATTTTAGTACTTTTGTTGTTATTACCTAAATATTATTAGGATTACAAAATGTTTGTTTATTAAAGAAATAAAATAACAACAAATATCTTTGAAAAAAACGAAATTGTCATTATTTTGCTACGAATAAAATAACTACTATTGTAGGCGGCTGGCAGCATTTTTTTCCCAATATCTTTTTTTAACCATTATGGTCAAACCAGATGCAAGACAGCAACTTGTGGTGGAGTTAAGTTGTTTTAACTGTTAGTTGGTTGATATTACAAAAATAATTAAAATTTCTGCTTGGTTGCCTTGAAGTCTAGATAAAAATCCATAAAACACACCTTTTATGAAAATTTTACAAAAACCACATACTAAGAAGAAAAAAAAAACAAACTACACGTGACGTTTATTACCATCAAGCAGGAAGTTTTTCTTAAAAAAGAAAATTATTTAAATTTTTAAAAAATTAAAAACAGTTTTACAATAATTAAGAAAAAATTGCTAAAATTACATTTTATTTCTCAGGAAATTTTTATTAAAATTTTAAAAACGTCTGCACTTGTTAACAGTTTAATTTTGTATTTTCAGCATAAAAATTCACTTAACAATGCCAAAAACAAAAAATTCCTAACAAAAATTGCAAAAAAAAAAAACTAAACACACACTAGGAATTCATGAGTTATATGTTTGTATCCACACCAAAACGTGAGTTAAGTGAAAGTTGTTGGGATGTTATAAAAAAAAAACGAAACTGCAAATGACAAAACCAAAAAAACTTAACAATAACTAACTTTAATATGTTTGTTTTCATTTTCATAATAATTGTTTAAAAAAAAACTACATAATGTTAATAGACTAGTCATAGTCTTCATTATAATCATTATTAAGTTGGTTTTAATTATTGAAGGCCGTTCGTTCGTTCATTCATTTTTTCAATTTTCTATTTTCTCATCTTCACCAACATGTCATTTGTCAGTTGGTTTTGGCTTGAAAATTAAATGTAATTTAAAATAATTGTTTGTGGTTTAATAAAGTCAATGTATGTTTGAAATGTAATTAATAGTGTTAATTTGTTTCACATTTTTTATACAAAAGGAAAAGTATATTTTTTAAAAGTTTTCATTTAAAAAGTAAAATAATCCACAACCATTCGACAACAACACTATCGATATCATGATCCAATCCATATTTGTGTCTATAGTCTAGTTTATTGTGTAGAGTCTTATCTAGAGTTTAAACTTGTATCTAGTCTATAGTCTAGTCTATAGTCTAGTCTATAGTCTAGTTTATAGTCTAGTCTATAGTCTAGTCTATAGTCTAGTCTATAGTCTAGTCTATAGTCTAGTCTATAGTCTAGTCTATAGTCTAGTCTATAGTCTAGTCTATAGTCTAGTCTATAGTCTAGTCTATAGTCTAGTCTATAGTCTAGTCTATAGTCTAGTCTATAGTCTAGTCTATAGTCTAGTCTATAGTCTAGTCTATAGTCTAGTCTATAGTCTAGTCTATAGTCTAGTCTATAGTCTAGTCTATAGTCTAGTCTATAGTCTAGTCTATAGTCTACTTTATAGTCTAGTTTATAGTCTAGTTTATAGTCTAGTCTATGGTCTAGTCTATAGTCTAATCTATAGTCTAGTCTATAGTCTAGTCTATAGTCTAGTCTATAGTCTAGTCTATAGTCTAGTCTATAGTCTAGTCTATAGTCTAGTCTATAGTCTAGTCTGTAGTCTAGTCTATAGTCTAGTTTATAGTCTAGTCTATGGTCTACAGTCTAGTCTATTGTCTACAGTCTAGTCTATAGTATAGTCTATAGTCCAGTCTTTATTCTATAGTCTAGTTTATAGTCTAATTTATAATCTAATCTTTAGTCTTGGCGTTAGTTCGGTCTTACTTCAGTTTTGTACTCAAACTCAACTACAGTTTGTAGTCAAAACTTTGAGAAATTCCATTCTATAATAAATTGTTATTTTTTTTTCTAATTAATGATATTTTGATTGAAATCTTCAATTTAAGTTTGAACAAAAAGGTATCAAATTTATTTTAAACTTGAATTTATTACAAAGTATGAACATAAAACAAATTGTTAGTTTAAAACAGTTAGGGGCATTTTATAAAAATGTTCTGCACAGGGGTTACCTAAGAGATTTAGTAACGAAAAATGGATACTTTTAAACAAATTTAGAGCTATTGAGAAAGATTTACACCTAAGCTTACATTTGAATAAACTGGCCATCACTGCTTTAATTTTGTTTGAATATGTATGTATAACTTTGCAACCACTTTTCAGAAGATTGTTTAAAAATTTTGAATTTCTATAGTTTATTATTACATTTTAGAGGTTTTGTTTTAACACAACAAACAATTGCAGTTGTTGTTAATTTTTTTTTTTTAAGTTCTTTATTTAAACCAACGGAGCGTGCAATACAAAACAATTAGATGCTAGATATAAGATTTTTGCTAAAAATATAAAGAAATGAAAAAAAACACAGAATTGTTAAAAGCTAAATAAGTAAGTAAGTAGCCTTATGTTTAAGACTACTAAAAGTAGTTTTGTAGTAAAACTACTAGTTTAAAGAAAAAACCAGGCTTTAACTGGTGGAAAATCTTGGGGAGAAAAACAAAAACTTGTTAGTTAGTTGGCTAACTGGCTGGCTGCATGGTTGGTTTAAAAGAAAATGTAAAAAACTAGAATAAAATCATGTTCATGTAATAATAACTTTAAGGGTACCACAGAAACAAAACAATAATAGCAAAAACTATAAAATATTCAACTGGCTTTTTACACTCATTTTTTATAAAAAAAAAAACAAAAAACAAAAATCATTTAAACAAAAGAAGAAGGTAATTTTTTTATGAAAAAAAACATAATTTAACGCTTTATGACTTTGGACAAGAAAACCCAAAAACATGTTTAGGAATCAAGAAAAAACTAATTCAGAAAATGCTAAATACATACAAAACCATGCGCCCGTCCAAACTATTCCATGTCCGTCCTTCCGTCCGTCCGTCCATCCATCTCTAACAACATTTAAAAGGTGTAATATGACTGGAAATTGTATTTTAATATGTTCGTTTTTTATTATTCTTTTTAAGAACAATATTTCTAAAATTGTTTCTTTCTTCTTCATTTTTCTTTTAGTTTGAAAGTATGTATGACAATCAACCAGCTAAAGAACTTTCTAATGCAAAAAGGCGGAAGTCATGCGCTGCACATTAAGGTAGTTGCAGTCTCGTCAGTTATTCCATTGTTTGTTTGAATTTTGAATTTTTATAACTGAAGGGGGAGGTTGGAAAAAATAGGTTTTTTTTTTCATTCTTTCTTTTTTCTTCAAATTATATGTGCAGTCACGTGGATTTGTAATAAAAAATAATTGCTTTAATAAGTTATAATAACAAAAAATAAAAAGAACCTTAGTAGAAGAACAGCAGAATCTTTTGAAAGCGGAAAGAAATGTGTTTGAAACATTAATAGAATTTGTTGGTAATTGTAGGCAATGGCTAGTTGTTACAAGTGTTTTGCTTGGAACAGTACCTTGAAAGGGTGTGCTATTGGATTATATTAAAGACTAGGGAACAGACTAGACAATAGACAAGACTATAGATTAGTATATTATACGAGACATTAGAAGAAATGAGTCTAGTCTATAGTCTATTCTATAGTCTAGTCTAGTCTATAGTCTAGTCTATAGTCTAGTCTATAGTCTAGTCTATAGTCTAGTCTATAGTCTAGTCTATAGTCTAG
>NC_060953.1:4891949-4893780 GCF_022045245.1 Lucilia cuprina | reverse complement strand
TTCTGTTCTAGTTCTGTTCTAGTTATGTTCTAGTTCTGTTCTAGTTCTGCTCTAGTTCTGTTCTAGTTCTGTTCTAGTTCTGTTCTAGTTCTGTTCTAGTTCTGTTCTTGTTCAGTTCTTGTTCTTGCTTTGTTCCTGTTCTGTTCTGTGCTTGTTCTGTTCTAATTCTATTTTATTTCTATAATTTCCATCCCTGTATTTTTGTTGTTGTTTTTAACAAAATGTAAACATTTCTTATGAATCCAACATATGTTAATCTGAATATATTCTGGGAGAGTTTATGGATGAGGGTGTGTGTTTTGTTTCTTTCTTTTATGAGTACTTTTATCAATTGTCTCCCTCTCAATTGTATAAACCGTTAATTTACTTATAAGGGATAATTGTTGTTGGTTTATTATTGCTGTTTTTGTATTCATATATTTTGTTTTTGTATTTTTGTTTTCAATTATGTAAAAAAGAGGAAGTTTAGATGGGAGCGTATCCCCCTTTATTGTTTTTTTTTTATTTTCAAAAAAGAGAGCGGATTTTTAATTGAAATATTTCACTGTTAATGAAATTTGATTAAGTAATTGTTTGTTTATGACACTCATGCTCTCTCTCCCGTTTATTGTGTATTGTTGATAATATTTACTTGTAATTCCGTAAATTAATGTAAACTTTGAACTTGTTTTTTGTTAGAAACATGATAAAGAAATTATTTTTGTGTAATATTTTTGAGTTATAAACAAACTTTTAAAAGTTTTGTTTAACAAAAGACTCCTCTCCCTTAAAAGTTTTCATTGTTTTAAAGAACTGTTTTATGCTAATTTTTAAGTTTTTTTGCTGTGTTTTTCATTTTATTGTGTATATTCAGCATTTATTTTTTATTGTTGTTTGTATCGAGGGATCTGAGTACTTGGGGTTTATTTTAATGATCATTCATGTTGGTGGATTTTTTTGTTCTTTTTTTTTTTTTGAGAGAGAGTACAATTTTCCTCCATATTTGTTTTTGTTTGCCGTGAGTTTTTTTGTTTGATTTCTTCAGTTCTGTTGATTACTCGCAGGGGGTTCGTGAGTAGTTTGGGTAGTGTTAACCGTGAATTTAGTTAGCGAAGATCGCATTTTTCAATTGATTAGACGTGAGACAGAGTAGACAATTTTTTTCTAATTTAATTCAAATTAAATTGAAAGAAAATCTAAAAATTATTAAAAAATCAACAAAAAAGTAAAACAAAACCAAACATAAGTTAATTAATAATATCAACAAACAAAATAAATAAAAAAAAATCAAAAATAAATAGAAATTGTCACGGCTAAATAAAGCCAAAAAAAGTAAATAAAACAAATAAATTAATAAATAATAAAGTAAATAAATGATTAAAACTCTACATCAAAAGTTTTATTAAGAAAGAAATTCTTAAATAAATATTAAAAGCAAAACATACATATTTCAAAAATCATATAATAAATATTAATAAAATGTTCAATTTCAAACAATTGCAAAATAAAATTTAAAATAAAAATTAAAAAACAATTTGTTTTCAAAATTCTTTAGAAAATTTTATAAAAGCGATAAAAATCTCTCATTAAAATAATTGGGTGAATAATAAATTATGAAATACAGAAGTGATTCATAAAAGAATGAAATTTTGATTTACAAAACATTTATTAAAGAAAATAAAAATTAAAAAATATAAACAAAATTAAGAGTTATTTAGTTTAGTTCTACTTCAGTTCTAGTTCTGTTCTAGTTCAGTTCTAGTTCAGTTCTAGTCCAGTTCTAGTTCAGTTCTAGTTCAGTTCTAGTTCTGTTCTAGTTCTGTTCTAGTTCTGTTCTAGTTCTGTTCTAGTT
>NC_060953.1:4888374-4891849 GCF_022045245.1 Lucilia cuprina | reverse complement strand
AGTCTATAGTCTAGTCTATAGTCTAGTCTATAGTCTAGTCTAAAGTCTAGTCTATAGTCTAGTCTATAGTCTAGTCTATAGTCTAGTCTATAGTCTAGTCTATGGTCTGGTCTATAGTCTAGTCTGTAGTCAAGTCTTTAGTCTAGTTTTAAGTCATGTCTATAGTCTAGTCTATAGTCTAGTCTTTATTCTACTCTATAGTCTAGTCTATAGCCTAATTTGTAGTCTAGTCTATAGTCTGTTCTTTAGTCTAGTCTATAGTCTGCAGTCTAGTCTATAGTCCAGTCTATAGTACAAACTATAAACTAGTCCGGTCTATAGTACAAACTTAAGTCCGAAGTATAGATCAGTCTATACAGACTTTTTTTCTTTTATTTTCTTAACTATTCTCATGACTTAAAATTTATGACTCAATTTGCAATTCTAGCTAAATAAATTTTAATTAAAACACACACACAAAAGTATTTATATTAATTAAAATAAATGGCTCCACAAACTATCAGCATTTGTAACGTAATGATCATGATCACTATAAAGACCATTTATACTATTTTCTACCCTTTTTTATAAAGAAAACAATTCATACAATTGAGTTAAAATTCTTACATATTATGAATTTGATTTTCTTTTTTTTTCATTCTACAAAAAGATGCGTCAATTTCCTTTGACTGATTCACTTTAATTTGTTTGAAATTTTGCAAATAAATTTGTTTGTATTAAGTATTTTATTTTCATTACGTTTTTAAAGTCTTTTTTTCGTTTCATATAAAGATTTTTCCTTGAATTTTAATTTTGAAATCATAATAAATTTTGCGTTAAACTCTCTTAACATCTGTTGGCAAAGGCCTTAGAAATTTTGAATCATCTTAGAATAATTGATAAATTTTTATGAGTGTTTGTCTATAGACATATAAAAAATACATATACTAAATAACAAAATATTAGATCACTTTTCATAATTAAATTGTCTTGAGGCCAAGTAGACAATAATATGTGCTTAAGAATATTGTGTCATAAATTTGTATGTATTTATCAAAGATGACCGTTTAAAAAATATTCTACAATAATAAATAGAAATAATTTTTATGCTTAACTGAACTAAGTAAGTCTTAACATCATTTATGTGTATCTTTCGTAAACTTTGTTGCAGAAATAATTCAAATAAATTCCTACAACCACGACAAATAACCGTCACATTAGTGTCTTCTATAGTCTAGCCAATAGTCTAGACTGAAGTTTTATCTGGCCTATAATCTGGTCTCAACTCTTGCTTCTAGTCTGAATTATTGTAGTCAGGTTTATTGTCTGATATCTGGACTACAGTCAAGCATATATTCTGGACTATAGACAAGACTATAGTATGGACTACATACAAGACTATAGTCTGGAGTATAGACAAGACTATAGTCTGGAGTATAGACAAGACTATAGTCTGGACTATATACAAGACTATAGTCTGGACTATAGACAAGACTATAGTCTGGACTATAGACAAGACTATAGTCTGGACTATAGAAAAGACTATAGTCTGGACTATAGAAAAGACTATAGTCTAAACTATAGACAAGACTATAGTCTGGACTATAGACAAGACTATGGTCTGGACTATAGACAAGACTATAGTCTGGACTATAGAGAAGACTATAGTCTGGATTATAGACAAGACTATAGTCTGGACTATAGACAAGATTATAGACTGGACTACAGACAAGACTATAGTCTGGACTATAGACAAGATTATAGACTGGACTACAGACAAGACTATAGTCTGGACTATAGACAAGACAATAGTCGGAACTATAGACAAGACTATAGTATGTCTATAGTCTGGACTATAGCGAAGACTATAGACAAGACTATAGTCTGGACTATAGAGAAGACTATAGACAAGACTATAGTCTGGACTATAGACAAGACCATCGTCATAGTCTGGACTATAGTCTGGACTATCGTCTGGACTACAGACAAAACTAAAATCTGGACTATAGTCTGGACTATAGACAAGACTATAGACAAGACTATAGACAAGACTATAGTCTGGACTATAGACAAGACTATAGTCTGAACTATAGACAAGACTATAGTCTGGACTATAGACTGGATTATAGTCTGGACTACAGACAAGACTATAGTCTGGACTATAGACAAGACTATAGTCTGGTCTATAGTCTGGACTACAGACAGGACTATAGTCTGGACTATAGACAGGACTATAGCCTGGACTATAGCCTGGACTATAGACAAGACTATAGCCTGGACTATAGACAAGACTATAGTCTGGACTATAGATAAGTCTATAGTCTGGACTATAGTCAAGACTATAGTCTGGACTCTACACAATACTATAGTCAGGACTATAGACAAGTCCACAGTCTGGTCAATAGTCCAGTGTATAGATAGATAAGTTTATAGGAGGAGTCTACAGTCTTGACTATAGAGAAGTCTGGTCTGGTCTTTACTCCAGCTAATATTGTGCTGAACTAGATTTGTCTTGATTTTTTTCTATTTGTTGCTAATGTGATTTTATTTTAAAATTTAAATAAACATATCAATTAAACTTTTGCGTGATTTTATTTGTTAATTTTTCCTATTTTTTCTTTTTTCTCTATTTTTTTGCGCAGAGAAATTTCAACATCGGTTTTTATATTTCACTCAAAGGTGAAAAAAATACAATTGTATTGTATTTAAATTTTATTGGGATGTCTGTCTATCTTTTTAACTTAAGCTTTTAAATATTTATTTATTATACATTTTTATTATGTGGATTAAAATTTTTGCCATTACAATTTAATAATTTCTATATAATTAAAAACCAAAAAAGAAATAGTTTTTCTTTTATATTTTTGCAGCATTAATAAACAAAAAAAAAAAAAAACATGCATAAATTAAGTTAAAAGAAAAAGTGAAATTTATTACGGTGTTTTAGTAGTGAAATTTTTAGGAAAAAAAGGTTTTACATTTTTTTTTAATAAAGCCATTGTAAACCCAAGAGAGGAGAAAGACTTGTATGAAAATAATTTAATTAGAAATTATTTTTGATATACATAATATATAATTAATAATACCAAATATATTCTTATCAGTTTTTGTCAATATAATTATGAAATTGTCTGCTAATGTTTTTTTTTTAGATTTTGTGGTTTCATAAGCTTTTTTTGTTGAAAAAAATTAATGAAACTTTTTCTAGAAAAATATTAAAGTTCAAGGTCTAGAAAATCAAAATACAAAATTTGAAATCAAAAAAAAAAATGAACTAGAACAGAACTAAAACATAACTAAAACAGAACTAGAACAGAATTAGACCAGAACAATAACAGAACTAGAACAGAACTAGAACAGAACTAGAACAGAACTAGAACAGAACTATAACAGAACTAGAACATAACTAGAACATAACTAGAACAGAACTAGAACAGAACTAGAACAGAACTAGAACAGAACTAGAACAGAACTAGAACAGAACTAGAACAGAACT
>NC_060953.1:4886654-4888274 GCF_022045245.1 Lucilia cuprina | reverse complement strand
GTCTAGTCTATAGTCTAGTCTATAGTCTAGTCTATAGTCTAGTCTATAATGTAGTCTATAGTCTAGTCTATAGTCTAGTCTATAGTCTAGTCTATAGTCTAGTCTATAATGTAGTCTTTAGTCTCGTCTATAGTCTGGACTAGTCTAGTGTATAATCTAGTCTATACTGTAGTTTATAGTTTAGTTTTTAGTCTATTCTATAATCTAGTATTTAGTCAGTTTCCCATGCCTGATCCAAATCTCCCATCATATAAACCCACACTCTGTCACTCTTTATACTTTTGTATACTTTGCTATCTACTTATAGGTGTTTGGTTTTCTTCATATTGTTGTTGTTTTTATTGTAAATTGCATTGTGTAAAGAGTTTGTACTTGTTTTTTTGGTTTCTTTAGTTGTTGTATTATAATGTTTGACTGGTTTGTTATTGTTTTTTTTTTGTGTCTTTTTGGTTAGTGTAGTGGCTGTGTTGTAGTTGTTGCTGCTATAGTTGCTTTGGCTTTCGTTTTGAAAAATAAACCATAGATTTTCATGTTTATTTTTTGTGTTGTTGTTTTTTTTTTTTTCTTTTTTATTATTATTATTTTTATGGTTTTAATTTTGTTTCCCTGCCTTTAGATCGTTTTCAACGTTTGACGAGTTAACAACTCTTTACATTAAACTACAAATTTGTTGTTTAATTTTCTTTCGCCAGAAAATTTCTTAATAAATTTTCTTTTAATTGAAGAAAAAAAGTTTTCTATTAACTAAAGTCGTTTTATTTTTCGTTTTTCCGTGCGCGTTTTAATTGTTTGTTTAATTTAAAATGTTGTTAATGTTGTTTAATAAATTATTTGTCAAATATTGCAACTGCAATAACAGCAACTGCAGTAATAATGCCTTATTTGTGGACTCTACTTAAAAGAACCGAGCCGGTAAATGTGTGTGTGTGCGTATGTGGTGAAAAAGAGAGTAGGAGAGAAAGTAAAAAGTGTATGTTTTAAATAACAGAGCAGGGATTTTCAGAATCCTGTTTGTTTTGCAAAAGACGGAAAATATCTTTAGAAAAGTTTAAAAGAAATTATTGTTTAATGGAAAATAAGTAAGAATTTAAATTAATTTAAAAAAATGTGATTACTTGAATTGGAAGAATAATTATTAAATACAAATTAAATAATTATATAAAAGTAAACATGCAAATAAAATAAATAAATAAATAAATAAATAAATAAATAAATAAATAATAGAAAAAAATTTGTATAAAAATTTAAAGAAATATTAAAAGAAATAAAATGGAAATTAATAAAAAAATATTCAAAAAAGTAAAGAATAAAATAATAAATAAAAAATTATCTAAATTTTAAAAAATTAAATTAGTTTTGCAAAATTAAAAAAAAAAATAAAATAATGAAATAAAATTATTGAAAAACAAAAAAATAAAAAGTTATAAAAATAAAAAATTTAAAAAATAAAAAATTTAAAAAATAAAAAACTAAATTTTTTTTAAAGAATTTAAAATAAGTTAGTTAATGAGTTAGTTAGATAGTTAGAAAGATAGATAGATAGATAGATAGATAGATAGATAGATAGATAGATAGATAGATAGATAGATAGATAGATAGATAGATAGATAGATAGATAGA
>NC_060953.1:4885501-4886554 GCF_022045245.1 Lucilia cuprina | reverse complement strand
TAGAACTGAACTAGAACTGAACTAGAACTGAACTAGAACTGAACTAGAACTGAACTAGAACTGAACTAGAACTGAACTAGAGTTGAACTAGAACTGAACTAGAACTGAGTTAGAATTGAACTAGAACTGAACTAGAATGAACTAGAACTAAACTAGAATTGAACTAGAACTAAACAAAAACCATTACAGAATAAAATTTTCCCATCTCTGCCATGTAATATGTTGTTTTAGATGCCGTTTTATTTAAAATATTTTTTTGTAAACAATGAGAGCAATTTTTTAAATGTTCTTCTAATAAATGAAGATCTTTTAGTTCTAATAGGGGTATGCACTTAATAAAAACACAAAAACCAATAAAAATTTATTATTTCGGTTAAAAAATGTTATTGTGAACAAAATTAAATGAGATATTTACTGTATGTTTCAATTTCCCTTAACACTTATAGAAACTATATTAAACAATCAATATAGATATATGTATATACAAAATGTAATTCAATATTGGAATGAATTTTTATAACTTAAAAGTTATAAAATTATTTTAAATAAAATTTTGCAAAATTATTTATAAGTATCCAATATTTGTTAATTTTTATAAACAAACCAAAATTTCGTTAAAAATTTGACAAAAATGCAGTAAAATGTTTTATTGTCATTTTTATGCTTTCCTACAAATTACATAAACAAATTATTAATATTAACTAATTGTTTAATAATATTAGCTGTTGTGAGACTGTCTGTAGCATAATTGCCAATTAAATGAAATTATCATTATGCTGTTGAAAGATTAATAGTTGTTTAAACAGATAAATCAATGAACCTAAAACTATTATCGAATTTGGACTAAAATTTGAAAGTAAAACAACAGTAGAAAGTAAAAATGTAGCAAAATCTTTGAAAAGGAATTGAAAAAGATATTTTTAAATTTGTAACTAACTAACTAATTAACTAACTAACTAACTAACGAACTAACTAACTAACTAACTAACTAACTAACTAACTAACTAACTAACTAACTAACTAACTAACTAACTAACTAACTAAATAACTAAC
>NC_060953.1:4882675-4885401 GCF_022045245.1 Lucilia cuprina | reverse complement strand
TAGAACTGAACTAGAACTGAACTAGAACTGAACTAGAACTGAACTAGAACTGAACTAGAACTGAACTAGAACTGAACTAGACTGAACTAGAACTGAACTAAAACTGAATTAGAACTGAACTAGAACTGAACTAGAACTAAGCAAGATCTAAACTCGTTCATTATTAAATTTTATTAATTTATCAAAAAATTACTTGCTGGGATGAAAATAAACTAATACAATTCACAACACTCATTGTGAATTATTACTGCAGCTAGAGGTTTGTATCTCTACTACACATACAAAGTGCTGTAATGTTTAAGGTTTATGTCTACACTAAACTATTCATAATATCATATTTTGTGTGCTAGCTAAGGCACCTTGTCGTGAATGTGCAAAGTAAAGTTAGAGAGCCATTGCAATAAACTATGATTCTCAAACTTTCGAATATTTAAACCTTAAGAGTTGCCATTTCAAAGAAATGTTGCCAGTAGTTCACAGTTTAAAGGAATTTTGTGTATTTTTTGTTAAATTTTTTAGACAAATGCCAAATAATTTTGTTGAGGAAATTAGTTTATTTAAAATTAAAGTAAAAGAAGATTGTATTTGATAAAATTTGAATGGAATAGAGTATTTTTAATAGATTGATTTATAATTAAAATAAAGAAATGAAAATACTTACTTGGCTAGGGCATTGGATCCCACCATATGCCGTCGACCAGAGCTGCAAAAAGAATGAAGAAAATAACACAAATTAGTTATAGTTTAAAAAAATTTTCCGTTATTTTTGATATGGCAAAGACATTGTGATGCAAAATTTGTAAATTTCTATTTGTGTGTGATTTAAATGTTTCCAATTTATTATTACTTATTTAAATTAATATGTTTAACATTTTTTCAGTTATTTTGTTAAATAAATGGCAAAGCAACAACAGCAAAACAAAACAACTTTTAATAATTTTCAAATAATTTACTGCTTTATTATGTTTTTATTATTATTATTTTTTTAAACTTTTGTGGTTGCAGAAGGCGAGGCTTTAACATTTATTATGAATCACAGCAGCCAGGTTTAACCTCAAACGTTAAAAGTCAAATAAAAATTTAAATGATTTTTAGTTTTTTTTTTGTATTAACTGTCAAAAAAAACTGCTTGTGTTTTTTGGGCTTCTTTTGTGAGTAGGAGAGCTTTAAGGTAAAAACAATTTGTCATTATGTTAAATGATTTTTTGCTTTTGTTAACAACAACAATTTATTGTTAATTTTAACAAATAAGTGCCATGTGACCTTGTTGACTGTTAAAAATAAGTTTGAGAAAAAAATCTAAATAACTGCAGTTGTTTTAATGCAAATCTTTTAATTGAAAGCGCTTAAACTAAAGATTTTTAGAAAACAATGAGATTTATTAAATAAACAAACTTTCGATTAGATAATTTATCATAAAAGTAATAGATTTTTTAAATAAATTTATCAAATTTCCTTTAAATTTTTAAGATATTTAAAAATTTCTAACTTTGACAACCTTAGGCGTATGATTAATATTAATTCAGTAGTAAATTCATTAAAATCTTTATAACTTTTAAACTAAAAGAGATTTTAAGAAAATTTTAAAAGCTTTTTAAACTTAAAACTTTAAGCTTTTTAGCTACAAAAAATCTTAAAATTAAAACAACTCTAAACCTATCAAAATTTACTTCAAACAAACAAAAATATTTTTCTTCTTTTTCTTTAATTTAAACAAAAATTTTCCTTAAATATTTAAATATTTTTTTATTTATTTATGTTTATCTAGCATTTAACCCAATTTTGCCCACATTGTGATGGAAAAATAAATACACATTTAGCATAGAAATAAGAATAATAAATATAAATAATTTGTAAAAATCCCAAACACATCAACTATTTGTCTATAATAACGAACCTACCTCAAAGTGTTTTGCCACAAATAAAGCTACACCAACAAAGAAATTTGCAAAGATTTTTTTTTGGAGAATTATTAAGAATTAGACTATCAATAGAATTTCTTAGAATTAAGACAGCTTAACAGAAAAACAGAAGAAAGTTTCTGAAACATAAAAACAACTACTTTATCACCATTTTAATTACTTTGTAGCTAAATCTTAAGTCTCCTATTGCTCGAGATATTATTGACATTTTTCTTGTATTTATAATTTGTTGCTTTTTTCGCATATAATACACATATATTCAAAATGACATCAAATAAATGTTTGACTCATATTTCTTTCATTTAGCAAGTGAGTTAGTGCGTGTGTGTTTGTTTGTGTTATGCTTTCGCTTTATTGACACAAATAAATATTTTGCCGACACAAAGATTAAAATATAAATAAATAGAAAAAGATATTTTTAAAAAAATCATGTTTTTTTAAGGAAAACTAAATAAAGTTTTTTTATAAAAAAATATTTAAATATAGAATAGCAATTCGAGGAATTCATTATTTTATTTAATAAATTAATAATTTTGAGGTGAAGCAAAAAGCTAGATATTTGACAGACTAACTATAGACTATAGTCTAGACAATAGTCAATTCCATAGCCTTGTCTATAGTCTAGTGTATAGTCTAGACTATAGTCTAGTCTATAGTCTAGTCTATAGTCTAGTCTATAGTCTAGTCTATAGTCTCGACTATAGTCTATTCTATAGTCTAGTCTATAGTCTAGTCTATAGTCTAGTCTATAGTCTAGTCTATAGTCTAGTCTATAGTCTAGTCTATAGTCTAGTCTATAGTCTA
>NC_060953.1:4871433-4882575 GCF_022045245.1 Lucilia cuprina | reverse complement strand
TAGACTAGACTATAGACTAGACTATAGACTAGACTATAGACTAGACTATAGACTAGACTATAGACTAGACTATAGACAAGACTATAGACTAGACTTTAGACTAGACCAAGTAAGAGATGAAAAATTATAAAAAAAGTTCTGCAAAAGTGCTATAGTACTGACTTTTCCATCTCTGATTTGGACAGAAGAGCACAAAAAACATGTTTTCTTATTAAGAGTTAAAATTTAATGAATGAAACCGGCATTTTTTCTACTTAAAAAGTTAAGAAATTGAGTAAATTTAATTAATTTTTAGGTTATTTATATTTTTATAAAAAATTTTAAATATTTATAGAAAATTAAAAAAAAAAACTTTTTTTTTATAAATTAAAAGAAAACAAAAACAAATATCATTGCAAATTAAACAGAAACAAAATATTGGTTTAAAGACCATAATACGAAAATGTTAACAGTAGAAAAAATGTCGTTTGCCTTGCAAAATACAACTTATGTTGT
This sequence comes from Lucilia cuprina, assembly GCF_022045245.1. Lineage (NCBI taxonomy): Eukaryota > Metazoa > Arthropoda > Insecta > Diptera > Calliphoridae > Lucilia > Lucilia cuprina. The sequence continues at coordinate 4,882,080 of NC_060953.1, read as the reverse complement.
GAAAATCGAAACAACAACTAATGGGAATGAAAGCTAAGCAACAGAAGAAGAAAACTTTTAGAAGAAAATGTGAAAAATTGGAGACAATTTTTATATAAAACTTTAAGAAGGAAGCAAAATTTTTTTAAGAAATTTATAATTTTTTTCTTTTGAACAATTTTAAGCAAATTTTTGTTTTAACATTGAATTTTTTTTCATTATTTTCCCTTCGCCCACCTTCCCGGTATGTCGATTTGAAAATATAGTTATCTATTACTGGTGTATGTTTCTCTCTTATTTTAGCTTAAAATAGCTTTAACAGGCTAACAACATTATTGTTATTGTCATTGTAAATATTTTGCACAAATATATAAGAAACAAATAGAGGTCTAAATAAACTAAATAAATACTAAACGAGTAGGAGAGTAGGAAAATATAAGACAATAATGAAACTAAGAAGAACCCTACAATCAAGTAAAAAAAAAAAAATTAATGTGATAAACTAATTACGTACCTCAAGTAAGACAGACAGACGGACATTACTTTAGGGATTTGATATGTATATAGATATTCTAAAATATCTCAAATGAAGGTAGACTAAATAGCAAACCTAACGATAAAACTAAATATATCATAACACTTTGCTGTAGGGTGTCCTAATTAATGAAAGATCCATGACAAAAATTATGTTTAAAAAACATTATAACGTAAGAAAGACAGACAGACATTAATATCAAGATTTGAAGAGTTTATAAATAATCCCTAATATTTCAAATGAAAGTAGACTTGATAACAAATCTAACGATATAACTAAATATATTGTAACATTTTGCTGTAGGGTACCTCAGTCTTTAAAAGAAACATGAATATAGATTAAAAACAACATTCCTTAAGAAGGAAAGACGGACATTAATATAAGACTTTGGAATGTAAATAGATATTCTTTTATATCTGAAATGAAAGTAGAGAGTATAGCAAAGCCAACGATATATAAAACTCTATGTAAACTAACATATTACTGTAGGGTATTAAGCTAGGAATACAAAGCATTTTGTAAAAAATTTAATTAAAAAATAACTTTTGAAAGGAAGACAGACGCAGCTACAAGGATTCAGTTAGACTAAACACATTTCTTAGTAACTCAAATGAATATAGACAAAAGAACAAACCCAACGATATATTTAAATATATACTAACACTTTGCTGTAGTGTTTTAAAATGCTTTACGTGTAAAACTTTAACAAAATATTTATTTTGAAAGCAAAAACTCAAAAAAAACAGACAGACCGACAGACGTAGCTAACAGATAATCCATCTGATAAGCCTAACATTTTAAGGTAGGGTGTTAAAACTAGGAATACTATAACGTTTTGTATAAATATTTATTCTAACACAATTGACAAAAACAGATTAACGCTTGTTTTATTTTGTTAAGCTGTTTCTTTCTATTTTCAATTTTTTGCACTTTATAATGGCTATTCCTTTAGCAAAAATTATTCTAGAATATTGCAAAGTTAAACAAACACAAAATGGAAAAAAAGTAAACCCAGGTGGGTTTTCAAAAATCATTATTTGCAAAACATTTATTGTCATGGCAACTAACAAAAGGTAAAAAATAGTAAAAAAGACATTTAGCTAACTGAGTAACTAAATAAAATGCACGAGTTAAGGCTAAACAACTTGAGTTTGCCAAAATATTTTCGCAAGATTAGCTAGTTTCTGTTTAAGATGTTTTATTTTTCCCCCATAATCCTATTTAAGGTTATTTTTCTACTTACTCTGTGAGAGGTTATAAAATTTGCTTAAAAGTTAAAAGGCAATAAAAAAAGACATACCTGAAAATAGAATAAAATAAAAATGGGAAAGTAAATTAGAAAATTGAAATCAATTTGTTTAAACTCAAAAGTAGGCAATAGTTTTTATAAGCTTAAAATTAAGCCTAAAAGGTAGGCAATAATCATAAATGAGCAAGTTTACTATAATATTGTGAATTATTTTAAAGGAAATTTTTAAGTATTCTTAAAAAAAAAAACCTTAACTTATGAATAGTTTTCTTAGAATTTCAAACATTTTCTTTGGCGATTTTGAAACTTAATCAGTTTTTGAAAACTACATACTTAAGGCTTTAATGTGAAATATTTTAAAAAATTTTAAAAAAGTATTTTTCTAACAAAAATTTGTAATTGAAAAAATTTTCTTCTTAATAAATTATTTTTTTTTATACCTGATGTTAATTAACATTTTGTTCAAAATTTTGAAAAATTTCTTTTAGCGTTTTGAAATTTTAGCTGTTTTTGAAATCCTTACACTTTAAGCTTTTTTTCGAAACATTTTTCAAATTTTTAAAAATATATTTTTTTTAACAAAAATTTCAATTGAAAAAAATTTTCTTGCAAAAAAAAAATATTTTTTTTTAATTAATGTTATTTAACTTTTTGTTCAAAATTTCCATAATTTTCTTCTGCAATATTGAAAATTTAACTATTTTTGAAATCTATACACTTTAGGCTTTATTTCAAAATATTTTGAAATCTTTAAAAAGTAATTTTTTTAACAAAAATTATAATTAAAAAAAAAAAGTTCTTTTAAAAAAATTATTATTTTATACTGGGTGTTAATTGATATTTTCTTCAAAATTTTAAAAAATTTCTTTTACCGTTTTGAAATTTCAGCTATTTTTGAAATCCTTACACTTTAGGCTTTATTTCGAAATATTTTTCAAATTTTAAAAAATATATTTTTTTAACAAAAAATTTAAATTGAAAAAAACTTTCTTGCAAAAAAATATTTTTTATACTTGATGTTTATTAAAATTTGCCTTGAAATTTTAAAAAATTTCCTCTATAGTTTTGAAATTTCAGCTATTTTTGAAATCCTTACACTTTAGGCTTTATTTTGAAATATTTTTTTCAAATTTTTAAAAATATTTTTTTTACAAAAAAATTCAATTAAAATTTTTTTCAAAAAAAATATTTTTTTTACTCTTTATGTTAATTAATATTTTGTTCAAAATTTTGAAAAATTTCTTTTACCGTTTTGAAATTTCAACTATTTTTGAAATCTATACACTTTAAGCTTTTTTTCAAAATATTTTTCAATTTTTTTAAAATATATTTTTTAAACAAAAAATTTAAATTAAAAAAAAATTTCTTGCAAAAAAGTATTTTTTATACTTGATGTTAGCTAACATTTTAGTCAATATTTTAAAAAATTTCTTTTAACGTTTTGAAATTTTAACTAATTTTGAAACCTTTACACTGTTAACTTTATTTTGATATATTTTGAAAATTTTTCAAACAAAAATTTTGTATTCATTTCTTTTTAAATTTTTCATAAATTAATCTACTTTTTATTAATTGGTTTTTGTAAATATTAATACAAATATTAGTTTTTTGGTTTAGTTTCATGACTCTCTGACATTTTTGTTTTAATTAATGTTTAATTTCTTAATTTTTTTAAAATTTTATTTAATTTGCCCCTCTATGCGTATGATTAATAATTAATTTGACTTAATTTACATTTTTCTTAATAACTTTGTTATTTCTTAAACGATTTTGAAAATTTCAATGGATTTGTATTCAAAACTCTTTCGGCTTTTATTTAAAACAAACTAGAGATTTAAAAAAACCATTCAGAAGTTAAAAATTTTTGTTCAAAAATCATTACTTTAAGAAAATTTGAAAGATTTTTTTTTAGCTTTAGAGTTTTATAATGTATGCCCTCATTTGGTTTTCTTTTTGCTCCATTTATTTTGTGTACAAATATAAAGATATATTCCCATTAATTTATTTTTTATTTTTTGAGATTTTCTCAAACACATGCTGTGCTTTGTATTATGTCTTATAACAAATTACAATTATGTAAACAATTGCAAAAGTCAGGGGGGAAAATTATTTGAATTTTATTTCTAACCAAAAAAATAACCAGAAGCCGAAATATGTTGAACAATATCTATACAACTTTGTTATACAGATATCAAGAGTAAAGACTGGAGGAGCAATTAGGGGCCAAAAGAGGGAGCGTTAAAAAAAAACATATGGCCGACAATTTGTTTACATTAACTAACTCCCGCCGTTGGCATTATTAAAATGTAGTCTATAAATTTTGTAAACAAACATAAGTGTTGCCAATTTGTAGGGTTTTTTATTTGATTTTTTTCTTTAAATTCAAAAAGTCTTTTTGAATTGGAAAAAATTTTTTGTGTAGCTGGAGTGGGAAAGAAAAAGATTTATTTTCAAAATTTTTTTGTTGCCATAATGTTGGGTAATTTTTTTGGATTGTTTTTGTTGCGTTTTTTCTAATTCTTTAGCTTACAGCTGGCTTCTTTGTTTTTTGTCTACTAAATTTAATTGTTTTTTTTATTGTTTTTAGCTGTTTTTCTTAATAGTTTAATGTTGCAGAAAATTTGTTTTATTAGAGCTTGGGAATCTTTTGTTGTTGCTGGAAATTTTAACATAATTATTTTTTTCTGTATTTTAACATCATTATTTTTATCTATTTTTTTACTGCTTATTTTAGCATACGATTTTTTCTAAATATGGTTTGTTCATTCATTCATTATTATAAAAACCAAAATGGAAATTTGTTTATGAACTCATTTACTTATAAGCACACACCTTAGACAAACATATTAAATAGAAATTCATTTCTTGCATATATGAGTGATTCTTTTTTACATACAATTAAAAAAATGTAATTAGAATTTATTTTTTTTTTTCTTTTTTTGAGAAAATATAAAAAAAATAAAAAAATATTTAAATAAAGAAAACACAAAAAAAAGAGATTGGTTTAAGGAAAAAGTAGGTTAGATTTGTAATTTATTAAACATACACCTTAAACTAGTTAATAAAATTAAAAATAATTATTTAATTTTGAACTAAGAAAAAAATTTTTAAAAAAATTTTAAGAGAAATTTAAATTTTTTGTTGTAAGAAAATTTTTTTAAAAATTTTAAAATTATTTTAACAAAAAGCTTAAAGTGTTTTTAATCTAAAACATTTTAAATATTAAAAATCGTTTAAAAAATACCAAAGTTATAAGGGAAAATGTAAATTAACCCATAAATTAATATTAATCATACGTGCTGTTGCACAAATTTTTTATAATTTAAAAAAATCCTAGAAAATTAAGAAATTTATAAAACAGATGGTTGAAGTTTTAAAAAATCGGAAAATTTTTAAAATTTAAAAGAAAAATTTTGAAAGTTCGTTGAAAAAGTAATAAAAATAAATTAATAAAAAAATCAAAATTTTTTAGCTAAATTTTTTTAAATTTAAATTTTTTGTTAAAAAAATTAATTTTAAAAAATTTCTAAAATATTTCAAATGAAAGCTTTAAGTGTAAAGTTTTTAAAAATAATCAAATTTTCAAAATTATTAAAGAAAAATTTTTAAATTTTGTTGAAAATTTATATGAACCTTGTAATAATAAAATAAATTTTTTAATCAAATTTTTTTTAATTAAAACTTTTTGTTAAAAAAATAAATTTTTAAAAATTTTCAAAATATTTCAAATAAAAGCTTTAAGTGTCAAGTTTTCAAAAATAGTAAATTTTTTAAAATTATTAAAGAAAAATTTTACAATTTTATTGAAAATGTATATGAACCTTTTAATGAAAAAATAAATTTTTCAATTAAAAATTTTTTAATTAAAACTTTTTGTTAAAAAAATAAATTTTTAAAAATTTTCAAAATATTTCAAATAAAAGCTTAAAGTGTAGAGTTTTCAAAATTAGTAAAATTTTCAAAATTGTTGAAGAAAAATTTTGAAATTTTATTGAAAAGGTATATGAACCTTGTAATAAAAAAATATTTTTGAATTCGAATTTTTTTTTTTTTAAATTAAAACTTTTTGTTGAAAAAATAAATTTTTAAAAATTTCTAAAATATTTCAAATAAAAGCTTAAAGTGTAAAGTTTTCAAAAATAGTAAAATTTTCAAAATTTTAGAAGAAAAATTTGGAAATTTTGTTGAAAATGTATATGAACTTTTTATTAAAAAAAATATATTTTTTTACCGATTTTTTTTTAATTTAACTTTGTTGTTAAAAAAATAAGTTTTTAAAAATTTCTAAAATATTTCATAATAAAGCTTAAAGTGTAGAGTTTTCAAAAATAGTTTAATTTTCAAAACTTTAGAAGTAAAATTCTTAAAATTTAAAAATTTAAATAAAATAATAATTAATATTAATCATACGCTTAGAAGCTTAAAAACAAACTAATTAAAAATACATTTAAAAGGTCTTTATATAATGAGCTTTCTGGAAATATTTATAAGCTTATTTACACAACAATTAAGTTCTTTTTTAACTTAATATACTAGAATTTTGTTTAAAAATGAGACATGCCTTTTTTGCCACTTTTCTTGCTAATTTCTTTTAACTGTTTCTATTTAATCTCTATTTCTAGTTTAGGCTAAAGGTTTAGGCATATAAGAAAAAGAAAACCAAACCAAGTAAGTATATTTTTAGGCTGCTGACTAGAAAAAAATTGATTTTCTTTTCGAGGCCATTTTTTCCTTTTTTACATTCTATGACATTTTCTTTTTTCTTCTTTTAACCTAACGATAAGTGGAGGTGGTAGTTTGTGAAAAAAAATCCATTTAGCCTAATTTAAGGTTAATAAACTTTTTGAATAATTTATTCATATTATAAAACAAAGTTATAAGCTGAAAAGTAACACATGCAGAAATTCCCACAAAAACAAAATGAAAAAAAAAAAATATGATTGAAGTTTTAAATTATTTATAAAAATTACTTGTTTCTAGTTTAGCTTTTTGGCAAATTATCATTTAATGATTTATTGACAATACAAATATGCTAAGCTGCTTGAAATGATATTAAGTATGTAGGTTGTATAAAAAATCAAAAAACACCTACAATAATTACAATTAAAGCTGGAAATTAATCCAAACAACAGCTGTATAACAATAATTTAAATTAATTTAAAAATTTTGTACATTTTGTAACAATTTTTTCTATAAAAATAAAACTTTTTAAAATCTTAAATATTTTCCATTCTAAAGCCTTAGATGTTTTGTATAGAAATTCATTTGAATTTATAAAATCCCTGACAAAATACCCAAGTTATAGGCGAAAGTGTAAATTTACAACATAATTAATATTACTCATACGTACTGTAGCAAATTATATAAAAATTTAAAAAAATCTTAGAAATTTGGCAAAAAATTAAAAAAAAATACAAAATCGATTGCACAGGCAAAAGAGAACTTAATTTCAAATTTTGTTAAACAAAATTTTAAAATTGTATAAAAAATAAAACTTAGATTAAAAATTTTAAAAAATATTTTTTTATTTTTTTTTTTAATTAAATTTTTTTGTTAAAAACCATAATTAAGTCATAATGTTTTATACATCATTTAAAAGCTTAAAGTGTGTAGTTTTAAAAAATGTTTTAATTTTGAAATAAGTAAAATAAAATTTTCGAAATTTGTTTGGACAAACCAAAAAAATTGAAAAATATATATCTTTGAACAAAAAAAAATTTTTTATTAAAAATTTTTGTTAAAAAACTATATTTTAAAAAATGTTTTAATATTTCTTTAAAAAGCTTAAAAAGTATAGTTTACAAAATTTATAAAAGTTTTCAATTTTTTAAAGAAAAACTTAAATAATTTACATTTTAAATAATAAAACCTAAAATTTTTATATTAAGTTTTTTCAAAAATTATTTTTTAATAAAATTTTTTGTTAAAAAAATATATTTTTAAAAATTTTAAAATATTTTATAAAAAAGCTTAAAGTGTGCAGCTTTCAAAACTAGTAAAATTTTTCAAAATTTAGAAGAAAATTTTCATATTAAGTTTTCTAACTTAAAATTTTAAAATTTAATATTTTTCTGAAAAAAATATTTTAATTAAAAAATTTTGTTAAAAAAACTAATTTTTTTAAATTTCTGTTATAAAGCTTAAAGTGTGTAGTTTTTAAAACTGTTTAATTTTTTCAAACTTTAGAAGAAAATTTTTGAAAATTTGCATATTAAGTAATATAATCTTTAATAAGAAATTTAAGTTTTTTTTGGAAAAATGTTTTTCATATGAATTTTTTTGTTAGAAAAATATATTTTAAAAATTTTTTTAAAAATTCTATCATAAAGACTAAAGTGTAAGGTTTCCAAAAATGCTAAAATATTTGATACTTTAATACGAAAGTTTTGAAATATTGAGTATTAGGTGAACAAACCCAATAACGAAAATATAGCATTTTATCGAAGAAGCAAATTTTTGTTATAATTTTTAATTAAAAGTATATTTTTTAAAAAATTTTTAAATATTTCATATTAAAGCCTAAAGTGTGTAGTTTTCAAAAATGTTAAAATTTTTTGATTTTTTAAAATATTAAAAATCAACCTTTTAAAAAAAAAAAACCTGCAAAATTTATACACAATTTATTAGTTTGTTGGTGGAATATTTAATTGTTAAATAATTTTTTTCCAAGTTTTTTTCTTTACAAATTTTGCAACGGATATTTACATTTAACGTTAACACGTGTTCAAAATGTTTAATACCATTATTTAACAAACTCCCTTTAAACATAACACATAGACAGACACACACAGTCTTGACAGACGGATAGAAAGAAAGACAGACAGACAGACAAGACACACACCTTGTATTGTAGTTTTGTTAAAAACTAAGGTGTTTTACCAATTCAAGAATTATTAACGTTTCTTGAGGTTTCTGACACCCAAACACATAAGAATGCTTAACAAGAATTAAATGACTATTTAAAGAAAATTGCATAATTTATTATGAACAAAAAAAATGTTGCTAGAAATAATTTATCAATAAATAAAACTGATATGCATATTACACTTAAAGGAAGCAGGGTTGTTGAAAAGACAATTGAAAAAGGAAATAAGTTGAATGCAAAATTTTTATTTCAAATGGTAATTAAATTAACATGCAACAAAGATATTTTTATTATTGTTTATTTGTTTAACAATTAAAAGAAATGAAAACAAGAAAAACAAAAAAAAAAAAAAGACAATGTTAAGGAAATGTTAAAAAGATGTTTTAAACTTTATAAAAAGATCACGTAATTTTCTTTCAAAACAAAAAAAACGGAAAACGGAAGTTTATTATTAAAAAAATTTAAACTTATTTTTTAATAAAATTTAATTTAAGAACTTTTAAAAAGGAAGTAAAGAAATGAAATAAAGTTTAAATATTAAAAATTATAATAAAAAACTCAAAACTATATAATGAATTAATACTAGTAATTCATTAATATAGTTTTAGCTCAAAATATTTATAAATATTTTCGAAAAAATTCTAAAACTTTAAACAAAATTTAAAACAATAAAATTTTGAAAAAAAAATAAATTTTAACTTTGCATGAAAATTTTTGTTATTCAAAAAATCTACAAAAATCTAAAAAATTGTTATGCTAAAAGCCTTAAGTGTTTACTTTATAAAACCGTTACAACTTTTAAAATCGCTAAAAAACTATAAGAGATATAAGGAAATTTGTAAATTAACTCCTAATTAATATTAATCATACGCACCCCTAAACAAATTTTAAAAAAAATTCAAAAAAATCCCACAAAAAATTACGGAATCATTGAACAACTAAATAAATGCTTACAAAAAAGAAACTCAAAAATAATTTGAATTTCTTTCTCAGAATCACATTTCAAAAGTATTTCTTTATTAAAAATTTATTTACTTAATAAATCTAAAGTGTTACCTCAACGACTTCTTTCTTCTGCCTAACATTATTTAATCACTAATAAAACAATTTAACTTTATCTCTACGTAACAATCGCTTTGTGAAAAATCACTATTGAAAAACCAATTATTTTTTTTCACAAAACTAAACGTAAATACAATAATAGATAAGTGTTTAAAATACTGCCACCTTTAGTAGCATTTTCAATGTTAGAAACAATGACCTTGCGATAAAAGTTAAAAAAAAGCAACAACAACATTAAAACACTTTCCAATACACAGTAGTTTTGTGATTTTGGTTTAAACAATGGGGTGAGAGAAAAAAAAACCAACAACTCTAACCATTAACTAAATAACAGTGTTAGTGTGTGTGGGTGTCTGTCTATTGGAAAAAGAAATGCCAAAGAAATTGAAAAATAACTTTGTTTGAAACTTGCAATTGAAAAAAATTAACTATAAACAGGGAATAGCAAAAAGTGTAGTTACCTTATAGTTAATATTTTGTACATCCTCCATATCGGGATACATATCAGATTCGGAATTATCACAGTTGGAACTACGACCTGAGGAATTGAAACTGGAAGAACGATAAAGTTGGCTGAAAAGAGATAAAAAGTTAAATTAATGAAAATGTAATAACAAAACTAACTAACCAACCAACCAACTAACTAACTAACTAACTAACTAACTAACTAACTAACTAACTAACTAACTAACTAACTAACTAACTAACTAACTAACTAACTAACTAACTAACTAACTAACTAACTAACTAACTAACTAACTAACTAACTAACTAACTAACTAACTAACTAACTAACTAACTAACTAACTAACTAACTAACTAACTAACTAAATTACTTAATAACTAACTAACTAACTAGAACTGAACTAGAACTGAAATAGAACTGAACTAGAACTGAACTAGAACTGAACTAGAACTGAACTAGAACTGAACTAGAACTGAACTAGAACTGAACTA
>NC_060953.1:4856786-4871333 GCF_022045245.1 Lucilia cuprina | reverse complement strand
CTATAGTCTAGTCTATAGTCTAGTCTATAGTCTAGTCTATAGTCTAGTCTATAGTCTAGTCTATAGTCTAGTCTATAGTCTAGTCTATAGTCTAGTCTATAGTCCATAATCCAATCTTTAATTTGTGCTCTTACTCCCATCCCTGTTATTTGAGTAACATATTTGGGAATTAAAACTTGCCACACAATAGTTATTTTCTTAAAGATTTGTTTCTGTCTTTCGCTCTCTGGGTCTTGGCTTTATTTGGGTGTGTTCGTTATTTCAATAAAGGACATCACGTTTTTAGGATTTTAAAGTGTTTTGTTGTAGTTTTTTTGGTTTATAAGTATGTTGTTTGCTTAGTTTTTAGTTTCTTTAAAAAGTAAAGAACAAAAAACAAATAAAACGTGACTAGAATAAGAGAAACAAACAAAAGGAAGGAAAAAAATACAGACAAGTCATAAATAGCAAGTGTTTAAAGTAAGAATATAAAGGTTTTTTAATAAAATAGAATAAAATTTTGAATTTTTTAATAAAATATAGAAAATTCAATAAAAAAATTTAAAATTTCTTAAATTTTTGTTAATGATTACAAATTTTGTTCCTAACTTTTTCTTTTAACAATTTTTAGTTTTAATACTTGGTCTTCTTCCTACACTCTAAATGAAGGTGTGAACTCAACCATCATACCACATTACATGCAGTTCAAAAATAAAACAACAACAAAAGGAAAAACTTTTTCATTTGAGAAGGTCTTGTTGCACACTTGAATGCATTTTCTCATCATTTAAATAATTGCTTAAAGAAGAAAAAAAACTTCAGAAAATACTCTTGACAAAAAAAGAACACAAATAAGAAAAGATAAAAAACTTTAAGAATTCTTAAAGTTTTTTCACTGTAATTAAGTTTTTTAGAAAAAAAGTTGTACGTTTCTCCCATTTGAAGGCAATAATTATGGGAAAATATTTAATTTTTTCTCATCTATTCAAGCCTAATATTAAGAGGAAATGAAGAGTAAGTTGGGAAAAAATTTTAAACTTAATGAAAGGAAATCGTGTGTTACTAAAAATGCAAAGTTAGCAATATTTGTAGTAGGTTTTTAGGCGGATTGAAATAAAACTAAATTGGAATTGAGTTAAGTTTTATAAGCTAACAAATAAAGACAATTTTAATGGAGTTAACTAAACTTAAACTTTTTTTAAAGAATATAACAAAACTTCAAAATTCTTTTGTAATCGGGTTCTTATTTATGTTTAATAAATGAATATATAATTGAAAATGTTCGAAACCTTTTCGTTTTCAAAATAAAGTTTCGTTAAGTTTTTTATTTAATCAAAATTTCAAAATTTTTCTTGGTTCGGGTTTTAATTCATGTGTAGTAAACGAATATGAGATTAAAAATGTTCGAACCTATATAGTTTTTAAAATAAAGTTTCGTTAAGTTTTTTATTCAAGTAAAATTTAAAATTTTTTCAAGGTTTGGGTTCTACTTTATGTGTGGTATACGAATATATAGTTGAAAATTTTCGAACCCTTTTAGTTTTCGAAATAAAGTTTCGTTAAGTTTTTAAATTAACAAAAAATTTCAATATTTTTCTGGGTTCAGGTTTTAATATATATGTATTAAACGAACATATAATTAAATATTTTTGAACCCTTTTCGTTTCCAAAATAAAGTTTCGTTAAGTTTTTTATTCACTTAAAATTTCAAAATTTTTTAAGGTTAGGGTTCCAATTTATGTGAGGTATACGAATATATGATTGAAAATGTTCGAAACTTTTTCGTTTTAAAATAAAGTTTCGTTAAGTTTTTTTATTCAATTAAAATTTCAAAATTTTTTAAGGTTCGGGTTCGAATTTATGTGAGGTATACGAATATGTGATTGAAAATGTTCGAACCCTTTTCCTTTTCAAAATAAAGTTTCGTTAAGTTTTTTTATTCAAGTAAAATTTCAAAATTTTTCTAGCTGTGCGTTCTAATTTACGTGAGGTATACGAATATATAATTAAAAATATTCGAACCCTTTTAGTTTTCAAAATAAATTTTCATTAAGTTTTTAAATTAACAAAAATTTCAATATTTTTCTGGGTTCGGGTTTTAATGTATGTGTATTAAACGAATATATATTTGAAAATGTTCGAACCCTTTTAATTTTTTGAGAAAAGTTTCGTTAAATTTTCTATTTATTATAAGTTAAAAATTTTTCCGGGTTTGGATTCTTAATTTTTATTTAATAAGCGAATATAATATTGATAGTATTCAAACTCTTTTCGTTTTGGAAATAATGTTTCGTTAAGTTTTTAAATTAACAAATATTTCAAAATATTCCTGGGTTCGGATTTTGATTTATGTGTACTAAACAAATATATAATTGAAAATGTTCGAACCCTTTTAGTTTCCTAAATAAAGTTTCGTTAAGTTTTTTATTTAACGAAAATTTCGAAATATTTTTAGTTTCGGGTTCTAATTTATGTTTAATAAACAAATATAATATTCAAAATGTTCGAACCCTTTTAGTTTCCAAAATAAAGTTTCGTTAAGTTTTTTATTTAATGAAAATTTCAAAATTGTTCTAGGTTCGGGTTCTAATTGATGTTTAATAAACGAATATATCATAAAAAATGTTCGAACCCTTTTAGTTTCCGAAATAAAGTTTCGTTAAATTTTGTAATTAAATAAAATTTTAAAACTCTTTAAATATTACAAAATTTGTTTACTTTTACAAAACATTTAATACTTTTTTTGTGTAAAAAATCTTTATCTTTAACTTCCTCTTTTATTTCTTGTCTATTTACAACACCCAACAAACATCTTAAATTACGCTTTTTGCCACTAGACCATATTAAACCATCACCTACTATGTTAACATCTTTTCTATTAAAAGGTAATTTAAACTGATCGTATGTCTATGTTATTGTTAAAACTTAACTAGTTCTTGTATAGAAAATTATTACATCAAAACAAAAACCGCAAAGTTGTTAAAGGAAATAAATGTAAAATAAAACTCTAATTAAAAAGTAACAAACATTTTATATTAAATTTATGTATTAACTGAAATATTTGAACAATATGATTTAAAAAAAAACAAAAAAATTCCCCTAGAAAACCTTTCAAAAGAAAACGAATTCTAAAACACAAACCTCTACTTGTACTCTATTTACATTAAATTGTTAATGGTACAGTAAACTCTTTATTTACTGTAACTCTCTCTCTCTCTTCTCTCTATCATTTCACCCTTGCACTCTTTTTCTATTTACACCTTTAATAAAAACTTGTTTCCGCTTTCGTTGGTATTTGTAAGAAAAACAAAATGCATTCACATTGCAATGGGTTTTTGTTTACATATTTTGTTGTTGTATAAATATGGGAATGTAAGTACATATGTAATTGTTGTTGTTGCTGTTTGCATTTAGGTTCTTAACATGGCAAACAGCAGAGATGGATATTTGTTAGAAATGAACTAAACCAAAGTAAGGAGTTGTAGCTACTACACAATCAGAAAGGTCAAATTAATAAAAATATAGAAAAATTTGTAATAGAAAACTGTTATACAAACATGTTTAAGTATGTATAATATACAGTGTTATATAAACTGTTATACAAACCGAAATAACTGCTATACAAACTGTTATACCAACTGTTTTCTATAGATTAAACTATTATACTTATGGACAAATATAGACCATGATTTCTATTGAAAAAAACTGTTATAAAACTGTTATACACACTTTTTTGTATAAAATAAACTGTTTTCTATAAGAAAAAACTGTCAGAGACCATTTCGTTAAGAGAATAAAACTGTTATATATAAATTGTTTATAGTAATAAAAACTAATAAAGAACTGTTATACACAATATTTCATAGAGAAGGAACTGTTATAAGCAAATGTTTCTATAAAATAAGAAAAAAACTGTAATACATCTTTTTTTTCTATAAGAAAAAACTGTAATAAATCTTTTTATAAGAAAAAACTCTTATACATTCTATTTTCTACAGAATAAAACTGTTGTACAAAATTTATTCATATTTTAAACTGTTATACACTAAAAGGAAAACTATTATACACCTTTTTCTATAGACAAAAACTGTTATACATACTTTATTCTAGACAAAAAACTGTCATATACTCTTTTTTTTATAAAATGAAATGTTTTTTTTTAAGAAAAAACTGTTATACACCCTTTTTTCTAGAAAATAAAACTGTTATACATAATTTATTCATAGTATATTTTTTACACTGAAGAAAAAACTGTTATAAACCGGTTTTCTATAGGAAAAAACTCTAATACCTCTTTTTATAAGAAAAAAACTCTTATACATCCTTTTTTTACAGAATAAAACTGTTATACATAATTTATTCACAGTAGAAACTGTTATACACTAAAGGAAAAACTATTATATACTTTTTTCTATAGAAAAAACTGTTATTCGTACTTTTTTCTAGAAAACAAACTGTTATAAACTCTTTTTTCGAATAAAATGTTTTTTATAAGAAACAACTGTTATACACCCTTTTTTCTAGAAAATAAAACTCTTATACATAATTTATTTATAGTAAAACTGTTATACACTAAAAATAAAACTGTTGTACATACTTTTAAAAAAGACAAGAAACTGTTATACAATTTTTTTTTTTTTTTTTTTTTGAAAGGACAACCTTTTATGTTTTAAATGTTATGTAAATAAAACTGTTATATTTTCTATAAAGAAAACTGTTATACTTGAACTTTCCTATAGAAAAACTATTATATTAGAAAATTTCATTAAGAAAAAATTGTTATACTTGAAATTTTATGCAAATACAATTGTTATCCTTAATATTTTCTTCATATAAAACTGTTATACTAGAACAATTTTTTTGGAAATTTTGTTATAATTAAACTTTTTATTTCAAAAAATTTTTATACTTTAACTTTTCTTTAATAAAAAAAAAACTATTATAACAGTTATATTAGAACTACATATCTTGTATAAAAACTGTTATACTTGAACTTTCAAACAAAAAATTTGGTTTTATTTGAACTTTTCTATAGAAAATCTGTTAAAATAGAAAATTTCTGTAAAAAAAGATTTTTAAAAAAACTGTTATACTTGAACTATTTATTAGAAAAAACTGTTATAATTAATTGAACTTTTCTTTAGTAGGAAATAACAAACTTAAACTTGATTTAGGAGAAAATTTGGTTGAAGTTTTCTTTAGAAAAAAATCTTATACTTGAAATTTTCATGTAAATTTTAAACTTTCTACTTTTGAAAATCAACAGTTTCCAAAAAGATAATTTTCTTCCCATTTTTCCATCTCCGCTGTTGGGCTTTTTTCAATAAAACTAAAGTGTGTGAGAATATATTTTAGATTTTTGTAACAAATAATCGTACTTTTTTTTCTGTAATTCTATGTTGAAAGTCAACAGCAAGAAACCATTGAAATGTTGAAAAAAATATATAAAAAAGAGTAATAATGAAAAAAACATCATGCGACATTCCAAAACCATGACGCTGTGACGCATGCGCAACAGTATTAAAACAACAAAAGTAACACATTTTTCTTTTCAGAAGACATTTTATATTGACAGAAAATAAAAAAAAAAAGAAGTTGTGGTAGAAGTGCTAAGCTGGAATGGTTGAGTTGAATTGACTTGGCTGTTAAAGAAAGATGATGGCAGAAAAGAAATATAAAAGACATCTTGATGATCATGAAGTTCTTTTAGCGCAAAAAAAGTTTTTGTTTTTTTTTTCTTTTTGAAACCAGTTTTTGGCTTGAAAAAAATACGTTAAATTAAAATATAAAACAGAAATTCTTGTTACGGAAAAAAATAGAGTTTAAACTTTAAAGAAGTTAAACAAAGAAGAAGAAGACAACAGTTGAGAGAAAAAATATAGAGAATATTAAGAAAAATGGACAGATTTTTATAAAACTGTTATACTTAAACTTTTTTATAGGAAATCTTTTATGTTTAAAACTGTTTTTAGAAAACAAACTGTTATACTTAATAGTTTTGTTTAAAATTTTTGATTTTAAGAAAGAACAATAACACTTTAACTTTACTTTAGAGAAGATGTGTTATTATTGAACTATTTTTAGGAAAGAACTGTTATATAAAAAAAATGAAACTGTTATACATGAACTTTTGGCAGAAATGAAGAAAATTCTCTTATGGAACTGGTGAACAAAAGTGTTATGTAACCAATTTTCTTTAGGGTATTATCTACAACTTGCTAAACTAACTAACTAAGTAACTAACTAACTAACTAACTAACTAACTAACTAACTAACTAACTAACTGACTAACTAACTAACTAACTAACTAACTAACTAACTAACTAATTAACTAACTAACTAACTAACTAACTAACTAACTAACTAACTAACTGACTAACTAACTAACTAACTAACTAACTAACTAACTAACTAACTACTAACTAACTAACTAACTAACTAACTAACTAACTACTAACTAACTAACTAACTAACTAACTAACTAACTAACTAACTAACTAACTAACTAACCAACTAAATAACTAACCAACTAAATAACTAACTAACTAACTAACTAACTAACTAACTAACTAACTAACTAACTAACTAACTAACTAACTAACTAACTAACTAACTAACTAACTAACTAACCAACTAAATAACTAACCAACTAAATAACTAACTAACTAACTAACTAACTAACTAACTAACTAACTAACTAACTAACTAACTAACTAACTAACTAACTAACTAACTAACTAACTAACTAACTAACTAACTAACTAACTAACTAACTAACTAACTAACTAACTAACTAACTAACTAACTAATTAACTAACTAATTAACTAACTAATTAACTAACTAACTAACTAACTAACTAACTAACTAACTAACTAACTAACTAACTAACTAACTAACTAACTAACTAACTAACTAACTAACTAACTAACTAACTATCTATCTATCTATCTATCTATCTATCTATCTCTCTATCTATCTATCTATCTATCTATCTATCAATCTATCGAAAAAAAAACCTATATAAAATTTGTTTTAAGGAGAAAACTGTTACACAAATTTAGCTTCAAAGAGAAAACTGTTATACACATTTAGCTTTATAGAAAAAACTGTTATAAAAATTTAGCTTTAAAGAGAAAACTATTATAAAAATTTAGAGAAAAGAGAAAACTGTTATAAAAAATTCTTTTCACAGGGAACACAAAATTTGTTTTGCATAGAAAACTGTTATACAACATTTTCTATATTACACAAAATCGTTCATATATAGAAAACTGTTATAAAAAACTTCTTCTCTAAGAAAAAAAAAACGGTTAAACACTATTTAACCATAATTTATCTTCAATCTCTGCTACACTGCCATCCTCCACTATCAGCAGTGAGCATCCAATCTGTAAACCAAAAAAATCTAAGAGAAGGGGGAACTACTAACATCTGAAAACAATTGTAAGTTTTTGCGTTCAACTTTTAATGATTTTGTGCCAAATTCTTGGCAACAAAAAGGAACATTTAATAAAAACCAAAAAAGAAGATGAAGACAAAAGTAGTAAAAATGTCAATAATTTTGGGTTAATTTCTTGGCTTAATAAAACAAAAACTTATCTAGAGCAATTAATCTGGTTAAAATTATTGCCTAAATAGGAGAGGAAAGGGAAAATATTAAAACAACGTTAATTGTTTCAAAGGAATTTTTTGAAAGTTGATATTAAGAAAAAAGGAATATAAATAAAAATAAGAATAAAGTTAGTTACACAATTAAAGATAAAGAAAAACCCGTTAAATTCCAAATATTTAAAGAGAATTGAATAAATTATTTACATTAAAAAAACATTCTGTAAAGAAAACCCCTTAAACCAAATATATTTAGCCCAAAATTTGAAAACATTTAGCTTACTGTCTCATGGAACCCCAACGACGATTGGCTAAACTGTCAGGATTTCTGTAAGAAAATAAGAAGATATTTTTAATCAAAAACAAATTTCAAAATCAAAGAGAATAAGCCAAAACCAAACCAAAATGAAGGAATTAAAATGTAAACTAACAAGGAGTTAATAAAAAAAGTTTTGAATAAAAATGAACTTAAAATTCTATATTTTTATAAAAAAGTAAAATGTCATCGTAATTTATAAAACAAATTTAATGATAATGAGAAAATATTTACAAAAAGTGTTGAATTCTTTACTCTTTTGCAATAATTATAACATAAAGATGACTTATAATATGTTCTCTTTCTTTTGTTTACAAGCTGAATAGATTTTTTAAGAAATTTTCTTAGCTGAATTATAAAATTTACTTTGCTGAATATGATTTTTTACAATAAAACAACAATTTTATTAACTTATCTTTACAAAAGCTTAGCTGAATTGCATTAAAGCTAGTTGAATAGCATAAAAGCTAGCTGAATAGCATTAAACACTAGCTGAATAGTGTTAAACACTAACTGTATCGATTTATAAGGAAATCTGCTCAGCTGAATTGTAAATTTGCTTAGCTGAATATGATTTTTTACAATAATATCACTTGTTTATTAAATTTTCTTTAAAATAGCTTAGCTGAATTGCATAAAATTTAGCTGAATAGTGTTAATCACTAGCTGAATTGCAAAATTTGTAATTGAATGTAAGTTTTAGTTATTTTCCAACAAATTTACGCAGCTGAATAAGAAATTTCCTTAGCTGAATATGATTTTTTATAAGAATTTTAGAATTTTATTAAGTTTTCTTTAAAATTACTAAGCTGAATTGTATTTAACACTAGCTGAATTGATTTTCCATGAAATTTTCTTAGCTGAATTGTAAATTTGCTTAGCTGAATATGATTTTTTACAATAATATCACTTGTTTATTAAGTTTACTTTAAAATAGCTTTGCTGAATTGCATAAAAACTAGCTGAATAGAGTTAAACGCTAGTTGAATTGCAAAATTTGTAATTATATATAAGTTTTAGTTATTTTTCTACAAATTTAAGCAGCTGAATTAGAAATTTACTTTGCTGAATATGATTTTTTATAATAATTTAACAATTTTATTAAGTTTTCTTTAAAACTACTAAGCTGAATTGTAAATTTGCTTAGCTGAATATGATTTTTTACAATAATATCACTTGTTTATTAAGTTTACTTTAAAATAGCTTTGCTGAATTGCATAAAAACTAGCTGAATAGAGTTAAACGCTAGTTGAATTGCAAAATTTGTAATTATATATAAGTTTTAGTTATTTTTCTACAAATTTAAGCAGCTGAATTAGAAATTTTCTTAGCTGAATATGATTTTTTATAATAATTAAACAATTTTATTAAGTTTTCTTTAAAACTACTAAGCTGAATTGCAATTTTGCTTAGCTGAATATGATTTTTTACAATAATATCACTTTTTTATTAAATTTACTTTAAAATAGCTCAGCTGAATTGCATAAAAGCTGGCTGAATAGAGTTAAACACTAGCTGAATTGCAAAATTTGTAATTGAATGTAAGTTTTAGTTATTTTCCTACAAATTTACGCAGCTGAATTACAAATTTGCATGGATGAATATGATTTTTTTAATAATTTAACAATTTTATTAAGTTTTTTTTAAAATTACTAAGCTGAATAGAAAATTTTGACAGCTGAATTGTACTTAACACTAGCGCAAATGATTTTCCTTGAAAATTACTTAGCTGAAATACAATTTTGCTTAGCTGAATATACAATTTTACAATAATATTACAAGTTCAATAAGTTTTCTTTAAAATAGCTTTGCTAGCTAGCTGAATAGTGTTAATTACTAGCTAAATAGTAAATAATGTTTGCTGAATTGAATGTTTTGTAAGCTTTGTTATTTTGCTACAAAATTTACTTAGCTGAGTGACAAAATTCCTTAGCTGAATAGGATTTTTCTAACATGTATTAAGTATTTGCTCTTTTTTCAAATAGTGGCAGCACTATTCCTCGTTTATATATCAAACAACGGTAACTTTAAAAAGAAAAAGAGAAATTTTCTCACACAAAAGAGTATTTCATACCTTGAACTCTTACCAAGAGTTAGTTGATTTATACAGAAACAAATTAGAAAAGCAAAATAAATCTCTACCAAAATAAATAACAACATAAACAAAAAACTAAATAAATATCTGACTCATGGTAAAGAAGAGATATTAAAGCCAACAGCCAATAAGCCGTCAGTCAGGGTAGTTGGGTCAAAAGCTTTTTTTGTATTAAAAACAAAATGAAAAATTAAAAAAAATACAAAATGAATAATAAAATAAAATGTTAAACCGCAAAACCGGTTTGACAGAAATATGAAATAAAACAAGTAGAAAAAATGCAATATTTTTTTAGCAAAAACAATAAACAAAATGACAGTTATATACACAAAAACAACAACAGTTGCCCCCCCCCCCTGAGAGAGTAAATAAAAATGACAAGCTTTAAATTAAAGCTCAGGTTAAAACTTAAAACAAAATGACGTCAATATGTGTAGATGTTTTCTTTCAAATAGAAATTCTAAGAAACAAAAAAACAAAATTTAACAATAATTACAAAAAAAAAATAACAATTTACAAAATAAGTGAATGAGGGAAATGAATTGAAAAAAAAAAGAAAATAACAAACTTACTTGGTGGGTGTACGTCTTAAGCTCATACGTGCCCAATTATCGCGTGGTATAAAATTTAAATCATCATCATCACTGAAGTACAAGTTAATTGAAATAAAAAGAAAAAAACAATAAATTAATTTTTTTATTGATTAAAAAAATTGGAAATAGAGAAGGTGGAAGCATTACTTACTGTTGAGGCGTAGAGTTATTACCACCATGTGGTGCCAAATCCAATTCAATACCTGAACTACCATTTAAGTTATTATTGCCATCATTTGTGGAGAGCGAATGATCGACATGATCATGTGTGGAATGTATGCTAACTAATTCATTTTCACCATAACCCTCAAAGGATTCACCATCAGAGAGGGAAGAACATTGTGATTTGCCTGGATCTGAAAGGATATGATAGTAGAAATTAAAAAAAAACACAAAATATTCAAAAGCCTAGTCTATAGACTAGCCTATAGTCTAGTCAATAGTCTTGCCTATAGTCTAGTTTGTAGTCTATAGTCTAGTGTATTGTCTTATCTATAGTCCAGTCTATAGTCTAGTCTGTATTCTAGCTTATAGTCTAGTCTATAGTCTAGTCTATATTCTAGTCTATAGTCTAGTCTATAGTCTAGTCTATAGTCCAGTCTATAGTCTAGTCTATAGTCTAGTCTATAGTCTAGTCTATAGTCTAGTCTATAGTCTAGTCTATAGTCTAGTCTATATTCTAGTCTATAGTCTAGTCTATAGTATAGTCTATAATCTAGTCTAGTCTATAGTCTAGTCTATAGTCTAGTCTATATTCTAGATTATAGTCTAGTCTATAGTTAGTCTATTCTATAGTCTATTCTATATTCTAGTCTATAGTCTATTCTATATTCTAGTCTATAATATAGTCTATAGTCTAGTCAATAGTATAGTCAATAGTCTAGTCTATAGTCTAGTCTATAGTCTAGTCAATAGTCTAGTCAATAGTCTAGTCAATAGTCTAGTCAATAGTCTAGTCAATAGTCTAGTCAATAGTCTAGTTTATAGTCTAGTCTATAGTCTAGATTATAGTCTAGTCTATAATCTAGTCTATAGTCTAGTCTATAGTCTAGTCTATAGTCTAGTCTATAGTCTAGTCTATAGTCCAGTCTATAGTACAGTCTATAGTCCAGTCTATAGTCTAGTCTATAGTGTATAGTCTAGTCTATAGTGTATAGTCTAGTCTATAGTCTAGTAAATAGTCTAGTCTATAGTCTAGTCTATAGTCTAGTCTATAGTCTAGTCTATAGTCTAGTCTATAGTCTAGTCTATAGTCTAGTCTATAGTCTAGTCTACAGTCTAGTCTATAGTCTAGTCTATAGTCTAGTCTATAGTCTAGTCTATAGTCTAGTCTGCAATCTAGTCTATAACCTAGTCTATAGTTTAGTATCTTTCTTTTTCTCTAAGAAACATAAATTTAACTTAGTCGGCATGTTCTTCAAACGTTTTTAAGCGGGCGGTTAATAGTTTAACGCCGTCGAAGTAAGTGGAAGTAAGTTAAACATTTAAATTTGTTCTTTGTGTTTTGTTAAAGGAATTTCCTTTTTTTTTGGGTCTAAAAGTAAAAAACTCATAAATTACTTCAAGTTAAAATGTTTCCTCACACAAATTAGCCTTTAAGTTTTTTTGAAGTTCTTTTCCAAGTCCATAAATTAAATTGTCTTTTTTACAAATTTGTAAAGACTCATTATTTGGTAGTAAACATTTTCAATATTGTTTTCTTTGTTTTCCATATAAAAGTCACAAAAAGAAGAAAAACTGTCACAATACAAACTTGTAAATTGCTTTAAAGAAATTATCACAGTAATTTTTGTTTGTGTTGTTGCTTTTTTTATTTCAAATAAATTGTATATTTTTAAAAAGAAAAAATAGTTTTAGCGCAAAAACAAGAAACCCCTTATGACTGTGGCACACTAAAGTTTATTTTTAGCTAACATTTCATTACAGAGTTGATTGGAGTGTATGGAGGAATCACATCATTTTTTGGTTTAAATTGTGTGGGGAGAGAACTTATATATTTTTTTCTTTGGAAAGAATCATGATGTCTTATGTCTGTTAATTATAGCGCAATTTATGTGTAAGGAGGAGTAGTAAAATTTTCCTTTTAATTAAAAAGATAAGAAAATAGTTAACATTTTACTGTTAAAATTTTTTTGAGTGTAATTTTTGAAAAATGTTGCAAGTCTAGCTTTTTTATTGATTTTGATTGACTTGTAATGGTTTTTTTCAAAGATAACTGGATTTTTTAAATAAAATGAAAAAAGGTGTGTTTGTAGGTGAGTTATGTTTAGAGGGAGGTGTGGTAACCTGTATGTTTAAAAATAAATAGGTCAAATGTCAGTTAAAGATAAAAAATGTGAAGTAATTCATTAGATTTCAATTGAAAATAGCAAAGAAATTTTTTAAAGATTAAAGAGAAAAAAAACATCACACAAAAGCAAATCAGACGTCGGCAAAGAGTGTGAATAGTCAGAAAAGAGCTCTTTGCGTATCACTGGTTAAAGTTCGAGCTTATTGTTTCTCTTTATAATAAGCAAGAATACTAATAAGAGAGCTCTTTGCACATTACTGGTTTAAAGCTAAAAACGAGTTAGAGCTCATTGCCCCTCCTAGCTTTAACGGTAAACAAAACAAAAGCTGTTCTAGAGATTTTCTCACTCTCTCGCTCTCTAGCATTAACTACTTAAGAGATAAAAAGACACAGGGAAATGGGAAATGAGATATGAAAAGCCTGATATTTGTTTACATTTTCCAAACATTTTAGTGGCCAGATGTCTATTCTTAACAAATATTTCTCACACACTCCCACTTATTCACTTTATTTATCACTAAATATTTCTTGTATTTACACAAAACATATTTTCCCCTCATGGAAAAAACACTTTTTAGTTTGCACTCAAAATGTATAAAATATGCAACATTTTAGAAAATTTCCTGTCTTTTTAATTTTTAGTTGGCTATAAATAACCATTTAAAAAGTGATTTTTTTTATTCTAACCCATAAAAATATTTGACACAAATCTCTTTCTCAGTTCTTTTTTTGGTTGAAAAGAAAAATCTTATGTTTTTTACACTAATAGTTTATGATTGCATCATAAAAAAGTGTAGTCTAGTCAGCATATAGTAAAACTAAATGCAATTAAATTTAAACATATTGATCGATCACTAAATGGTTGCTTTAATAAAAAAAAATACAAAACTTTTACTGATGACTTTGAACTTTAGAGAATTATACAACTAAAAAAAAGAATAAACAAATAAATATAAATTATAAATTATTTAAATAATAAAAAACAGCTGTTTTAAATTAAAAAGAAAAATTATCGAATCGTAAATAAAAACTAAAGTTTACAAGTTCAACAACTTTAGAGACACTAGTCTCTAGTGCAGAGACAGCTAAATAAAGATTAAAGCTTACAAGTCCAACATCTTTAGAGACACCAGTCTATAGTACAGAGACTACACACTAGTATGTAGTATAGAGACTACACTCTACTACCCACTATAGGCTTGACTACTCGAGTCTCTAGTATAGAGACTACTTTAGTCTCTAGTATAGAGACTACTTTAGTCTCTAGTATAGAGACTAATTTAGTCTCTAGTATAGAGACTAATTTAGTCTCTAGTATAGAGACTAATTTTGTCTCTAGTATAGAGACTAATTTTGTCTCTAGTATAGAGACTAATTTAGTCTCTAGTATAGAGACTAATAGTATAGAGACTACTCTAGTCTCTAGTATAGAGACTTCTCTAGTCTCTAGAATAGAGACTACTCTAGTCTCTAGTATAGAGACTACTCTAGTCACTAGTATAGAGACTACTCTAGTCTCTAGTATAGAGACTACTCTAGTCTCTAGTATAGAGACTACTCTAGTCTCTAGTATAGAGACAACTCTAGTCTCTAGTATAGAGACAACTCTAGTCTCTAGTATAGAGACAACTCTAGTCTCTAGTATAGAAACAACTCTAGTCTCTA
>NC_060953.1:4847146-4856686 GCF_022045245.1 Lucilia cuprina | reverse complement strand
TAGTCTAGTCTATAGTCTAGTCTATAGTCTAGTCTAGTCTATAGTCTAGTCTATAGTCTAGTCTATAGTCTAGTCTATAGTCTAGTCTATAGTCTAGTCTATAGTTTACTCTATAGTTTAGTCTATAGTCTAGTCTATAGTCTAGTCTATAGTCTAGTATACAGTCTTGTCTAGTCTATAGTCTAGTCTATAGTCTAGTATATAGTCTTGTCTGTAAAGTCTAGTCTGTACAGTCTAATCTATAGCCTAGTCTAGTCTATAGCCTAGTGTACAATCTAGTCTATAGTCTAGCCTACAGTCTATAATCTAGTCTTTACTCTAGTGTAGTAAAAAGTCTAGTTTATACTGTAGTCCACAGTTCTAAAGATTTGAATTTATTTTATCTCACCTGTACTTGAGGGTGGACTCGATGGAGTAGAACAACTATCTCCGGAATCATTTGTGGCATATAAATAATTAGTATTGGGTTTCTGATCATTTTTAATACTGGGCATGGGTGCCATTTTGTTAATTTGTGGTAAAGGGAATTTTGGCAGTTATATAATGTTGTTTAAAATAGGAATGCTGCAAAGAAAGAAAATATAAAGAAATGAATTAAAAAAATTCTTAAAAAATAAATTTAATTTAAAAATATGAATAGATTTCTCAAACAATTTTAGTGTTGTTATTCTCAAACTCTTTCAGTTAGCATTTCATTTATAATAATTAACCTATAAAAATAAGTTGGCACCTTTTCTATTCTTATTTAAATATTAATGGGTCAAGTAAATTTTTTTTTTTATCATTTAACACAAATAAATATTAACCCAAATAAATAAATAACTATTGTTTTCTTATTTGAAAACAAAAATAAAAATTCATCAATAAATGACGTAGTTTATATTCTTATCCTTGACACCATAAGCTAGAAAACATGTTGAAAAAACGATCCCCTTTCTTTTTATAGTTGAAATTACAATTACCAACCAAACATCTAACTAACTGACAACTAAATAATTATTTAGTTCGAAATTCAAATGACATTTTAATAGTCACACATATTTTTATACTCAAACTACCGGTATTTTGGTTTTTTTTTTTTTTTTTTTTTTTTTTTTTTGAGAAGGAAGTCGTATTACATTGAAAAAAAAAAATAAAACAACCTGTTGAATTTGTTTGGTATTAAGTTGAAATAAATAGCGTGTTATATTACTTAAAGTGCAGAAATAATAAAATCGTAAACAAACAAACTTGAAAGCGGAAAAAGGGGGCTTGAATTTAATTATTTTAACATGAAATGTTTAGAAAAATTTGTGGCAAAAAAATTAAAGTGGTTTTGTTTATTTTTCGCAGAGAAAATGAAAGTTCTTGAGAAAACAAATGAAAATTAGAAAATTTGCATGGAAAAAGTTTTAAATTAAGGTTCAAATCTCAAACTTTTTTCACTTTTATATTATTTGGTCTGTTTGAAGCGTTCTGTTTTAGGTTTACAATAACAACAAGACAATACAATAGTCAGTCTACAGTCTTAACTATAAATCAGTCTATAGTCTTAACTATAGATCAGTCCATTGTCTTGACTAAAGATCAATCTATAGTCTTAACTATAGATCACTCTATAGTCTTGACTATAGATCACTCTATAGTCTTGACTATAGATCAATCTCTAGTCTTGACTATAGATCAATCTATAGTCTTAACTATAGATCAATTTATAGTCTTGACTATACATCAATCTATAGTCTTGACTATAGATCAATCTATTGTCTTGACTATAGATCAATCTATAGTCCTGACTATAGATCAATCTATAGTCTTGACTATAGATCAATCTATAGTCTTGACTATAGATCAATATATAGTCTTGACTTTAGATCAATCTATAGTCTTGACTTTAGATCAATCTATAGTCTTGACCATAGATTAGTTTATAGTCTTGACTATAGATTAGGCTATAGTCTTGACTATATATTAGTCTACAGTCTTAATTTAGATCAGTCTATAGTCAAGACAATAGATCAATCTATAGTCTTGACTATAGATCAGTCTATAGTTTTAACTATAGATTAGTCCATAGTCTTGACTATGAATTGACTAAAGATTAGTCTATAGTATTGACTATAGATCAGTCTATTATCTTGCCTATAGATCAGTCTATGGTCTTAACTATAGGTTAGTCTATAGTCTTGACTATCGATTAGTCTATAGTATTGACTAAAGATCAATCTATAGTCATGACTATAGATCAGTCTATAGTTTTGACTAAAGATCAATCTATAGTCTTGACTATAGATCAGTCTAGATCAGTTTATAGTTTTAACTATAGATTAGTATATAGTCTTGACTATAGATCAGACTATAACCTTGACTATAGATCAGTCTATATATAGAAGATCAGTATTGACTATAGATCAGTATTGGCTATTGATCAGTCTATATTCTTGACTATAGATCAGTCTATAGTCTTGACTATAGATCAGTCTATAGTCTTGACTATAGATCAGTCTATAGTCTTGACTATAGATCAGTCTATAGTCTTGAGTATAGATCAGTCTATAGTCTTGAGTATAGATCAGTCTATATTGTTGACTTCAAATCAGTCTATAGTCTTGGCTATAGATCAGTCTATAGTCTTGTCTATAGATCAATCTAGTCTTGACTAAAATTCAGTCTTTAGTCTTTACTTTAGATAAATTTATAGTATTAACTATAGATCAGTCTTTTGTGTTAACGTTCATTCTTAACTATTCATTTGAGTCCGAATTATCTCAAGTTCAATAACCATATATTGTTTTTTTTTTCTTTTATATCTTTGTTAAATATTCCTTTGTTTATTAAGTCTTTGTTAGCAACAAATTATTGACAGCTTTTAATTGTTGACAATGTTAAGAAAAGTTGTTTTTTTTTGTTTAACAGCAAAAAGTTATATTTTCTACTTGAAAAGTTTTTGAGAAACAAATGTTGTAATGTGGGTTTTTGTATTATTATTTTTTTACAATTGTTTATAAGATTGTTGTAGTAAGAGTAGTACAAGGTGTTTAAGTAAAGTTTTATTGATTTCTTTTTTTTTCAAAATTGGTTTTTTTAAATCTGCTTAACATAGTAGGCGAGTATTAGAAAAAGAGAAATAAAATAGGGGAAAATATTTAGAAAGCGTAAAAAATGTATGTTAAGTGATTGTTAACAAGATTTATAAATAATTGAGCAAGTTTTTCATAATTAACAGAAAGTAAATTTATTTTAAGAAGGACATTTATTTATAAAGATTCTTTACATATTTCATTCTCTAGTAGTTATGTATGTGAGTAATTTTATTCTCTTTTGCTTTTACGTTTGTGCAAGCTTACATATGTGTCAAATGAGAACAAATTGAAATTCTCTTTTTACATTCTCGATATATATTATATTTCCTTATGGATTTCAAAATGTTTTGCTCAGGTTTTGCCACAGGTTGCCAATTGCCTATTTAACTATAACGCTTTGTCAAAGATTTGTCTAATAGGATAAATTTCCAAAAACTGAGATCTTATCTTTAAATTTCTAAATTTTCTTGTGCGTGCTTTTTTTCTTTAAAAATTTGCTCATGAAATTTAATATTTTTATATATTTGTTGGTAACAACATGTGCAAGATTTATCAATTAACCAAATCTGTTTTAAAGAAAAAAACCCAAAATTTTCATTATTAATCCTAACAACACATGTTATCAATAGGGCGTTAATATTAGAGCCTTCAAACAAACAAACTAGAAAAAACAGCAGGTAGTTTAAGGATCAAAGAAAGAAAAGGACCTGTTTAGATACCACAAGGGTAGTTTGTTCTGCAAAAAATAAAAAATACTACAATAACTGTAAATGTTTTGTAATAGAAAGATTTTTAAAAAATTTCTTAAGAATATATTAAATTTACAGAAATTTACAAAAAACTCTAAGTACTTTTCAAAATGTTGTATGTGTTTTCTATTATAATGAAAACATGTTCATAACTAAAACACATGTTGCAGACAATCGACCATTATTATTACATATAATCATTAACTATTACCTCAACTTCTAGACTCTTAAGATGGGGGGGTTATGGAAGTATAAGCCATCATGGTAGACATTCATTAAAAAAAAAAACTTGCATAATCTATTCATAATGGATAAAAAGCACAAACTACAGAAAATTTAAATACTTCTCTTTACTTGCTTGGCATACATAATAATCAATCATGTTCAATAATGTTCGGTTTAATATGAATATAGACACACACACTTAATATTTTTTTTATTAAATTATGATATTCACGTTCTTTTAGCTTGGCTGGCAATAAATGGAAAATGTTGTTTTTTCTTTCATATGGCTACCATAGACCGACCACCTGAAGTCAGTTTTTTTACGGCTAAATTTAATGATTTAAGAATTATATATATAATTTTTTAATATTTTGTTTTCAAATTTGTTTACTAATTAAAGAGGTCATTGATATTTTCATAAAAACTGAGAAGTATGTTTAAAAGTGGAAAGAAAAAGTCTTATTTATTTCTCTTTTAAAAGAAAATTAAATTTTTTTGGTGAAATGTTTTCAAATTCAAATATAAATTGATCTATAGTCAAGACTATAGAGTGATCTATAGTCAAGACTATAGAGTGATCTATAGTCAAGACTATAGAGTGATCTATAGTCAAGACTATAGAGTGATCTATAGTCAAGACTATAGAGTGATCTACAGTCAATACTATAGAGTGATTTATAGTCAAGACTATAGAGTGATCTATAGTAAAGACTATAGAGTGATCTATAGTAAAGACTATAGAGTGATCTATAGTGAATGCTATAGAGTGATCTATAGTCAAGACTATAGAGTGATCTATAATCAAGACTATAGAGTGATCTATAGTCAAAACTATAGAGTGATCTATAGTCAAGACTATAGAGTGATCTATAGTCAAGACTAAAGAGTGATCTATAGTCAAGACTATAGAGTGATCTATAGTCAAGACTATAGAGTGATCTATAGTCAAGACTATAGAGTGATCTATAGTCAAGACTATAGAGTGATCTATAGTCAAGACTATAGAGTGATCTGCAGTCAAGACTATAGAGTGATCTATAGTCAAGACTATAGAGTGATCTATAGACAAGACTATAGAGTGATCTATAGTCAAGACTATGGAGTGATCTATAGTCAAGACTATAAAGTGATCTAGAGTCAAGACTATAGAGTGATCTGTAGTCAAGACTATGGAGTGATCTGTAGTCAAGACTATAGAGTGATCTGTAGTTAAGACTGTAGAGTGATCTCTAGTCAAGATTATAGAGTGATCTATAGTCAAGACTATAAAGTGATCTATAGTCAAGACTATAGAATTATCTATAGTCAAGACTATAGAGTGATCTAAAGTCAAGACTATAGAGTGATCTAAAGTCAAGACTATACAGTGATCTATAGTCAAGACTATAAAATGATTTATAATCAAGATTATAGAGAGATCTATAGTCAAGACTATAGAGTGATCTATAGTAAATACTGTAGAGTAATTTATAGTCAAGACTATAGAGTGATCTATAGTCAAGATTATAGAGTGATCTATTGTCATGACTATAGAGTGATCTATAGTCAAGACTACAGACTGATCTATAGTCAAGACTATAGAGTTATCTATAGTCCAGACTATAGAGTGATCTATAGTCAAAACTATAAAGTGATCTATAGTTAAGACTATAAAGTGATCTATAGTCAAGACTATAGAGTGATCTATAGTCAAGACTATAGAGTAATCTATAATCAAGACTATAGAGTAATCTATAATCAAGACTATAGAGTGATCTGTAGTCAAGACTATAGAGTGATCTATAGTTAAGACTAACGATTTTTCTATAGTCAAGACTATAGAGTGATCTAAAGTCAAGACTATAGAGTGATCAATAGAAAGACTATAAAGTGATCTGTAGTGTAGACTATAGACTGATCTGTAGAAAAGATTAAAATCTGGACTATATACCAGACTATTGTCTTAATTATAGACTATGATCTGCACTGTCGGAAACTATATTATTTCTATTGTTTAGTCCATCTATTAAAACTTAATTTAATAAAATATTTATAAAGAAATAATTTGCTATTTATTATTATTATTATTTAAAAAAATTATTATCCATTTTCAAATTATGCAATTATGTGCTCAAAACTTAATTTTCCTTAAAAAAGTAAAACAATATAAAACTAAACATAATAATAACAAACAGAAAAAAATAAATTAAAAACAATTGATATTTAAAAATGCATTTAAAACGTGAGAATTTATGAAATTATTGCAAATATTATTATTATTATTATTATTATTGTTTTGTTTTTTTTTTTTTATATCTTTTTGCTATTTTTCACAAACTACTATAATGCATATTTTTTTGTACTTTAGCGCAATATCTTCTGCTTTGCTCTATAATCGAAAAAAATCGTGAGTATTCATTCATACTCAACAGTTATAAAAACAAAAAAAAAACTCTCACAAACATTTGAATTACATGCGAGTGTAAGTTTTATTATAAAAATGGCGTTACTTACATACATATGTATGTATTTATGTAAGTAATTGCACTAATACTCATGTTCAAAACTTAATCCGTTAACTTGTTTGTAATTTCTTTTTCTTCTGTTATTTTATATAGTTTTCTTTTAAGACCAGGCTTTGAAATTGTTTGTTGTTTTTATATTTTTGTTACAAATAAAAAGTTGCTACATAGTTTTCTTTAAATTACTTAAAAACATTGTAGTAAAAAAATTGCTTTTTTTATTTATTTGTTGTAAATTTGTTACAATTTCTAATGTTTTCTTTCTTTTTTTCGTATTTATTTTACAATTTAATTTTCATCGTAAAGCACTCACATACTTTTTTTAATACATTAATTATGTTTTGTCAGGTAAACGGATTTATAAACGGATTTTTTTTATTAACTATTTAGAAAATTATTGTTGTTTAAAAACCAAAAACAAAAATAATTAATTAATTATTTAAACATGTTAACGTGTTACACTTAAGTAGATTTCTTTGAAAATTTTCGTTATAAAATAAATCAATTTATTTGCTTAAACTTTAAAAAGTTTCTCCAAGAAGTACATAAGAGAGGCTATTGTCTAGAGTATATAGCACATAGCCTTAACTGATCTCAACTATGGCTGAATAGTTCGATCTGTGCAGAACATTCTTTATTCAACATTCAAGTTTGATCTATGGAATATGATGTATTGACTGTAGTCTGGTAGCATCTAAGTCTAAGTAGCCTCTAAGTCTAAGCTAAAGACTAAAATATGGTATAGTCAGTACTATAGTCTGGACTATAAACTAGGGTATAGTTTAGAGTTTAGTTTGGACTATAGACTAGATTTGGTTATAGACTGTAATTTAGACAATAGCTTGGAATACAGTTTAAATTATATGATCTAATATCTGAAGTATGGACTAGATTTGTCTGGTATATAGTCTGTTTTAGAGTGTGGACTATAATCCGGTCAATAGTCTAGACTACTGTCTTGGCTATAGTCTCAGTTATAGTCTGTGCTATAGACTAGAAAATAGACTGTAATTTGAATTAAACAGAACTAGAACAGAACTAGAACAGAACTAGAACAGAACTAGAACAGAACTAGAACAGAACTAGAACAGAACTAGAACAGAACTAGAACAGAACTAGAACAGAACTAGAACAGAACTAGAACAGAACTAGAACAAAACTAGAACAGAACTAGAACAGAACTAGAACAGAACTAGAACAGAACTAGAACAGAACTAGAACAGAACTAGAACAGAACTAGAACAGAACTAGAACAGAACTAGAACAGAACTAGAACAGAACTAGAACAGAACTAGAACAGAACTAGAACAGAACTAGAACAGAACTAGAACAGAACTAGAACAGAACTAGAACAGAACTAGAACAGAATTAGAACAGAACTAGAACAGAACTAGAAAAGAACTAGAACAGAACTAGAACATAATTAGAACTGAACTAAAAGAACTGCTAGGCATAAAAAGGGATCAGAAATCAAACGGGCCCAAGTGATCAGCTCACAGATTGTTTTCATATTGGATATATCACTCTAAAGATCGTATGACACCTAAGGAAAAATCAGTAATAGTCTTACCTTTAAACTATACTACAATCTGAACTATAAACTGGACTGTAGTCTAAATTTTAGATTAGTTTATAAGTTAAACTATACTCAGTGTTATAAACTAACCTTTTAAATTTATAAATTTTAATGAAATATCATTTACGCCCCTTATATTAAAATTCTTGTAAAAAACACCCCTAAAAATAATACAGCAACAGTTGTCAACACATCAACAATAACAAGACACTCAGGAGATTTAATAAAATCACAAAAGAGAAAAATAAACAAAATAAAATAATAATTAATATAAGTAGGAGTATTTAACTACAAGTAATTAAAAACACAAACAGTTAAAATAAAAATAATTACATTTGTAAAGACAACTAAGGGTTGAGAGAAAATGAAAACGGATTTAAATAAATTAAGGCACTAGAGGTACTTAAACTAATACTAAGAGAAGTTAAAGAGAAGTTTTAATTAGAAATTAAAAGAAAAAGTGTTAAAAGATTGTAGTTAATTTTAAAATAATAAAACAAGGTTATTTTGTTTTTAATTTACCCCAAACATATCTTATAATCGGCAAAATTATGTTTCTTTCTTTCTGTTTTTAAAAATAATCTTTATGCTCAAAAAAAACTCTTGAAAATTTAAAACTACTTGTAAACTAAATTATGCAATTACTTAAGTGTTACTCTAGAGTTTGCCAGCCAGCTGCATTATAGCATCAAATTACATTTCATTCATAAATTGTGCATTTAGGCAGAATTTTTGCGGAAGATGGTAAAAACATAAAAAAACCGCTTGTAAGCAGAACATTAAAAAGAAAACATAAAAAGTGTGTAAATATACTTTACATCTTATGAAAAACACTTGAGTTGGAAACTCTCAAGTGTTTAAGTGGAAGTACACAAAATTTGAGAATTACTGTTTGGTCTTAGTTCAGCAATGTGGAAGTACTTGAGCTAGAAATAATAATAATGATCAGTCAGGTAGTTGCAAAATATTAAAAAAAAGAAGGGATTGTTTGCTGTCTTTTATAGCATAAAATAATAATCAATATCCGGTTAAGAACACTTGGAATGTAGTCCAAGAAATATGTAATAAAAAGAGACATATGAAACATTTAAAGAGCTACTATCTTTAAAGAGAGAGAAAGAGAGAGAGAAAAAGCATACTTAACAGGTTCGAGAGAAGACTGAAGTATATACTAGATAATAGACAAGTCTATAGCCTATTGTAATCTATAGTCTTGACTGTAGTTCAGTCTATGGTCTAATTTATAGTCTAGACAACAGACTAGTCTATAGTATAGTCAATAGCATAATCTAGTCTATAGTCTGCAGTTTAGCGTATATTCTAGTCTAGTCTATAGTCTAGTCTATAGTCTAGTCTATAGTCTAGTCTGTAGTCTAGTCTATAGTCTAGTCTATAGTCTAGTCTATAGTCTAGTCTATAGTCTAGTC
>NC_060953.1:4788143-4847046 GCF_022045245.1 Lucilia cuprina | reverse complement strand
GTATAGAGACTACTCTAGTCTCTAGTATAGAGACTACTCTAGTCTCTAGTATAGAGACTACTCTAGTCTCTAGTATAGAGACTACTCTAGTCTCTAGTATAGAGACTATTCTAGTCTCTAGTATAGAGACTAGTCTCTATACTAGAGACTATTCTAATCTCTAGTACAGATACTATTCTGGACTCCAGTATAGAGACTATTCCAATGTCTCCTAAAGAAACTACTGTAGTATTTATCTTTTAAGAAAAATCTACAGTCAAGTATAAAGACAACACTAGTCGCTAGTATCTTGCACATAAATTTTTAACTCTGACCTTTTCTTTACTTTTAAAATCACCAAATAAATATTAATGTTACAATTTACCTTGACTTAAATTTTCAGTAAATCATTACACCACACATACTCACAATTATTTTTGAAAAAAGATTGTAATTTTGCAGACATTTGCACAAAATTTTTAGGTACCAACAAAGACAAATCAAATAATTGTCACAGAACATGACAAATGGCCAACATAAAAACTAGAGCGAAATGAACAAACCACATGTAAGACAAGTCAACAAATAAAACAGGGGAAAATTATGCTTGAACAAGATTAAGCACGTTTGACATTTATCGAATATTGTTTTTCTTTCTTTTAAGGGAATTGTAATAAGATCTTTAATGTGGGTAAGATGTACAACTAAAAGGGAAAATCTATTTTAAATGTTTCTGATAATTTATCGTAAATCAGGAAATGTTTTTATATATTTCCTATACAAGAGATCGTATTTCTTGATCCCTATAATGGGGTTTTATTTAATACAAATTTTATAAATACAAGTTTTTTTTTATAAAATTGTTCTTTTACCACTATCTATACGTGTTTTTTATGAAAATAAACAATTTGTGGTCACATGTTGTATTTAATTTTAATACAGTGTTATAAACTATGGATACAATTACACACATATAATTCTTATAGCAGCTGATGTTTCATTAAAATGATTAATTGTTTTTACTATTCATTAAGTGTCATTAATAAATCTCCAGCATTTAATATAATCTCAAGACAATTGTCATGACTTTCAACACAATTGTTTAAATATTTTTATATTTTACTTATAATTTTAAACAATTTGATTTTATTGACCTTTTTTAAAATGTTGACTTCCTTTATATTGTTATAACAGAATTTTTGTTTTTAATGAAAGTTATTTTTTCGTTTAACATCTTTGGTTGCAGTTCGTCTGTCGCAGACCAACAGACCAACATTATTTTCAATAAAACCCACCAAAGCCACAGATATTTTAATGTCTGCTATGTATTACCAACTTTTAGTGTTTGCAATTTTTTCTACTTTCTTTTTGCAATTTTTGCTTTTTTTTCGTTAAGACTATAGTGTGGTGGTTTTCAAATGGCATGGTTGACGATATCTCCAAGTGGTACTGTATGTCAGCCAGTCAGTCATAGTGCTGGCGTATAACAAATAAAATTATATTGTTATTGCCAACCATTTAGTTTTGCAAAACTAATCTAAAGTGTTTTTTTTTTTATTTAGTTTTTCTTGCTTTTATGACTTTAATTTAAGATCATTAGGGTAGATATTTTAATGAAGCTTTGAAAAGTAATATTGTATCCCAAAGTAATTAATAAGACTTAAAATTTATACGAGATATCTTGAAGTCCTGTCAATACTACATAATGATTTAATCTTTATATTAGAGACCGATCTAAGTACTCCCTATACCAGAGACTGATCCTAGTCTCTATACCAGAGACTGATCTAGTCTCTATACTAGAGACTAATACAGTCTCTATACTTGAGACTGATCTAGATTCTACACTAGAAAATAATCTAGATTCTACACTAGGGACTAATCCTGTCTCTGTACTAGAAACTGATCTAGTCTCTGTACTAGAGACTGATCTATTCTCCATAGTGGATACTATACTAGAGACTAATCCAGTCTGTATACTAGAGATTGATATAGTCTTTATACTAGAGACTTATCTAGTCTCTATACTAGAGACTGATCTAGTCTCTATACTAGAGGCTGACCTAGTCTCTATGTTAGAGACTGATCTAGTCTCTATACTAGAGGCTGACCTAGTCTCTATGTTAGAGACTAATCTAGTCTCTATACTAAAGACTGATGTAGTCTCTATACTAGAGACTGATGTAGTCTCTATACTAGAGACTAATGTAGTCTCTATACTAGAGACTGATGTAGTCTCTATACTAGAGACTAATGTAGTCTCTATACTAGAGACTGATGTAGTCTCTATACTAGAGACTGATGTAGTCTCTATACTAGAGACTGATGTAGTCTCTATACTAGAGACTGATCTAGTCTCTATACTAGAGACTGATCTAGTCTCTATACTAGAGACTGATCTAGTCTCTATACTAGAGACTGATCTAGTCTCTATACTAGGGACTGATCTAGTCTCTATACTAGAGACTGATGTCTCTATACTAGAGACTGAAGTAGTCTCTATACTAGAGACTTATGTAGTCTCTATACTAGAGACTGATGTAGTCTCTATACTAGAGACTGAACTTGACTCTTCACTAGAGACTACTCTAGTCTCTATACTGTAGACTAATCTAGTCTCTATACTAGAGACTGATCTAGTCTCTCTATACTAGAGACTGATCTAGTCTCTATACTAGAGAAAAATTTAGTCTCTATACTAGAGACTTCTCAAGACTCAATACAGGAGACTGATGTAGTCTCAATACTAGATACTGATCTAGTCTCTTTACTAGAGAATAAACTAGTCTTTATAATAGAGACTGATATAGTCTCTACTCTACACTAGAGACTTATCTAGTTTCTATAATAGAGACTATTCTAGTTTCTATACTAGAGACTGATCTAGTTTCTGTACTAGAGACTAATCTAGTCCCTATACTAGAGACTTCTCTAGTCTCAATACTGGAGACTAATATAGTCTCTATACTAGAGCCTGATCTAGTCTCCATACTAGATCTAGTCTCTATGCTAGAGAATAATCTAGTCTTTACAATAGAGACTGATGTAGTCTAGACTCTACACTAGATACTAATCTAGTCTCTATACTAGAGACTAATCTAGCCGCTATACTAGAGATATATCTAGTCGCTGTACTAGAGACTGATCTAGTCATTTTACTTGAGACTTATCTAGCCTCTATACTAGAGACTAATTTAGTCTGTACACTAGAGACTGTTCAATTCTCTATACTAGAGACTGATCTAGTCCCTATAGTGTAGTCTCTATACTAGTGACTAGTTTAGTCTATGTGTTTATACTACAAACTGATGCGGTCTCCGCACAAAATGCTGAACTAGACTCTATACTAGAAGTTGATCTGGTCTCAATACTCAATACTAATCTCTAGCCTTTTCACTAGTCCCTAATCTAGTCTTTGATAAATAGTCTAATTTACTTATAAACCTAATGTGTAGTGTTTAGTCAAGTCGATCATTAGGCAATAAGTAATTTCTACTACAACACAACTCTATTTCCTGCACATTGGAATGAAATGCACAGAAATTTAAAAATTCAGGGTCAAATAATGATTCATTTGTTTAAGGTTCCTGATATGATGATCCATTGACTGAAATATTGATAAATAACAAACGAAGAGCAAAAAAAAATTATCTTTTGAATGAAAAACTCCGAAAAAAAGAAGATAACAAGAGAAATAGGTAAATTACCCCCCAAAAAGAAGAACTACACCATTGATCTTGTATGAATAAATTAATATTTCCTTCTGATAAGAATATATATATAAAAGCAAGAAGAAGAAGAACAAAGAAACATATAAAGTATTTAATAAGATTCTGTTGACGTTCTCCAAATTTTCAGTTAGTTAAGAACTTTTAACAATTACAGAACTTCTTTTCAGCATGTCACACAAATATTACGTTTTAATATTACTTATAGCTGGTTTATGGACTTCAGTTAATGGTGATTATTTTGAAGAATGTGATGGAGAAGAAAATACTTATATAGCTGTACAAGAAGATTGTTCGTATTATATACTTTGTCATGGAGAAGATTCATACCGAGATTCATGTCCCGAAGATAGTCCATACTTTTCGTTGGAAGAACAAACATGTGATATGGATAGAAATGTTTGCGGTGATAGACCATTTCCTAATGGGGAATTCGAATCGGGGGAGGTTGTTGAATCAACTGAGGACTCTACAAATTCACCAACGCAATCAAGCTCAAGTGTTTCAGTTGCAGTTTCAACAACTACTGCTGGTTTAACTACTACCACTACTACATTACCTACCTCAGTTATTATACCAACCTCTACTACATCCTTAGTTACGACAGCACCCCAAATCATTACCACTCCCAACTTTATAACTCCTTTGCCTTCTTACTGCCCAGCTGTTGACAATCCTAATAAAGCTATTTTCCTGCCACATCCTAAATCCTGCACAGAATACTTTCTATGCTATCATGGTGAACGTTTACCCATGCATTGTTCCAATATGTTGCATTTCGATGCCCGCCAACAGAAATGTGATTATCCGGAAAAGGTTAAATGTCAAGTAAGTTTTAGTTTTGAAAATTTTAAATAAAATGAAATTTTAATTTATTTATTTATTTTTTTCACAATTTAGATAATGGATGTTGTGTCCCCTAGAGAACAGTGTTTAGCACATACCATCGATTATTATCCTCATCCGGTCAACTGTAATTATTATTACCAATGTTTATTGGGTTATTTGAAAGTAATGCAATGTCCTCTGAATATGGGTTGGCATTATGAGAAAAGAACTTGTGTTCTAAGATCTCAGGCTAAATGTTATAGCTCTTCTAATAGATTTTAGATAAAAATAAAAAAAATATTTTATATTTTATGTCTATCAAAAAAATAAGTGGTTTTATTTTAAAGATAGAAGTAAAGGGTTTTTATTGGAAATTAGACTAGATTTCAAAGTATAGACTTTATACTACTCCATACTAGAGATTACAATCTAA
Source organism: Lucilia cuprina (assembly GCF_022045245.1). Classification (NCBI taxonomy): domain Eukaryota; kingdom Metazoa; phylum Arthropoda; class Insecta; order Diptera; family Calliphoridae; genus Lucilia; species Lucilia cuprina. The sequence goes on along the minus strand of NC_060953.1, from coordinate 4,842,078 downwards.
ACTACTTATTTGTTCAGGCTATCTTCTGAAGGCTGGAGATCACTCTAATCCAGAGTGAACTATTCCCTATACTATCCGATAATTTAGTGATTGATCGTGTCTCAGTACGAGATACAAATCTAGTCTTTATAAACGAATCTAGGCTCTATACCAGATACTAATATAATCTATATACAAAAGATAGATTTAGTCTCTATACTTGGGGCTGATCCAGTCTCTATACTAGAAAGTGATCTAGTCTCTATACTAATTACTAATCTAGTTTCAATACTAGAAACTAATCTAGTTTTATACTAGAGACTGAAAATAGTCTTTGTAGTAGAGGCTGATCTAGTCTTTATGCTAGATACTGATCTAAATCTCTGTACTATCCGATAATTTAGTGATTGATCGTGTCTCAGTACCGGATACCAATCTAGTTTTTACTTGAGACTGATCCAATCCCTACACTAGAAACTGATCTAGTGCTAAAGACTAATCTACTCACAATACTGGAAACTGACCTAGTTTTATCCTAGAGACTGAAATAGTCCTTTTGTCTCTTTGTTCTAAAGGTTGATCTAGCCTTTATACTAGATACTGATCTAGATCTCTATATTATCTGATAATTTAGAGATTGATCGTGACTTAGTACCAGGAACAAATCTATTTTTTATAGTTCTAGTTATTTATCTAGTCTATATACAAGAGTCTCTATACTAGAAACTGATCTAGTCTCTATACTAGAGAATAAACAAGTATTAATACTAGATACTGATCTAGTTTTTCTACTAAAAACTGACCAAGTCTTTATACTAGATACTGATCTAGTTTCAGTAGTTCTATAGACTGATCTAGTCTCTATACTAGAAACTTATCTAGTCTCTATACCAAAGCCTGATCTAGTATCAATACTAGAGACTGATCTAGTCTCTTTACTAGAGAATAAACAAGTCTTTAAACTAGATACAGACCTAGTCTTTATAAGATCTAGTTTCTGTAGTAGAGACTGATTTAGTGTATATTCTAAAGACTGATCACGTGTCTGTACTAGGAGCTGATCTCATTTCTACATTAACTCTGATCTAGTTTCTATATGAGAGACTAGTTTCTGTATTAGAGACTGATTTATTATATTCTAAAGACTGATCACTGATCAGCTTCTGATATACTAGAAGCTGATCTCATTTCTATATTAGACTCTGGCCTAGTTTCTATTAAACTCTGATCTAGTCTCTATATGAGAGACTAGTTTCTGTAGTAGAGACTGATTTAGTTTATATTCTAAAGACTGATCACTGATCAGTTTCTGATATACTAGAAGCTGATCTCATTTCTATATTAGACTCTGGTCTAGTTTCTATATTAAACTCTGATCTAGTCTCTATATGAGAGACTAGTTTCTGTAGAAGAGAATAATTTAGTTTCCATATTAAACTCTGATATTGTCTCTATACTACAAACTGATCAGTTTTTCATACTGAGACTACACAGAAAATACATCTGACTGTATTAGAGTCTTAAGTTATTTAATTCCCGCTATTTAAAAGAAATAAGGTCATGGTTATAGAAATTCCTAGCAGAATATCTTAAACAATAATTTGCAAAACAAAAAGTAATTAAGATATTTTACGAGAAATTTGTATATTTAGTTACTCAACAACTCTAATACGGTTGATCGTGTTAATGAACGTATAATTTTACAAATATATGAGGTTAATTATGTAAAAAAAGAAGCAATAAGACAAATAACTAAGAGTTTTATCTAAAAATTTTTGTTTTTGAAAGATAAAACAAACGTAAATTTGCTAGGCGCTGATGATAGCATAAACAAGCTTTTTAAATGGAAAATTAAATGCTAATGAGTAGTAGTTGAGACGTAGTGAAACAATTAGGAAGCAATTTTCAAAAAAAAAATTGTAATAAATGGATGTTTTAAAAAAATATTTTAGTAAAGGTAAATTTTATGGATTTAATATATCTTAAGAATTTCTTAAATAATTTCTTTTCATTTTATTTTCTAGCTTTGCTTATACTGTTATTAGTCACCATGGTGAGTGAGGGTCAAATAAATTTATGTTTAAATCATGCCATGGGAGAGTTTGTAGCAAATCCGTTGGATTGCAAAAAGTTCTATTTGTGTGGTTTAGATGGTGAAGCGGTGCCAGCTAGTTGCCCTCCGAATATGCTTTTCAATCCGATTAGTAAAATTTGCGATACCCAAAACAATGTTAGATGTGAAGCAAGCACAACATTAACTCCAGCAACACCTCAAGCCACTACCACTGCATCACCTATAGCATCTGTAGTGGATTATTGTTTAAATCTATATACCCAACAACCAAGTGCAGATGCTTTGATTTTTGTGGCACATCCCTTGAATTGTCATCAATATTATATGTGTTACCATGGCCAGGCTTTGTTGCAGGAATGCAGTACCGATTTACAATGGAATTCTCGTATTGGCAAATGTGATTTACCAAGTAATGCTAATTGTCATAAAGATGATGGTCATATGCCAGTACCCGTGGCACCAACAGAACCCGCTTCTATAGGCAATGCTAATGGTATTGTATGTCCTGTTTATGGTCAACATATATTTCCACATATGCAACGTTGTGATTTCTTTATATATTGTGTTAAGGGTCATGCTATTTTACAGCAATGTCCTTTTTATCAGTATTTCGATGTGGAGAGCAGTCGTTGCAAGTGGCGTAAGGTGGCTCTTTGTATTAAGGATTTAAAGTTGGTATTTCGTAAGAATACATTTTAGTTTTTTTTTATATAAGAAATAAATGAGAAATTTAAAGAAAAGAACCCTCAATTTTTTAATATGATTAAGTAAGAAAAGTTTATAATAGTTTTCGATGATTGCAGGAATCGATTCATTTTTTCTCCTCCTAATTTCTGAAATATCAAGTCAACAAGTGACTTAAAGAAAGGGATCCCTATTCACATGGTTTGTGTCAAATGTCTTGGCTCTTTATTGCCTTGGCTTTCTCAAAGTTTATGGGGTGTGATTACCAAATTTTGACCTCCCCCCCCCCATTTTTTCAAAAATAAGTAAGAAAAGTTTATAATAGTTTTCGACGATTGCAGGAATCGATTCAGTTTTCTTGAGTAAATTTTCTGATACCCAAATCTCTTAGATTCTGAAATACGGTGTCAACAAGTGAGTTAAAGGATCCCTTTTTTCAAGGCTGGTTTTATATCTATTGGATTTTCATTGTATTTCCCAAAGTGTTTGGGGTGTGACTGCCAAATTCAGCCTGATAGCCTATCTTCCGGAAGAGTTCTATTGTTGAAAGTCCTAAATTTTTATGACCAGTGTTTAAAAATCTAATTGGATTCTTCTTCTTAAATTTAATTGAATTCTTCTTTCTAAACAATGTTCAAAAACCTTATTAGAATCTTTTTCTTAAACTGAATCTGAAACTTCCAATAGTTTCTCTCTTTGTTTAGGGTCTTCAGGGACCTAAAACATCCAGTTTCCCCTGGATGTTTTCCCTTTTTTCATTAAGAGACTTCTGGTAGTTAAGATACAATCTATATTTCTCACAATCTTCCGAAATATAATTGAATTCTTCTTCTTAAACTGAATCTGAAATTTCGAATAGTTTCTCTCATTGTTTTTCCAAGGACCTAAAACATCCAGGTTTCCCTTTTTGCCAAAGTATTCGCAATTGGAGTACAATAAAACTCTGAATGTCTTAGATTTTTCATTAACAGTCGTCTGGTAGTTCAGATTCAATCTATATTTCTCATAATCTTCCAAAATCTAATTAGATTCTTCTTGCATTGCATTGCATTCTTCTTCCTAAACTGATTCTGAAACTTCTAATAGTTTCTCTCCTTGTTGTGGGTCTTCAAGGGCCTAAAACTTCCAGGTTTTCCTTTTTTACAAAAGATTCGCAATTTGAGTACAATAAAATAGCCCAGAGTTTCACTAAAGTTCTTAAGAAGACACAATGATTTCATTTATATTTCCAACCAAAAAAATTACGTTTAAATTTAAATTACTAAAGCCTCATTATAACATTTAGCTTTTGACTTCACAGTACAGGCTCTCGTCTCATAATCCCAGCCCATATTAAAAGGACACTGCATAACCATCAAATAGCCATATTCACATAAATAATAATAATTGCAATTGGTAGCATGAGGATAAACATCGACAGTTTGAGGCAAACATTGATCGCGTGGTACAACGGCACTTATCTTAAATGTAAGACAATAGATAGATTAAATATATAGACCATTATTTCACTAGATTTTACCTGACAATTAACCTTTTCCGCTGTATTACAACTCTGTTGGGTCACATCGAAATGCAACATATTAGGACATTGCATTACAGTGGCTTCACCATGATAACATAAATAATATTGTGAACATGATTTGGGATGAGGTAAAAATAGCGGTCGACTGGGATCATCTACAGGAGGACAAGTTAAGAAGATAGAAGGATCGGTAGATGTCGAGGTGATTCTAGTGCTGGAGGTGGAAGTGGTAACTCGAGGTGGCCAGGTGGTAGGGATAACAATTGTAGTTGGTATTGTTACGACTGTGGTAGCTAGAGTAGATATTGGGAACGTTGCTGTAGATGGAGTAGAGGTTACGGTAACTGTAGTGGGTGCTGTTAAAGTGGATGTCAACGTAGAAAGTCCAGTTGTGGCAGTTGAAGGTATAGCTGGAGTAGTCGGAGTATCTTCAATTTCTCCTCCAAAAGGTCTATCACCACATATGCTTGATTCACTGTAGCAATTTTGATCAGTGCTTGAAAAGTAAGGTCTACTAAAATCACACTCCACTATACTTGAATCCTCACCATTACAATATATGGCCTTGGAACAATTGCTGGCAACAGCTATATAAATTCCAGCTGCTACATTTTCACATTCAGGATAAATGGCTGCCTGAGTTAAAGAACTCAAGAGTTGAGTTAAAAGTAACGAGTATAAAACTATTCGAAACATTGTATTTTTCAGCGATTTTCTTCTTAAGACATTGATGTTTTAAGATCAACTGAGGATTTTTAATTAGAAGTTGTTTTATTATCAAGTTTATTTTTTTGGGAGAAAAAAACTACGCAGAATTTTATCTTAAATTGAAGGAATGTAATTAAGTAGAATGTTTTTGCAGATAAACAAGGGTGTTAAGTTTCACATGTGAAACGATACAGGTGATTAGTCATGATTGGGGGAAAAGTTTAAAAGTTTTGAGCATAAAGCGCGCAGCAAATTGTTTCAAAGCAAAGCAAGTGGTCTCAGTCGTTAAATTTTTAACAAGATTTCACATCATTTAATGAAACCCTGTTATGCGGATGTTAAATATTATCTTTGGAATGCCCTAAGAGAGTTTGAAAAACACAATCTATAGTCAAGCGAAAAATTGCAGAAACAGTTAAGTTTGAACAGTTCGATCAGAGAATTTAAGTCAGCGAAAATAAAATCAAATCTTTTTTAACTTCACTTTCGATAAAAAGTTAATGATTGTCCTACATTGAAATTGAATTAATCGGGCACAGAACTTAAGACACAAACTTAAGGGCTTGAAAAATACAATCTAAAGTCAAACGAAAAATTGTAGAAAATGTTAAGTTTGAACAGTTCGATTACGGAGTTTAAGTCTGCGAAAGTAAAACCAGATCTTTTTTAACTTCACTTTCGATACATTGACTGATCGTAGAATTAGATCTGAATCTTAGATATAGTCCAGAGTAATTCAAGATTGTATTTAAAATATCTATATGAGAACAAATTTTAGTTTTTTAAACACATTCGAATATCAAGCGTAAAAGTCCCTAAAAAGTTAAGGATTTTTCTGCAATGCAGTTAAATTAATCGGACACAGAACTAAAGTTAGCGAATGTAAAACCAGATCTGTTATAGCTTCACTTTTGAACAAAGTTCCTTTGTCTTATGCCTTTGGAAAGTCAATGAGGAAAAATCTTGTTAATATAATGTAAACTCTTGAAGATAAAGATTTAGTTTTAGATCAATACAATTTGATATTTGAATAATAGGCTCTCGAGGGAATTCCACCGAAGCTTGAAGAGAAATCGTGTTTATATAATGTAAACTCTTATTTAAAAAAATTACTTTTGGATGAATACGATTTGATATTTGAATAATCACGTACCGAAAACTTTGACATAGATAGAAACCTATCAAACTTATGTTTACCAAGGAACATCTACGACATTCTTTGGCCGTTAAGTGTATGATCTACCAGTAATTGACTTCAAAAGGAGTAAGGTCTTGCGGGGTTGGTTGAGAACTTGTAGTAATCAACGATAATTGTATAGTATTCTATACAAATATTACAGCGTAATGTCCTGTAAGCTGTCATAGCGAAAAAAAGATTTTAATTCATCTCCTATCACATTCTTCGGTCCTAGTCGAACAATAATTCGGTGGTAATAGTGACTCTTATGAGCACGACCCGCGACCAGAGATTGACATCAACAGGTTCTAATCGACTTATAATTCAGTGGTAATAGCGGCTTCTATGAGCACGACCCACGACCAGAGATTAACATCAAGAGGAGAAATGTAACAATTTATGAGAATGGATGATTTCATTGTGTCCTTTTGGAGAAGCAGTATCAGATATAAACATTAAAAGGAGGAATGTCCTAATAACTGTATAATCTACTTTGTTCTATACAAATATTACAGGATGATCCCTTGTTAGCTTTGATATTTTTTTGGTCATAATCGACTAATAATTCGGAGCACGACTCACAAACAGAGATTGGCATCAAGGTGAGAAATGTCTCAAATCATAAAAATTGATGGTTTGATAGGGCACTTTTGGAGAAGCTGCACCAGATACTGACATCAAGAGGAGAAATGTCCTAATAACTGTATAATCTACTATGTGGTGCCCTGTAATTTGTTATAATAAGTAGAACATGTTAATTCATCTTCTCCGATATTTGTTGGTCCTAATCGACTAATAATTCGATAGGTGAGCCATTAGCTCTTGTGGGCACGAACCACGATTGACATCAAGAGTAGAAATGTCCCAATTTATGAGAATGGATGGTTTTATTGAGATCTTTTTTATGGCAGTTTTTTTTAATAAATTTAACAAATTTAATAGATTATCAGAATAAAAGTTCCTTAGGTTTCTTCTTAAACTTAAATTAAAACATGTATGAATTTATAGTCGGACATTGCCGACCATATGATACCCTACATCAGTCAGTATGTTAAAATTGTAATTTTTTTTTTTTAAATAAAGCATTCAAATTATTTTATTGTGGAATATTTTTACTTATTGTTGACAAAAAAAGAGATTTTCTACAAGAGGGCTCATAGGGTAGAAGGGCTAAATATGGGCCTATCCTTATAAATTTAAATTAAATTTAAACTTTAAACTTTAAAGTCATTTATGTAGATTTTAATCGTTTTATTAGTAATTATAAGTTAATTTTGACCTACAAGTCATTATCTGAAGGGAATTTTGTATGGGGGCTAGGGTCAAATGAGGCCCGATCACTATAAAAATTGGTATTGTTATTTATTGTTCTATAAAACTAATTTTTGTTGACATTATAATACATTTAACGTAATTATGAGCCTAAAGGCCCGATTCGGGGGGTACGGTTGTATGGGGGCTAGGAAAAATAATGGACCGATTTCAACCATTTTCAATAGCGTTGGACCAAAAAAAGTATGTGCCAAATTTCATCAAATTATCTTGAAAATTGCGACCTATAGCGTGCGCACAAGGTTAACATGGACACACAGACAGATGGACGGACGGACAGACGGATATAGCTAAATTGGGTCTAGGACCAATATTTTTGGGTGTTACAAACTTCAGCACAAACGCATAACACCCTCCACACTATAGTGGTGTAGGGTATAAAAATAATATAAAAATTCTTCTTACCTTTTGTGATCTTTCCAATTGTCTGAGCTGCTTTAAAAGTTGGCAACACTTGTAATCAAACAATGCTGTGTTAAGAGAATAAATCCCAAATTCTTGTACGGTTAATGTTAAAAAATATTCTTTTTTTTTGTGTTTTATCTTTTATAAATTTATTTTCACTATTTGTTTTTCTTTTGAATTTTTTTTTATCTTTTTTTTATAAATTTTTCTTATTAAAACAGGTGCAAGTGCAAGTTATTTGATGATAAACAAGAATTTTTTTAATAGATTTTTATTATAATCTAATTTTTTTATTATAATGATGATGAGAAAATGATCATTATTATTATTAGCAGCTAAACAAACTCTGAAACAAGGCAAACTGATTGACACACACACACACGTAAATAACGAAAATAACAAAAACAATTTATGAAGTATTAGTTAGAGAGTCCAATCACTTTGTATTAAAGCGTCACTATTTATCTTGTTGTTTTTGGGAGAAGTAATAGAAAGAAGAATACAAAAAAAACTTGTTGTTTTATTACTTTTTGATGGATTTTGTTGTCTTTTATTGTTGTTGTTGTAGTTATTATTGTTGCCTTTGAATTTTGTTTTGTTTGTTAGTTTCGGCTTGCACAACGCACAAATGACAAGTATAAATACAAATAATAAAACAGAATCAAAAAAAAAAAAGAAATATTATAATTTTTGTTGTTGTTGCTGTTATTTACAATAATAATAATGCTTTTGTTGTTTAATGGAGGGAACAGGTAGTCACTAACACGGGCAAACACAAACACGCACTTTTTAAAAATAAAACAAAATTTTGTTGTTTTTTTTAATAAAGCAAAAGATTTTTTGTTAAATTTCTTTAAAAATTTTAATTCATTTAATAATTTCTTCGTTATTATTTAATAAAATTTAGTTTGATTTAAGTTTTCTTTAAATCTCTGCTTTTTTTCGTTATTTTGTTTTAACTTTTCATTCGTTTTTGTTTTTTGCTACTTATGTTAATGTAACGTTGGTAACACTTTTGTTGTTCTTGTTGTTGTTATTGGCTTAGTGTTATTTTGTTGTTTAACTTTGTTTAAACTTTTGTGTAAAAGTTTATTGCTTTTTAAATTTTTATTTTTTTGTTATTTAACCCGTTTGTTTTTTCGTTTTACCCCGACGTCTACGAAAAAAACCATAAAATAAATCTCCTAAAATAAAAATCACTCTCTAATACACTGATTACTGGCCAAAAAAAAAAAAAAAAAACAAAATCGTTAACACTTTCTGTTGTTGTTTTTTTCTTCTTTTTTCTCTAACAACACCGACCGTCACTTTAACGAAATGCTACCGCTTTGAATTAACAACGCAAACTAAATGCCGACACTCTTAAATAAAGTAAAAAACCCTGTGTCTGTTGCTGTTTGCTGGCAATTGGATAAAATGCAACAACAACAGAATGCTTGTTATTAGTGGACTATTAAAATTTATGTATGTTGGTGTGTGAAAAAGTGCAATTCATTTTAGTAAGAGATTTTATCAATTTTCTCTTTTGAATGGGGGTCTCTTTACTAAAGGCAAACAAATTTAGTGTTTGCTTAATAAGAGTAGGGTTGTCAAGTTTTAAAAATAAAAAAGGAATACCCCGTGTTTTAATGTTTGACAAGCTCTGGTCAATAGTCTAGTATAGTGTTTGTTTACTAGTCTGTAGTCTAGTGTATAGTTTAGTTAAAGTCTAGTCTATAGTTTTGTTTATAGTCTAGCCTATAATCTAACCTTTAGTCTAGGCACAGTACAGTCTACAGTCTAGGCTATAGCATAGTCAATAGTCCAGTCTATAGTCAAGTCTATAGTCTAACCTTTAGTCTAGTCTATAGTATAACCTTCAGTCTAGTCTAGAGTCTAGTCAATAGTCTAGTCAATAATCTAGTCTATAGTCTATTGTCTAGTCTATAGTCTAGTCTATAGTCTAGTCTATAGTCTAGTCTATAGTCTAGTCTATAGTCTAGTCTATAGTCTAGTCTATAGTCTAGTCTATAGTCTAGTCTATAGTCTAGTCTATAGTCTAGTCTATAGTCTAGTCTATAGTCTAGTCTATAGTCTAGTCTATAGTCTAGTCTATAGTCTAGTCTATAGTCTAGTCTATAGTATAGTCTATAGTCTAGTCTATAGTCAGGTCTATAGTCTAGTCTATAGTCTAGTATATAGTCTAGTCTGTAGTCTAGTCTATAGTCTAGTCTATAGTCTAGTCTATAATCTAGTCTATAGTCTAGTCTATAGTCTAGTCTATGGTCTAGTCTTGTTTAAAGTTTTCACAAAATCGAGCTTTTATTAAAATTTTTCTCTGTGTAAAATGGAATTTCTAAATCTATAAAAAATATATATTTAGCATTTCTTTTTTATAGTTTTCTTTGCAAAGTTATTACAAATAATTGTTATTTATTTAAAAATCATATTTTTTTTTTTTTTTTTTTTTGTAAAATTTTTCGTCAAAAAGTTTATCTAGCTAATGAACTGCAAATATTGATAAAATTGTCGAACTAAAGAAAACAAAACACTTTCGTTTTGTTCAGCATAAAAATAGAGATCATTACAAGAATTTCAAACAGTTAAAGATAAGAAGAATCAAGTGATCGTTATTCTAATTTTTTGGGAGCAAATTTTTGGTAAAATAATTGTAATAAGTTAAGAAAACTTTTTTAAAAGTAGAAGTAAGCAGGCGGTATTAGAAATATAAAAGCCTATAAGAAGTGTTAAGGAGTTCTGTAACCATGTTTAAAAGTAAGTTTAAGCGAATGAATTGTTTAAGAAATTATTTTAATGTTTTTTTTTATTTTGTTGAGGTCTTTCAATTTTATTGTTGACTGTGCCTTATCTAGCCGCCTTTAAGTATGTGGCTAAACCTCGTTTGACAGACTTCTGTTTGGGCCATGAATGGGGAGAGTTTGTGTCCAATCCCAATGACTGTAAGCTATTCTTTTTATGCGGTAAAAATGGTGAAGGTGTAGTGGCCTCTTGTCCACCAAATATGCTGTTTAATGATAAAACTAAACTATGTGATAATGCTGAAAATGTGAAGTGTGACGATGTAGCTTTAGCTGAAGAGGTGGATGATGAGGAGGAGGAGGAGTTAACTATTGCTACCTCTACCACCAAAGTCCCTAGCATGATCAGCACCACCACCGTCAGCCCTCCAAATGCTGATCAATATTGTTATAATTTGTATGCTATGCAGAGTAAGAAATACACCTTAGTTTTCTTGCCTCATCCACGTAATTGCCAACAGTTTTATATATGTTATCATGGTAAAGCTTTATTACAATCCTGCAGTCCTAGACTTAATTGGAATTCTAAATTGGGTAAATGTGATTTACCCTCTAATGCTGAATGTGTTATAGAGAAAAAAGAGGAAAATCAAGACGATGAAAATGAGGTTTTAACTTCATTACAGGAATCTATATGGGGTAATGGCATTAAGTGTCCTTTATATGGAGAGCATATATTTCCCAATACCCAGAAATGTGATTCATTTATCTTTTGTGTCAAAGGTCAGGCTATATTGCAAAGTTGTCCTTTTTATCAGTATTTTGATATGGAAAGTGCCCGCTGTAAATGGCGTCCTAAGGCTACTTGTGTTAAGGATTTAAATTTGGAATATCAAGATAAAAACTAAAAGAAAAAGTTTAATAAAACAAGCGAAAAGCTTCAAAAATTTATAGAAAGTTTTATTAAAAAGAAAAGCTTGAGGAAAGGAAAGTATTGGTAACAAAATCTGCCAAATCTTTTGCAATAGCAATTAGTGACAACTTTTACCCTAACCATTCCTTATCTTATCAATCAAAAGACAAATTATAATATTATTATGTTTTACAAGTCCTTGTCTGTAACGGCATGCTACTGGTAGTTAACCGATACTACAGAAATTTTGATAAGATATACTAAAACAATGTTAGTTATTTCCTATGTAAAACCTATTTTCTATAAACGTTATAAAATGTAAAGAAATATTACAGAATACCATTAAATTAATTGTTTTTTAATCTAATTAATAAATTTCCAAAAGAAAAGTTCACTATAAAAGATGCTAGCAAAGTGTATAAATAAACAGATTTGATTTTGATCAAACCTAGAAAAAGTTGAAGTTTTTCCTGACATTCCCTAGAAGAAAACATGAGAAACTGTAATGTATTGTCGCCGCAAAAAGGAATATCGATTACAACAATAAATTTTCTAACTAAACATTTACTTTTAACTTTCAGTAAATCTTTTTTTATTTGCTCTGGTACTTATACCCTCAATTTATGCGGCGGTACGTCGCGTTCGACCGGATTGTAGCTCTCAACCGAACGGTGCTATAATATTAGATCCGAAATCTTGTGCTCATTACTATCAGTGTTATATGGGTCGTACGTTTCGTAAACGTTGTTTGGGTGGTTTTTACTATGATGACAAAATGAAAATGTGCAATTTCCCGCAATTTGTTGAGTGTAATGGTCGTGGCGTGAGAGGATTTAAAGAAAATAGTTCTAAGAATTGTGCTAAAACAACTACAACTACTCCATGTAGTCCTGAAGCAGCTCCTACAACTACTACTGCACCATGTAATCCTCCTGCAGCTCCAACAACTACTACCACTACACCATGTAATCCTCCTGCAGTTCCAACAACTACTACTACACCATGTAATCCTCCAACTGCTCCAACAACTACAACTACGCCATGTACTCCTCCAGAAGAATTAACAACTACCACTACACCATGCAATCCTCCAGAAGCTCCTACAACTACTACTACGCCATGTAATCCTCCAGCAACACCAACAACTACTACTACACCATGTAATCCCCCAGATGCTTCTACAACTACTACTACACCATGTAATCCTCCAGAAGAACTAACAACTACCACTACACCATGCAATCCTCAAGAAGCTCCTACAACTACTACTACACCATGTAATCCACCCGCTGCTCCAACAACTACTACTACACCATGTAATCCACCCGCTGCTCCAACAACAACCACCACACCATGCAATCCTACAGAAGCTCCTACAACTACTACTACGCCATGTAATCCTCCAGCAGCACCAACAACAACTACTACACCATGTAATCCACCCGTTGCTCCAACAACAACCACTACACCATGCAATCCTCCAGAAGCTCCTACAACTACTACTACGCCATGTAATCCTCCAGCAGCACCAACAACTACTACTACACCATGTAATCCACCCGCTGCTCCAACAACTACCACTACACCATGTAATCCTCCAGAAGTTCCAACAACTACTACTACACCATGTAATCCTCCCGCTGCTCCAACAACTACCACTACACAATGTAATCCTCCACAAGTTCCAACAACTACCACTACACCATGTAATCCTGCTCCAACAACAACCACTACAGCATGCAATCCTACAGGAGCTCCTACAACTACAACTACGCCATGTAATCCTCCAGCAGCACCAACAACTACTACTACACCATGTAATCCTCCAGAAGATCTAACAACTACCACTACACCATGCAATCCTCCAGAAGCTCCTACAACTACTACTACGCCATGTAATCCTCCAGCAGCACCAACAACTACTACTACACCATGTAATCCTCCAGAAGCTCCAACAAGTACTACTACACCATGTAATACTCCAGAAGCTCCTACAACTACCACTACACCATGCAATCCTCCAGAAGCTCCTACAACTACTACTACTCCATGTAATCCTCCAGCAGCACCAACAACTACTACTACACCATGTAACACTCCAGAAGAACTAACAACTACCACTACACCATGTAAACCTCCAGAAGCTCCTGCAACTACTACTACGCCATGTAATCCTCCAGCAGCACCAACAACTACTACACCATGCAATCCTCCAGAAGCTCCTACAACAACTACTACTACACCATGTAATCCTACAGAAGCTCCTACAACTACTACTACACCATGTAATACTCCAGAAGAACTAACAACTACCACAACACCATGTAATCCGCCAGAAGCTTCTGCAACTACTACACCATGTAATACTCCAGAAGCTCCAACAACTACCACTTCCCCATGTAATCCTCCAGAAGCTCCTACAACCACTACTACGCCATGTAGTGTTCCAGCAGCACCAACAACTACTACTACACCATGTAATCCACCCGCTGCTCCAACAACTACTACACCATGTAATCCTCCCGCTGCTCCAACAACAACCACTACACCATGCAATCCTACAGAAGCTCCTACAACTACTACTACGCCATGTAATCCTCCAGCAACACCAACAACAACTACTACACCATGTAATCCTCCAGAGGAACCAACAACTACCACTCCACCATGTAATCCTCCAGAGGAACCAACAACTACTACTACATCGTGCAACCCACCAACTGATGCTCCAACTACAACACCGTGCAACCCACCAACTGATGCTCCCACTACAACACCGTGCCACCCACCAACTGATGCTACAACTACAACACCGTGCAACCCACCAACTGATGCTCCAACTACAACACCATGTAATCCACCTACTAAAGCCCCAACTACAACACCATACAAGCCACCAATTACAACACCCTGCAATCCACCAACTAATGCTCCAACGACAACACAATGCAAACCACCAACTGAAGCCCCAACTACAACACCGTGTAATACATCAACTGAAGCACCAACTACAAAACCATGCAATATACCTACCAAACCCTCAACTACAACACCATGTGGTAGCAATGGTCTAAAATCAAACAATGCCAATAAGCCCCACAAAAATATAATCCAACAATTAGTAGGTAAATTTCCAAACTTCTCTATCTCCTCCTCCACCTCGACCAAACAACAGCAAAATATTAACAACTTGTGTTTAAACAAACGTCCCGGTACTTATGTAAGAGATCCCAAAGATTGTGCCACCTACTATATGTGTAATTTCGATCAGACCATAGTGAGCAAGTGTCCTAAGGGTCTTTACTTTGATAGCGAAAAACGTTTCTGTAATTTTGCTAAATTTGTAAAATGTAATGTTTAAGCGTAAATTGTTTATCGTGAATGTTTTAAATAATAAAAAGGCAATTAAAAAATAATCAAGTTTAGTTTTTTTTAGATTATAGATAAAGATCGAAAATTTCACTAACAATCAAAATTCTACAAAAACAAAAAAATTTCGAAAATGATTTCAATATTTTCCTTTTATTCAACAAAAAAATTTTGTTTTGTTTTTTTTTTTCAAAAAGTCAAATTTTCTTTTAAATAACAACACACAACAAACATTTATATAAAATTAACCAAAGATTCTAAATTGCTAGCTTAGTTTATAGATTTCTCTGGCAACTCTTCCTTTTGCTGCGTCGCTTGTTCGGATGATGGCTGTGTAACCATTTTACTGTCCAATTTTGATGGCGTTCCTAAAGATATTTCAAAGGCTGGTGCCAAAGTTTGTGTATGATTCGAACGTCTACTTTCTATGCGTATCTTTTGTTTGGGCACTATGGGTTTTCCCTCCTCATCGAATTTGGCTGTAGCAGGTTCTACTTTTGCTTCTTTCACCGGCCTTTCCTCCACCTTATCGCTAAAGGTGTTAACATCTAAGTTTTGTGGTATATTTGTATAAATACCCAAACCCATTTTTTGTTTAACATCTTCCAAAGTTTCCTGAGCCTGTTGGCGTGCCTTTTCGGCACCCTGTTCCAACATATAAATCAATTCTGTTTTGCGAGCCAAACGTTTGTCTATTTTGGATTTAATAGGTTTCAAATGTTCTACCACTGCCTCAGCTACTCTTAGTTTATAGCGTCCAGTATCTAAAGTTCTAGCTTCTTCGATAATTTTCTCTATAGGAGTTCCCGTTACTAGGGAATGTATGGCTACCAAGTTTGAAACCCCCGGACGATTGGCTGGATCATAGGTTACGTCGGAAGTGAAATCGGTAACAGCTTTTTTAATTTTCTCCACTATAACATCAGGTTCATCACGTATACTTATGGTGGCTCGAGTATCTGGATCAGATTTTGACATTTTCTTGGCCGGATTGCGTAAAGAACGTATACGTGCCGCCTCTTGATTGTCAATCATGGCGTGACAAACGGGGAAAGTTTGTCCATAGCGTGTATTGAATATGCGCGTTAAATGTTGAGTTAATTGTATGTGTTGCAGTTGATCTTCACCTACTGGTACATGGGTGGCTCTGTAGCGTTAAAGGATTAAGGAAAGGAAGTTAAAAAAAGAGGGTAGGGAAATAGTAGAAGATTAGGTATAAAGAAGAGTATAAAAGTAAGGTTTTTAGGATTAAGCTTTAGATTTTGTTTTGAAATATATTCAAAATTTCAGTAACGATATTTTTTTCAACACAAATTAATTTCGAAATTTTTTTTGAAATTTCTAAAATTTACGAATTTATCCTTTTGAAACTTATTAGACCGACTACTTGCAATTGTGTTAAATGTTTCAAAATCAAAAGATTTTGAAGCAAAACTAAATCTTTCGAAAATCTTTCGAACATAAGTTTTTCCAGCAACTACATTTTCAATTTCGAAATATTTTTTATTCGAAAAATTTTTTTTTAATTTCTATAATTAATGAATTTATCTTAACGAATTGTGTTAAATGTTTCAAAATCAAAAGATTTTGAAGCAAAACTAATTTCGAAAATCTTTCGAACATAATTTTTTCCAGTAACTACATTTTCAATTTCGAAATATTTTTTATTCCGAATAAAAAATATTCGGAAAAATTCAATTTTTTCTAATTTCGAAGAAATTTTTTTAATAAAACTTCAAAAAAATTTAATATTTTAGAAAATTTACATTTTCCTACTTTCGGATTCAATATATCCTATCTGTGATGTTTGATTTAAAATATTGAATCTAATTTAAGTTTTAACTAAAGTTTTCTATAAATTGTCTTAAAAAATTGAAATCTTGAAAAAATTTCTATAATATACATAATTTTATCACCATTTTCAACATCGTTATAATCATGTAAGTCCTTTAAAGTAATTCCTAATACTTTTAAAGATTACAGTCCCAAATCCATCACTCCAGATCTATATCTCAACAATTTTTTCAAAGTCTCATTCAATTTCTCATTAAATTCTATTTAATTGCCAATAAATAGTAAAAATTTCAAATCACTTACTTGTATAACATAATATCCGCTGCCTGCAGCACTGGATACACATATAAACCCAAAGGAACATCTTTAACTTTACGCGATTTCTCCTTAAATTGTGGTAAATGACCCAAACGAGCCATAGTAGTTAGACAATTCAATATCCAACATAATTCACTATGTTCTTTAATAGAGGATTGTACAAAAAGATTACCATCTTCTGGATTAAGACCACAGGCATACATAGTGGCAGCCATTTCGAAAATATTTTCACGTAAAACTGCAGGATTCTGTAAATTTCAAAACCACTTTGTTATTGAAACACTTTTCTGCACATAAAATGAGTTCACCTGATCAATGGTTATAGAATGCATATCTACTATGCAATAGGTAACATCCTCTTGATTATTTTGCAACTCTATCCATTTTTGTATGGCACCCAAATAATTGCCCAAATGCAATTGGCCGGTAGGTTGTATGCCAGAGAAGATTTTGCGCGGATAAGGAGAATTCTTAAAGAAAAACAATTTGTTACAGAAAAAAACCTTTCTTAAAAAGGAATATAAAAGTCTACTCACCTCTTCCGCCATATTTTTAGGCTTTTCCACAGTCCTTACCGATATGGAAGCTGTTTGCATTAGTTGATTAATTTTGCTAACACTTTTTAGCGGCCATCTTTTAAATAAATTTAAACTATGCATGTTTATCTTTATAAACAAAAGCTTCTTCTTTTAAATTTTAATTACAAAATAAAATGGTTTATTTAAAATATTTCTCTAAATTCTTTTATAAAACAAATTTTCCCTCAAAAAATTTTCTTTTTTTTTAGTATTCTTGCGTCACTTTGAAGGGAATATACTCAACTTGATGTAAAAAAACAACAACAATTGCTTAAGAAAAAAATCAAAACAAAAAACATGTGTTTGAAAAGGAGGGAATGTTTTGAGAGTTACCAGATGGTGAATTTCTCGCTTTATTTAAATAAATAAAAGAAAAAAACGTTATTTTTTATCTTTATAAACAAAAGCTACTTTTTTTAAATTTTATTTATAAAATAAAATGGTTTATTTAAAACATTTCTCTAAATTCTTTTATAAAACAAATTTTCCCTCAAAAAATTTTCTTTTTTTTAATATTCTTGCGTTACTTTGAAGGGAATATATTCAACCTGATGTAAAAAAACAACAACAATGGCTTGAGAAAAAAATCAAAACAAAAAACATGTGTTTGAAAAGGAAGGAATGTTTTAAAAGAGTTACCAGATTATATAAACAATAAGATGGTGAATTTCTCGCTTTATTTATATAAATAAGAGAAAAAACATTATTTTTTTTTTTTTTTTTGAATTTCAAACATAAGAAAACTAAATATTTTAGTTAAATTTAAGAAATTTTAACATAATTTAATAAAATAAACTAAATTAATGATTAAATAAATGATTAGCTACACTATTTTCTATTTTTAGTGAAACAAAAGAAAAATCAAAACAAAACTGTTGTATTTAAAAAGTTAGAAAAATTGTCGAGTTACCAGACTGTACAGATAACATGAAAATCACATCATCTTAATACAATAACAAATTGTAACAAAAAGTCGACATTTGGACTTAATTTACGAAAACTATTTTTTCAACTTTTTGCCTTTTTTTAGACTGATTTTATTATTATGACCGTTTGTAGTTCCTTTGTAGAAAAAAAAACCTTTCAAAATGTTTTACTACACATTGCAATCGATTTGCCGACTTTTGTGGAACAAAATAATCGAATCAAATGTTTCGTCGAAAAATGCCTTTTAGTGTAATTTTGATATAAAAATGATCCAATTTATTAAAAATAAATATTCCTTTGTATAAAACTACCTTTATTGAAACTTCAATAGAGTTGTAAACATATTACTAGTACATTTTTTCTTTTTATTTCTTTTTACCACCATTTGGTAGGAGATTTTAATTTAGACTTTTGTCTGCGTTTAAGTTTAATAACCACTTTTCTCAATAGTTCCATAATTTACAGTTTTAGCACATTTCAAAATTTAGAAATTATTTACAACTGTTAAATATTTTAAGTGTTTCTATTTGTTTTATTATTTTATATTTTAAAATTTGCACCAGTAACTGTAACACTTCCCTTTCACATTTTGAAATTTCATTTAAAATTTCTTAATTTTTTCACTTTACATTAAATTGCACAAAATATTTAAACCAACTTTTTCACATGTGGTCTCACGCTAGGCGTTTTATTTAGTTTTAATATTTATTAAGAATTACGTTTTTAAATCGTTTTTATCTCTTTTCACAATGAGTTTCATATGTTTTTGAAATAATTTACACAAAAAAAAGTTTAAAAAGTTTTCGTATGTTTTCCGCAATAACTTAAGGCATTTTTGAGGGGGTTAGGAGGAGGACAGAGTGAGAAAAGAGAAGTAAAAATGTATTAAATTAAAGGATCAGAAAGGCAGGGTTGAAGTGTAGAGAAATTAAAAGTTAATGGGTTTGCCAAAGGCGGCAGCTACGTTGGCCTCACGCAAAGCCTCAGCGCAGGTCTGTAAATGAATAACATTGAGATAAGTTAATTGTTTAAAAGTTTAAAGAAATTCTAAAAAAAAAACTTACAGGATGGGCATGGCAGACACGGGCAACATCTTCAGCAGCAGCACCATATTCCATAGCCAAAACAGCTTCATTGATAAGTTCACCAGCAGACTGTAAAGAAACGAATGAAATAAATATGATTTTCGATATAAAGCAATCATTATGTACTTACGGGACCAATGATGTGTGTGCCCAGCACACGATCTGTAGCCTTATCAGCCAATACTTTAACGAAACCATCGGTTTCATTGTTGGTCTTGGCACGAGAGTTAGCCAAGAAGGGGAATTTGCCTACTTTGTATTCTACACCTTCTTCCTTCAAAGCTTCTTCGGACTTGCCAACCCACGCAACTTCGGGATGAGTGTAAACAACTGAGGGTACACAGTTGTAGTCAATGTGAACGTGACCACCATTCATGCCTTCAACGCAGATAATACCCTCATCTTCAGCTTTGTGAGCCAACATGGGACCATGAATACAATCACCGATAGCATAGATGTTGGGGACAACAGTTTGGAAGAGATTGTTGACGGGAATGCGACCTCTATCATCCTTAACAATGCCAACATTGTCCAAGCCTAAGCCTTCGGTGAAGGGACGACGACCAACAGAAACCAAAAGAGCATCGCAGGTGAGTTCTTCCTTTTCACCAGATTTGGCATTTTCTACTTGAACGGTGACAGTGTTGCCATTACGTTCGGCAGCCATGACTTTAGTGCCCAATTTGAATTCGAAACCTTGTTTGGTCAAGATCTTTTGGAAAGTTTTTGAGACTTCACCATCAATGCCTACACCACCGATGGTATTCATGAATTCAACAGCAGTAACTTGGGCACCCAAACGAGACCACACCGAACCCAATTCCAAACCAATAACACCAGCACCAATAACAATCATTTTTTCGGGTACCTGTTTCAAAGCCAAAGCACCTGTAGATGAAACAATCACTTCCTCATCGATGGTAATGCCAGGGAAGGGTGTGACTTCAGAGCCAGTGGCAATCATTATGTTTTTGGCATTAATTGTCTCCTCAGAACCATCATCCTTGACAACTTTAACCTCATTGGGTCCTACAATAGTACCCAAACCAGTCAATTGTGTTACCTTGTTCTTTTTGAACAACTGAGCAATGCCACCAGTTAAAGCTTTGACAGCATTGGCTTTTTGTCCCATAAGTTTTTCCAAATCCAAGCTAACACTGCCAACATTGATACCACGATTGGCCAAATCACCAGAATGTGCCATATGATAGTAATGAGAGTTGTTGAGTAAAGCTTTGGAGGGAATGCAGCCGACGTTGAGGCAGGTGCCACCCAAGGTAGGATTCTTTTCAACACTGACAGTCTAGGTTAGGGAAAAGTTAAAATAAATTGTTTTGTTAAACATTTGAAAACTACTCACCTTCATGCCCATTTGGGCAGCTTTAATGGCAGCTACATAACCACCTGGGCCAGAGCCGATAACAACCAAATCGGCTTCGTGTGTGTTGGAATAAAAACGTACATTCAAGGCACCCAATATAGCACTATTGGAGCGCAAAGGTGTCTGTAAAGTAAAGAAATAGATTAATTTATAAAAAAAGTTTTGATATCCAAATTTTGCTTTAAATTGCAAAAGAAAAAGGGTGGGTGAATTGCTTAGTTTCCTATAGAAAAGTTTGTACTTTAAGGGTGTTTTTATAGAAAATTGTCTGCTTTAAAAGTTTCCTTTAAAAAATGTCTGTTTTTGAGAATTCCTTTGAGATTGTGATTTGCTTTTGTGGTTTCTTTAAAAAATTCTTTACTTAAGTTAGTTTTTTTTTTTTTTTATAAAAAAGTGTGTGTTTTCAAATATTTGCTATGGAAACATTGAATCTTTAGATCGCACGACATTAAACGATTTCAACATAGAAACAAGTATGAATTTATAGTCGGACATTGCCGACCATATGATACCCTTCACCAGTCAGTATGTTAAAATTTTCTTTAAATAAAGCATTTAATTTGTTTTATTGTGGAATATTTTTACTTATTGTTGACAAAAAAGAGAGATTTTCTACAAGAGGGATCATAGGGGAGAAGGGGTAAATATGAGCCTATCCTTATAAATTTTGGTTAATTTGATGAATTAACGTTATAAAACATTTAACGTACTTATGAGCCTAAAGCCCCGATTCGGGGGATACGATTGTATGGGGGCTAGGAGAAATAATGGACTGATTTCAACCATTTTCAATAGAAATCGTCCTTGAACCAAACCAAAAGAGTATGTGCCAAATTTCATCAAATTATCTTGGAAATTGCGACCTGTAGTGTGCGCACAAGGTTTACATGGACACACAGACAGGCGGACGGACAGACGGGCATAGCTAAATCGACTCAGAAAGTGATTCTGTAGGTGTAGGGTGTAAAAATTAACAACATAATGACAAATAAATAATGAAATTCATGATTGTAGGGTAAACATGATAGTGATTTAAAGAAATATTTAGTAATTTCTTAAGGGAACTAATCTTTTTAATATTGACCCCCCGCTAATTAGAAAAAAATGTTGATTACACACAATGTTATCACATTTATTTAGACATAAATCGCGTGATAACAATACGTATTTGAATAGAAGACAAAAACAACATAAAATACGCATTAAAAAACTGATAACAATTAAATTAAGTAAAATTGTTTAAAATTCGATTAAACACAAGCAAAATGCAACACATGTTTGACAGCCAGCTGGTCACCTTAAATTGCTGCTCTCTATTTATCTATCAAATAGATAAAAAAGCAAAAAATACAAAATTTTGTTACTCCAACAAAAAACCTTAATAATTTTACATAATTTTCTTTATTACTTTAACTTTTAAAGCAATATTTACTAAAAATTGATTTAGTTTACTTTTTATTGTTATAATTTTCTAATGCCCTTTAAAATAAAGGGATTTTTTTAATAACTTCATAATCACACATTGCATAACCAAAGACAAAAAAAATTTTTTCTTATTAACGCAAGTCACTTTTTTTCTTTTAAACACCTTTCACTTCAAAAAAAAAAATTCTCACCTTGATGGCATAACTTAAAGCGTTGCGTAGCGTGCACTGCATTTTTTTTATTAAATTTTGTTTTAAAACTCAATTTTTTATAATTAATTAATATTACTACACACACCGCCCGGTCGTTCAAGAAAAATTCTTGATTTTCGTATAGAAAAACCCGTTGTGACGAAATGCAATAAGCAAAAAAATGAAATCTGTCACAAGTGGCAAACACATTCACACATTTCTATACAAAAAGAGAACTTTAGATAATTTAGTTGTTTAAATAGTAGTAAATATTAGTAATTTACTACTTTACTAACAACCCTGTCTATAGATTTGACAGTTTCATGCAGTGCTGCCAATATATAAACAAAAGAAAAATATTGCTGAATTTCAGATAATGCCAAAAAGTGAAAAAGAGCACAGATTTCACGGCAATTTTTTTCGTATAGAAGAATTTAAACAATAAATTTAAAACAAAATAAATAAATATTATGTTAAACTAGTAAAAGAAATTACAAAAATTATAATAAATTAAAAAAACAAAGTTAAAAAAATATATTGCCAGTAGCAAAAGCTAAGGAAAAAAAATTGCTGTCTAGCAGATACGTAAAAAAAATACACAGAACATAAAAATAAAATAAAAAACGACACAAGTGAAGGCTACCACAAAAGCTAAGGCAGTGGTTAGAGGAGAAAACCATCATATAAACATCAGCCAGCACACACAAGCACTATTTAAAAAGCTGGCTCTAACTGGCTAAATAAAGGTGCTTAATAATTAACATTTTTTTGTTGTCCTGTAAAATCCTTTTAACAAAACGAAAAAGAAAAACAATTATATAGAAAAAGAAGATTCTCAACTACGAAGACAAAAAAAGACCCCTCCCCTCTTGAAGGCTGGGGTTTTTTATAACAATCAAAGCATTCACTAACTACAGGGACATAAGGTAATCCAAACATGATGAACAATTATGGCAATATGATGATGGGCGAACAATTTCGCAAAATGGAATCAAATTATTCACCAAAATCCTCACCACATGGTGGCCGTTCACCCGTAGTCTCGCGACAAGATTCATCGGGTACGCTGAAGGCCACAATATCGCTGGGTAAAACACCCACTATTATACAGACGGGACCATTCTATTCGCTGAAAGAACCACCTGGGAAGGGTGAACTGACAGGGGATAAAGATCTCATGACTGAATATGGTTTGCATCATACGCTGACCAAATTTAAGGATAAAAAAGTCAAAGAATCACTAGCCTCATTTCTGCCGAATCTACCAGGAATCTATGATGGAATGAATAACTTGGTAAGAATTTTTTGTGTTACAATTTCGAAACAATAATTGTGTTCCTTTAGTGGAGGTTGTTTTTTTTTTTGTATGACGTCTACAAAATTTTATTATTATTTTGTTGTTTTGTTTAACTGACTTGTTGGAAAAACCTTTAAATCTTTATTGTGAGGGCAGTAAGTTAATAAAATTGTGTGTTTCTATAAAGACAGAGTCTGCTTCAAGGAAGTTTTCTGTAAAAATGTATACTTTCCTAATACATATTATTATTTTTATTAAAAATTTTAATTTTCTTTTCTTTTTCTTTCAGGAAAATAGTACATTACGTAGTGTTATTGATAAACCACCCATAGTTGGCAAAGAATTGTTACCTTTATCTGCAGTACAATTAGCTGGTTTCAGATTACATCCCGGACCGGTGAGTTTATTTTTGTAACTATATAATCAATAATCTATAACAAGTATTAATGTTAAGATCCCTTAAAATGACAATAAGAAAATTACGAAAACCGGAACGGGCAGTACTAAGACTATAGTTCAGACTGTTTCCTGACTATAGTGAGTCTATAGTCCTGACTATAGTGAGTCTATAGTCCTGACTATAGTGAGTCTATAGTCCTGACTATAGTGAGTCTATAGTCCTGACTATAGTGAGACTATAGTCCTGACTATAGTGAGACTATAGTCCTGACTATAGTGAGACTATAGTGAATCTATAGTCCTGACTATAGTGAGTCTATAGTCCTGACTATAGTGAGACTATAGTCTTTACTATAGTGAGAGTACAGTCCTGACTATAATGAGACTTGTCCTGACTATAGTGAGACTATAGTCCTGACAATAGTGAGACTATAGTCTTGACTATAGTAAGACTATAGTCCTGACTATAGTGAGGCTATAGTCTTTACTATAGTGAGAGTACAGTCCTGACTATAGTGAGACTATTGTCCTGACTATAGTGAGACTATAGTCCTGACTATATTGAGACTATAGTCCTGGCTATATTGAGACTATAGTCCTGACTATATTGAGACTATAGTCCTGACTTTAGTAAGACTATAGTCCTGACTATAGTGAGACTATAGTCCTGACTATAGTCAGACTTTATTCCTGACTATAGTGAGTCTTTAGTTCTGACTATAGTGAGACTTTAGTCCTGAGTATAGACAGACTGTAGTCTAGAATATATAGAGATTATAAAAAGGCTATAGTCCAGTGAGGCAATAGTTACAACTACAAGTCAGTCTATAGTAATAGGATCGCTGATAAAAGTCCATCCATTTCTTAAATACTATTTTTTCATGCTTTCATATTATATTCCTCTTCCAGTTACCGGAGCAATACAGAGCCTTAAATACAACACCCGCACGTAAACATAAAAATAAACATAAAAAACATAAACACAAAGATGGACAACAGCCACCAGAAACAAATTTAATGGGTAAGTTCAAAGACAAACATAAAATGTTCCTAATTTTGTTAAAAAATTTTCTTTGATTCTCTTACAGATTCTTCCGGCTTGGAAACGTACGAAAAGAAACATAAAAAACAAAAGCGTCATGAAGATGAAAAAGAGCGAAAAAAACGCAAAAAGGAAAAGAAACGTAAAAAGAAATCTCACAGTCCTGAACCGCCCTCATCGGGTGGTGTTTCACCCATGTTGGGTCCTACGGGTACTAGTACTATGTTAGGCCCTAGCGGTATGCCTATGCAACAGGGTATTGTGGGGGGTGTGGCCGGCGGTGGTGGCGGCTCTGGGCCAGGCGGTATGATGGGTGGTAATGTAGGCGGAGGCTCTGGTAGTTTACAGGGTCTATCTGTGGGGGGTGCCAATAATCCACTGGGGTCTGGGCCTGGGGTAACAACAATGTCAGGCCCTGGTGGCATGATGATGCCACAACAAGCTTCTTTATTTTAGTTAAAATTTAACAAAAAAAAAACACACACACATACATATATTTACTAAAAAAAAAGTTTTAAGTCATTTTTTATTAGTTTTCTTTTGCTATACTTTTGTTTTTTTTTTTTAGTTTAAAATTGTGTTATTCTCACTCCTCATGTTTTCCTAATTATCCAGCTAATTTTATTACTTAATTCTTAGTCCAACTATTGTAATAAAACAAAACTTTAAATGAAAGTTTTCTTTAGCTGATTATGAGTAAAAATTGTATCAAAATATTTAAATTTTATTAGATTTTTAAAAATTATTTAAGAGATTTTTTAAATTACTGCTCATTTTCGTTTTTAAAGAAAACTTGGTTTATGTTTTGTGTTAAAATGTTTTCCCTTTCCTCCTTCCTTATGTTTCCATTTTTTTATATATTATAAACTAAGCTTATTCTATTAAAAACGAGCTTCCAATTTAAGTTTTCATTTTCATAATAGTTTTTCTGTTTCAAATTTCCCATCTTGTTTCCTTTTTTTTACAAAAAAAGAAAACTACCTCCCTGCTGTTTAGTTTTTCTTTAAATTCTTTTTTAGATTTTATTTTTTTTATTAAACAAAATTTGTAATAATTACTAAAATTTAGTTATTTAACACACACACACACTTTTTTATGAAAAAAATCTATATATTATAAAGAAAGAAAAAAATAAATATATTATTTAGTTATTTAAGAAGTTGTACGCAAAACAAAACCAACAAAAAACAAACAAATGAAAAACATTATAATACAATGAAAAACCATAAATGATAAGAAAACTTTAACAAAAATATTTAAAAGAAACTAAGTAAAAAAATAAAAAAAAAAATAAATTTATAAAAAAAAACAAAAGCAGTGTTTATTTTATTGATTAGTGCACAAATGAAGATGGAATTTCCTAAAGAAATGTAATCATATTCAAAAGCAGATAATATCTTATAAAGAAATTGAGTTTAAAACAAACGTAGATGAAATTCTATAAAGAAATTAAAGTCTTCGGAAAATATAGACCAAATTTTCTAAAGAAAAAGTCTCAAATTCTCAAATTCTTAAGGAAATCCTTGAAAATTTCCTTAAGAATTTGAAGGGAATGCTAGAAGCCACAATATGTGTCTACTGTAGACAACAGTCGTTCCCACGACAATTGGATCTTCGCTCCGGAACGACCCGAGTCATGCTCATCCAAAGATTGTCAACCCAGCGACTGCTGTATCAACCGAAAGTTTTTTCCCCAGAAAGAAACTATCGGCCACAGTCGAACTGTTACAACAGCAACAACAACTGTAGACAAAATTTCTTATCGAAGATGACAAAAAAATAGGTTCTCTAGCAACTGGAAGGAATATTTCCTAAAGAAGTGTCGCTATCAGAAAATAACAATATTTCCCTAAAGAAATTAAGTCTCAGAGCGCTTAAGGCAAAATTTCCCACGAATGTATATTAAATTTCCCAAAAAATTAGGTCTCGACCAGTAGAACAGGAAAATTTCTTAAAAAAAATAGGTCTTCGCCACTAGGAGACAAAAGTTATCTACAAATATTGATTCATCTTCAGATGGAGACAAAGTTTCTTAAAGAATTCCAAAAAAAAAAAAAAAATAGTCTCAGCCATTGAAATAAAACAAAACGTAAAACAAATATTGATTCATCTTCAGATGGAGACAAAGTTTCTTAAAGCAATTGCAGCTTTACAAAAAGATGAAACAAATTTCTTAAAGAAAAATTGTGTTTCAGAAAGATTAAGATAAAATTCCCTAAAGAAATTAATCTCAGAGGGTTGAAGGCAAAATTTTCCAAACGAAACTGAGTCTCAGACGAATGAATGCAAAAATTCCCTAAAAAAAATTAAGTCAAGACTAGTAGAAGAAGAAAATTTTATCAGAAAATTGGTCTCGGCCATTAGCAGACAAAAATCATCTACAAATATTGATTCATCTTCAGATGGAGAGAAAGTTTCTTAAAGCAATTGCGGCTTTACAAAAAGAAGAAACAAATTTCTTAAAGAAATATTGTGTTTTAGAAAGATTAAGATAAAAGTTCCATAAAAAGTCTCAAAGGGCTGAATGCAAAATTTTCCAAACGAAATTGAGTCTCAGACGAATGAATTCAGAAATTCCCTAAAAAAATTAAGTCAAGACTAGTAGAAGAAGAAAATTTCCTAAAAAAATTGATCTCAGCCATTAGGAGATAAAATTAGCTACAAATGTTATTCATCTCCAGATGGAGACAAAGTTTCTTAAAGAAATTGAGGCTTTACAAAAAGAAGAAAACATTTTCTTAAAGAAAATTTGTGTTTCAGAAAGATTCCAAAAACAAAATAGTTTTCTAAGCGAATTGAGATAAAATTCTCTAAAGAAATTGATTTTTTGTCATATGGAGATGATGTTAACTAAAGAAATTGTGTTTTAGACGAAGGGAGGACACATTTTCAAAAGAAATTGCTTCAGAGCCGGCAGTAGACAAATTTTGTGTTCCAGAGTCAACTTTTTTTAAAGAAATGTTTCTCTTAGGCGGCTGAAGACAAAATATCTTAAAGGATATAAAAACTCCTAGAACAAATCACGTCTCAGTTGAAAGAAGACAACATTTAGGGATAAAATTTCCTAAAAAAGTTGAATCTCCACTTGCAGGAGATACAATTTCTTCAAGAAATAGAGAAAGACAAAATTTTTATAAATATACTGAATTCAGAATGCTAGATATATACATTTTGTATAAAAATTATATAAAATTAACTTTTAAACTTAAATTTATCAAATTCCAATTAATTTGTTTAGTTTTTTTTTAATAAAATAGTAAAATTAATATACAAATGTATGTAGTACTTACTTTTTACATCTCTCACACCAAAATTATAAAGTTTTTTTTCAATATAAAGTAATTTTCTAGCATTTTAGATTAATAATAATTTGTTATGTTTATTTTTCTTATATTTTTTTTTAAATAAAAATGTAAATTAAAACTAAAATTTCCAAAAAAAATCTCAAAAAATAACTAATTTTAATTTGCAAACAATGCAAAGTTTGAAAGCTACTGCCTTATAACGTTTATTTACCTTTTTACACTCTCTCTTTTAATATGCCCAATGAAATACGCTCTTAATTTTATTCTGCAAAAATTTTCTGTTCTCTTTCACATAGATTTTAGTTTTTGACATTTTTTCTTTTAGTAGTTTTTTTCAAGTGCTTTTATCAAGTTGTAATTATTTGTTATTAAGAGTGGTGGCTGGCAAAATTTGTTAAAATAAATAAACTAAAACACTTATTACTTACCTTATAATTGTTTTATTTAATAACAAAAAACTAAATATTTTATAATAAAGAGAAAAATTAGCTGAAGTTGTAGCTAAATAATTAATGTTAAACAAATTTCGACCCCTTAGCAGCAGCATGTTTAAGCAGACGTCTACAAATTTATTGGAACAAAAAGCCGACAAGGTGACCCAATGGTTGGATTCATTTGATGCCGTTCTTACAGATTGCGATGGTAATAATAATAATAATTTATTAATTATAATTAATTATAGGCGATAAATAGATTCCGTTTTGTTATATATTAAATTGCATAATTTCATTTATTAAATTTTTGAGATTTTTTTATTGTTCCTAATAATGTGTGGTTCGATTTTGGTTTAAAATTTAACACAATTTCTTTGCAATGTCAATAATGGGGTTTGTGTGTTTTAAAATTGTCTGTTGTCGTTGGTTTCCTATACATTGTTAATGACCTTAATGAACGTCATTAGTGACAGGAATGTTAGCTACAGTCTGTCAAGTGCAAGTCAACGAATGATTTGTAACAAATTTCCTTATACATTTTGTGGTTGTCTACTACTACTTTAGAATCTATTTAATAATATTTTTCCTTTACTTTTCAGGCGTTCTTTGGGTCTATGGCAATGTAATTGATGGCTCCGTGGAGGTTATGAATCGCTTTAAAGAATTGGGCAAAAAAATTTTCTTTTGCACCAATAATTCTACCAAGACACGCAAAGAATTACTGGTGAAGGCTGTAGATATGGGCTTCAATATCACAGAAGATGAAATTATCTCCACAGCACACTCGGGAGCTGCCTATTTAAAGGGTCTTAACTTTAACAAAAAAGTATTTGTCATTGGTTCGGAGGGTATAACAAAAGAACTCGATGCTGTGGGTATAGAACACAATAAGGTGGGTGCTGAACCCATGCCTGGCTCTTTAGCGGAATATATTTCAAAACATTTGAAATTAGATGAAAATGTGGGTGCTGTAATGGTGGGTTTCGATGAGCATTTCAGTTTTCCTAAAATGACACAAGCTGCCTCATATCTAAATGATCCAGAGTGTTTGTTTATTGCCACAAACACAGATGAACGTTTTCCTATGCCTAATATGGTGATACCAGGAACGGGTAGCTTTGTTAGGGCCATTGAGACATGTGCAGAGCGCAAAGCTTTAGTTATAGGTAAACCCAATAAAGAGATATGTGAACATCTTATTAAAGATGGCACTATTAAGCCCGAAAGAACCTTAATGATAGGTGACAGGTAAGTGTCCTTATTACTACAATTATCAAAAAAAAAAAAGAAAGCTAATGTTTAAACCTTTCCCTAGATGTAATACCGACATACTATTGGGCTATAATTGTGGCTTCCAAACTTTGCTGGTGGGTACGGGTATACATCAACTAAATGATGTGGATTCCTGGAAAAATTCCAATGATCCCGAATTGCTTAAACTTATACCAGATGTGTATTTACCTAAACTGGGTGATTTACTGCCTCATATGTGAATTTTATTTACTTCTTAACATAATTTTAAGACTTGTCATTACCTATAGTGACATTTATTTAATTCTTTTTTTATAAACAATACATTTTAAAACCACTAATAACTTTTTCATACATAATGCTCCCCATAATTATAATCTAGCCAAAAATGATGCTTTTTGTTAATAAATAATTTTATGTTGTTAGAACAAAAACTGGAAAAAGTAAAATAAATTATAGATTTGTAAAGATTTTTACAATATCGTAAAGAAATGTGTTAAGTGATTAAGTGCTGGAAGTAGGGTGTTTACTGTTTCAATATTCTGAGTCAGCTGTTGACATAAAGTTTTATTTTCTGCACAATTCTCTTGTAGAAAAAAAGAGAATTTTAGATACATAAAAAATTTGTGTAAAAATGAAAGAGAGAGTAATTATTACAAAACATGTGTTTGTTTTAGGGCGAGTTTTTCTGATAAAGATAATCTTCATTCTTTGGTTAAACCTGGTTTAATATATGTTTCGTGTTTTTCAGTTATCAGTTAAGTTACTTATTATCTTAGTTTAACTGAGTGTAATTGGCCAATTAAACTCAAGTTATAAGTGAGAAAACACAATTAACAAAAACAATAAAACAATGATTTCGGAAAAACAAAAACTTAATATTTTAAGTAAATTGCAATTTTCTGATTTGTTTTGTTTTTTTAATTATTGTTTTTAATGTTTATTTAAAATTTTTCCAAAATTTTGCATTTTATTGTTTGCGAAAAACAGCTGTTCATTGTTTATGTTTTTGAGTGAAAACTTGGCAATACTAACAAAGTTAACTGAACTTAAATCTAAAACTGAAAAACACAGTCATAGGTTAAAGTCCGCCTAAATTTGTTCCGGGTTTAATCTAACAGCAAGTTAAGCCTAGTTTAACTGAGGAGTAAGAAACCTGGCCTTAGAGTTGCTAAGGTTTTAAGAAAATATTTTATAATTTTGGGAGAGACTCAATTTCTGTGAGAGTTAAGTTTTAAATTTAATTTTTTTAGAAAATAATTCGAAAAGTCGAAAAATCGACTTTTAATTAAATGAAAAAAGTCGAAAAATCGACTTTAAACTAAATGCAAAAAGTCGACTTTTCGTTTCAACTATAGAACCCTAGACAGTTTCTACAATAAATTTTCATAAAATTTAAGTTTAGAGCTTTGTTATTTTTTAAGTTTGGCAACTCTTTTTATTCTGTTTATTAAGAAAAGCATTATCTCTTAATGTTTGACAAGCACTGCTTGTTTTGCAAAAACACTCTTTCTCTTATGGTTTGAGAGCAACTGCTTACCATTGTAAACAAGCAAATTTTTGAAGTTTCAAAATTTGTAATTAACTGTTATTTAAATTAATAGAAAATTAGAAATTTTAAAAGGAAAAATATTCTAAAATTTAATGTTTTCTTTAAGGACAACAATACTTAGTTGGCAAATTGTTAAAAATCCTGTAAAACGTTGTTGTAGCACCAACAATTTTCGAAAATTCAAACATAGTTTTACAGACTTAAGATGTCTGGACAAAAAAGAAGTTCAGCAGTTCTTTAAAAGCTTGCAGGCAATAATAACAGATGCAGATGGCAAGTTTTTTATGAAAGCATAGAAAGATTTATAATATTTTCTTTGTATATACAGGAGTTTTATGGCTTAATGATGATCCTATCGAAGGCTCTGTAGATACTTTTAATTGGTTTCAAAATCAACATAAAAATTGTTATATTGTCACAAATAATTCAACACGTACTCGCCAGAATTTACAGGAAAAAGCTTGTTCCATGGGTTTAGAGGTAGATGAAAGGCAAATTATTAATACCACCTATTGTACGGCCAAATATTTAGAGAAATTGAATTTCAACAAGAAAGCCTATGTTATAGGCCGAGAGGGTATGGCTTGGGAATTACAAAATTTGGGCATTAAACTTTTGCCCATAGAGGAAGAAGTCATGAAAGGTTCTACAGCAGATTTAAGACAAAATCTTAAACTTGATCGTGAAGTAAAAGCTGTAATAGTGGGTTTTGATGAGTTTTTTGGTTTTCCCAAACTAACAAAAGCCTGTTGCTATCTAAAGGATCCTGAGTGCTTATTTATAGCCGCCAGCACAGATAACCAGGGACCTACTCCTACGATAATGCTGCCTGGTACAGGTTGCTTGGTAAAGGCCATAGAAACTTGTAGCAATCGTTTGGCCACCATTATAGGAAAACCAAATGCGGAATTTATCAAACCTTTAATAACAAAAGGTTGTCTAAAACCTGCCACCACTTTAATGGTAGGCGATAGGTAAGGAATTTTATAAGAAAATAGAAAAAATGTAAACAATTTACTAATTGTTTTCATTAATTTAGAGGTTCCACGGATATGTTGTTTGGTTACAATTGTGGTTTCTTTACTTTATTTGTCACCTCCGGCGTAGATACTTTACAAGACGTTCGGCAATGGCAAACATCAGAAAATTGTGAATTACACAAACAAATACCCGATTTTTATCTACCAAAACTGGGAGATTTAAAATATATATTAACTGAGTAATTTCGAAAGAGAATTCCATAATAATACTCTTTTTTTTTTGATAAGAATCATGATTGTTTAAATAAATATTCTCCATACATTATTTAATAACAAAATAAATTAACATTTTTATAGTTTGAGAGTTAAGGTAAAGAGAATTGGAGGTAAAAAACAGCAACGCTAAACTAGAGGTTTTGTATAATTAGATTTTAATGAAAAACTTAAGAAATTTTTTAATAATTTTAAGAAATGTTTAGATTTTTAGTTAAAAACATGATTCAACCCAAAAATTTAAAAAATCTGGACAAAAAGGCCTTTAAAGAATGGTTGGATTCCTATGATACCATTTTAACAGATTGTGATGGTAAGTAAGCAGAAGTTAAGAAAGAAGTTTAAACGATTTCTATAGAAACCTTTGTCTCTGTCTTGAGAAGTCTAGCGAACACTTAATTCTTGGAGAAAATGTGTTCTTTGTTTGGCGGAAACTTAAATTCATTAGGAAAGCTATTCTCTATCTGACGGAGACTTGATTTCATTAAAAAATTTCATCCCCGTCTGGCGATGAGAGAATTTGACACAATTTCTATAGAAAATTTTGTCTCTGTCTTGACAAGTATCTATTTCTTTGGAAAATTTATTCTACAGATAGCTGGGAACAATTTCCTTTAGCCTTCCTTCTAGGGAACACTTAATTCTTGGAGAAAATGTATTTTTTCTTTGGCGGAAACTTAAATTCATTAGCAATGCTCTTCTCTATCTGGTGGAGACTTGATTTCTTTAGAAAATTTCATCTCCGTCTAACGGTAAGAGAAGTTTAAACAATTTCTATAGAAAATTTTGTTTCTGTCTTGAGAAGTATCCATTTCTTTGCAAAATTTGGTCTCCAGAAGGCCGGGAACAATTTTCTTTTGCTTTTCGTCTAGCGAACACTTATTTCTTGAAGAAAAAGTGTTTATAGTTTGACGGAAACTTAATTTCATTAGGAATTCTATTCTTTGTCTGGCGGAGACTTGTTTTCTTTAGGAAATTTCATCTCCGTCTGGCGATGTTTCCTTATCTTTAGTAAATTTAGGATCGTAATCCATAAAACTTTACTATTCCAGCTGTCCTCTGGCATGATGACTCTGTAATACCCCAAGTACCCGCTACCATTAATACTCTACAAACTTTAGGCAAAAATATCTATTTTGTTACCAATAATGGCACTAAAACCCGTCATGAACTATGGCTTAAAGCCTCTCAAATGAATTACCAAATAGATGAGCAACATATTATAGCACCCACCTATTCTATAGCAGAATATCTTAAAGAAAATTTATCCTCTAACGAAAGAGTCTATGTGATAGGTAGCCCTGCTTTAGCTGAAGAACTAAACAAGTTAAATATTAAAAATTTTGGAATGGGTGAGGATTTAGTGCAAGGTATTTGGGTTGATATGCTGGAGAAGATTAAACAAGAAACAGGAGAAGAAAAAGTTGGTGCTGTTGTAGTAGGTTTTGATGAACATTTTAGTTTTGCCAAAATGTTAAAAGCTTCCAATATATTGGGTTCTAATCCTGACTGTTTGTTTTTGGCTACAAATGCTGATGCTGTACATAGATATCCCAAGTTTTGTATGCCCGGTACAGGGGCTTTGGTAATGGCTCTACAAACTTGCACAGGTCGTGAGGCCAAAATGATGGGTAAACCTAATCCTGTAATATGTGATAATTTGATTAGAATGGGTTGTATGCAGCCTAAGAGGACGCTGATGATAGGTGATAGGTAAGAAGGAAATATTTGGAATTTAAAATTTGTTTTCTTTTCATAATTATTTGAAAACTGTTTCTTCCTAGTGCTAAAATTGATGTTTTATTTGGCAAGAATTGTGGCTTCCAAACGCTTCTGGTGGGCACTGGTAATGATAAATGGCCTCAGGTGCTGGAATTTGTTAAAAATAAACAAACGGATTTTATACCAAATTATTATTTGGAATCTTTGGGTGATTTATTGGAGGTTTTACAAAAGCTTTAAAGCTTTTTTTTAAATAAAAACAAACTTTTGTTTTATTTATTAAAAAAAGCTTTATAGCTAAAAAAATAAAAATTTAATTTACTACTTAATTTTAACTTTAAATAATTTTTAATTCTCTTTTAAACATTTTAAATTTTACAACTTATTTTAAAGTAAATTTACTCTTAATGCTGTAATTTAGAAAGCTTTTTCTAATAAAACTTTAACATAACTTAACCAAACTTTTTGCTTAGGAATTAATGTTTGTTTTTTGGCTTAAATAACTTAATTTTAATTTGTTAATTTGACTTCATAAGCTTTTTTTATTGCGTTAATTTCAAGAGTTTTTAACTTAATTTTTTATTGTTTTAATATGAAAGCTTTTTATAGCTTTAATTTTAAGAGCTTTTAACTGCATTTATATCAAAAGCTTTTGCTATTACTAAAGCAGTAAGTTTAATTTCAAGAATATTTGTCTGCTTTAAAACTATAAGTTTATTTCTTAAATAGAACTTTTACGAAAGCTTTAAGTTTATAGCTTTAATCTTAGAGCTTTTGTAGTTTTGTGTTAATTGTTATTATATCAAAAGCTTTTGCTATTAGTAAAGTATTCAGTTTTAAATTTATTGCTTACATAGCAAAAGCTTTTATAAGAGCTTTATATAATTTGTAAAAGCTTTATCTTTAAAGCTTTGATTTTAAAAGTTTTGTCTTCCATAAAGCTTTAAGTTTAATGCTTAAATAACTCTCTCCTTCTTTGAAGCTTATTTTTAACCTAAAGCTTTTGTTAAAGCTTTAAATTTATTTTTGAAAAGTGGAGATCTTTTAGGTTATTTTTTATAGAATTTGTAAAAGCTTTAAGTTTAAAGCTTTAGTTTTAAAAGTTTTGTCTTCAAAAAAGCTTTACGTTTATTGCTCAAATAACTCTCACCATCGTTAAAGTTTGTTTTTAACATAAAGCTTTTGTAAAAGCTTTACATTTATTGCTTTCATTTCTACAGTTTTTGATTCCATAATTATATCAAAAGCTTTTGATTTTGTTAAAGCTTTAAGTTTTCTATTTTGATTTCGAGAGATTTGGGTGTTAAAAAAAACTTGTAGCCGAACTTTGTTTTTAAATGAATTTTTTTTTAACTTAATTTTTATTTAAAATTAACTTTATTTATAAATTATCATTTAATTTTCCTTAATTTTTGCAAAAGTTTTTTATATAGCTTTTTATTTTAAATTAAAAATTTGAATTTTGAATTATTTTTTTATTAAAAATTAACTTTTAAGCAATTTACTTAGTTTTTTATGCAAAAGCTTTTAAGCTTACATAAGCTTTTACAAAAGCTTTTCTTCATTTAACTTAAATTCAAGAAATATTTATTTTAACTAATTATTTTAACATTAATAACTTATATTGCACTCAAAAGCTTTCCCCAGGTATTTTATTATAGTTTTTCGATCAAAAAGCTTTTAAGCAAACCTAAACTTCTGTTAAAGCTTTTTTTAATTTAATTTCAATTCAAAAAATATTTTTTTAAATTAATTTTTGAACAACATTTTCCACCTAAAAGCTTTCTACATTTTCAAAGCTTTTCTTTTATGTTAAGCTTTTAGATATTTTTTTGAAAAGCTTTTTTTTCAAATTTAAATTAAAATTTAACTAATAATTGCTTTTCCGTTTATTTATGAAAATTTGAAAGCTTAATTTGTTTTAAAAGCTTTTTAAGCTATATTATGTTTGTGTTAGAGCTTTTCTATATTAAGCTTAAAAGAAAATTAATTTTCTAAAGGAAATAATTGAAATATTGCAAAAGCTTTAACTTAAATAATGTTTTTTAACTTAATTTTTAAATATGTAGCTTTATGAGTTGATCAACTTTAAAAGCTTATTCCGAAAGTTTTTTTTAAACATAAATTTGAACTGTTGATGATTGTGTGATTGTAGTTGTATTTCGTTAAATTAGCAATTTAGTTTAAAGAAATCATATGTTTAGCAGTAGCAGCATAAAGTGAATAAGTTAAAGAGCTTTGATCCCATAATCCTGTTCCTGATTTTTCCTCTCTCAAAAACCCATCTGCCTTTTATAATTGTAAATTTGCCCAGATTTCTTTAATAAAAACACCTAAATTGCTAAAAGATAACATCAGGTGGTCGTATTACTATGGGCCAAAATGCGTGAACTGCGCGATAGATAACCATACCAATAGAAAACATTAATGACAAAGAACAAAATGGGGAAAACAATGCGCGAGGCACGATCTATTTTTGAGACCGAATTATATTGGGGCGTACGTTTGCCCTTGCGACGAGCCTCTAGTTCTTCACGACGATAATAGGACATACGACGACGTCCCGATAGTTTACGCGGTGTGGAATCTGTAACAAGAAAATTGTTTACATTTTTTAAAAGCTTTTATATCCACTTCTACCTTCATTTGATCTCAAGTGCTGCTCCTCATCATCTTCATCTTCGGAAACATCAAATCGAGCTTTATGCCTTCCATTCTGATTACTCTTCCAACAGGGCCAATTTAAACAATCCGCCAGATTACGCCAAAAACTCCAACCACCTTTAAACTTACGCTCCTGTGAGCGTCTACCTTTTCTTCTCGACGATTCCCGACGTTGCGGTATATTGATGGAACACATGGACAAGGGAATAACTTCATAGATTTTCGATTCTGTACTTGTAGCAAATTCCGATTCCATATCACTTCTATTACCCGTTTGACTTTCTAGCATTTCTGATTCCGTATCCGATTCCATTTCTTCGATAATAAAATAGCATTCGCCCGATCCATATTTGGTAAAATAATGCACCACGGCAAATTGTAAAATGGTGGCAAAGATAAAGGCAAAAGAGAGAAAAACAAAAAAATCCAACGCTGTAGGATAGGGCACCTTGGGTAGATCGGTGCGGGCCTCCAGACCCAAAAAAGTCATAGTCAAAACGGTAGTTATGCCCAGAGAAACACGATCAGCAGTAGCCTCACGATTCAACCAGAAAGAAACCCATGATAAGACCACTAGAAGACAACAGGGCCCATAGACTTGTATCAAAAAGTTGCCCATGTGACGTTGCAAATGGAAGTTGACCATCAACATGGAGTATTCGGCTAAAAAGTTAAAACGATATTTTGAGAGATTTTTTTTTGTAATTTAAAGAAAACAAAATAAAAAATTCCCAAAATTTTAATAGAGAAAATAAAAGTGGGGATTTTAACAAAATTATATGGGAATTTGAAAATTTTAACGGGGAGACTTTAAAATTTGTCTTAATGAAATATTTATACTGGGGAAACCTTATTTTCTCTTAAAGAAATCATTTTTAATGCTTTTTTTTAAAAGTGGGGATTTTTAAAATAAATTTGGGAATTTAAAATTTTTAACGGGGAAACTTAAAAAATTGTATTAATGAAATATTTATACTGGAGAAACCTTATTTTCTCTTAAAGAAAGCATTTTTAATGATTTTTTTGAAAAGTGGGGATTTTTGAAATTGATTTAGGAATTTGAAATTTTTAACGGGAAAACTTAAAAATTTGTAATTATAAAATATTTTCAATGGGGAAAACTTATTTATGCTTAAAGAAAGCATATTTAATGTTTATTTTTGATGTGGGGATTTTTAAAATAAATTTGGGAATTTCAAATTTTAGCCGGGGAAGTAAAAATAACAAACGTATTACGATTTTAGGGATTTACGATATAAATTTGGTCTTTTATAACAAAATTATGTTAAAAAATAAAAAAAATTTTATGGGGATTTGGGAATTTTTCTAGGGAATACAAAATTTTTGCCGGGGAACCACAGAAATAATTAATTTCTACTGAGAAAGTATAAAATTTTGAGACAAAATATAATTTTTAAGTAATTTTTAAAAAGTGGGGATTTTTAAAATTTTTTGGGGAATTTAAAATTTTTGCAGGGGAAACATAAAAAATGTGTTAAATTAATGTAATTTAGTTGGGAGAACTTGTTAATACTACAAGAAAACAGTTTTTATCAATTTCAAAACAAGTGGGGATTTTTTAAATATTTTTGGGAATTTAAAATTTTTGCAGGGGGAACATTAGAAATGTGCTAAATTGATGTAATTTAGTTGGGAAAACTTGTAAATACTACAAGAAAGCAGTTTTTATCAATTTCAAAAAATGTGGGGATTTTTTTAATATTTTTGGGAATTTAAAATTTTTGCAGGGGGAACATAAAAAATGTGTTAAATTGATGTAATTTAGTTGGGAAAACTTTTTAATGCTACAAAAAAGCAGATTTACTCAATTTAAAAAAAAAAATTGGGGATTTTGAAAATTTTTTTGGGAATTTAATTTTTTTGCGGGGGAAGTTCAGAAATACTATGAAATACTAAAAAAAACAATTTGCTTAAAAAAATTCAAGTTTTTTTTACTGGTTTAAGCGACAAATTTAAAGAATTCCTTAAGAGTTTTCTTAAAGTTTTCCATATTTCTTTTAATAATTTCTTGTAATTTGTAATATTACAACAATCCTTTAAATTATAACTTTTAACATGAGTTACCTCAAATTGAGTGTAATAAGATGATGGGGTTTCCGTAATGTGTTCAATTTGTCTAATTAAGAAAATTGATTTTAGTTTACAGCTTTATAAGCCACACAAAATGTACAAATCCAATTTATCATCGTTGTAAGACCCACTAAAGTTATATTTATAGATGGCACATCTTGGAAAACCATTTGCCTACCACCCAACCAACCCTCTACCATCATTGTTATTCAGTGTAAAACGAATACACGAGACAGTTACAAAAAGGCATTCATACATATCTACGTACAATTTAAATGACCTTAATTGATATGAAAAATCATAATTATTGGTAATGCAACAAAAATGGCAACAACAACAACAAAATATAATATTTTTTCTTTTTTTTCTTATTTTTTACTCAATTACCTTTAAATTGCTATGTAAATGACACAAGTAATAATGTGTGTGTAAAATATTTAAAGAAAATGTTTCATTTATACAATGAACCGTTAAATAAGTTAAAAATTACGTGCTTGACATGAACAGAACATAATTCTTTAATAATTTAGCTGATAAAATGGTGATTTTGATAATAAATGTCTCAAAAAGGGAATTTTGGGGATTTTAGAAATTTGTTTGGGAATTAAAAATTTTTGCCTGGGGAAACATAAACATGATGAATGAAACGTATTTCTAATCAAATTTCAATAATTTAAAAAGTTTTTCTTAAAATGAGGAATTTTTGGGGATTTTTGAAAAATATTTGGGAATTTAAAATGTTTGGCTGGGGAAACATAAACATGAACTTATTTCTAATAAAATTTCAATAATTTAATGTAATTTTCTTCAAAACTAGAATTTTGGGTATTTTTGAAATATATTTGGGAATTTAAAATTTTTGCCTGGGGAAACATAAAAATGGTTATGGAAATGTATTCCTAATCAAATTTTAATAATTTCATGATTTTTCTTTAAAAAATGGG
Organism: Lucilia cuprina; assembly: GCF_022045245.1. Taxonomy (NCBI): domain Eukaryota; kingdom Metazoa; phylum Arthropoda; class Insecta; order Diptera; family Calliphoridae; genus Lucilia; species Lucilia cuprina. The sequence continues at coordinate 4,801,524 of NC_060953.1, read as the reverse complement.
AAATTTTTGAAATATATTTGGGAATTCAAAATTTTTGCCTGGGAAAACATAAAAATGGTTATGGAAATGTAGTCCTAATCAAATTTTAATAATTTCATGATTTTTCTTTAAAAAATGGGAAATTTTGGTGATTTTTGAAGAATGTTTGGGAATTCAAAATTTTTACCCAGGAAAACATAAAAATGATTAAGGAAATGTATTTCTAATCAAATATCAATAATTTAAAAACTTTTTCATAAAAATGGGAAATTTGGAGATTTTAGAAAAATGTTTGGGAATTTAAAAATTAAACCGGGGAAGTGTAAAAACTATTAAATTAATAAATTACATATAAAAAATAAGATTTTTTAATAATTTTTTTTATTATTTTCCTTTTTTAAATTTGGGATTATTTCCAAATATTTGGGAATTCATTGTATTAAGTGGGTAAGTGAGAAAAGTTTAAAAATAATAACTGGGGAACTTGAAATTTATGTCGGGGAAAGTAATGCAAAAAATTACTTTTTAAACAAATTTTCAGAAAAAGGTTAAAAAATATAAAAACAAAATTTGGGGATTTAAAATTTTTTCCGGGGAATGTAAAATCATAAAAACTAAGCTGTTTGCCATTAAACTATGGCTTTTATAAAAAAATTTTGGTGAAAACTGTAAAGAAAATACAAAAAATAACCTTCGGGGGATTTGAAAAAAAATGGGAATTTAAAATTAAAGCCGGGGAAGTGTAAAAATAATGCGATCAATTGAATTTAATAATTTATTTAATTAAATAAATAATTTTTAAAAAATTTTCTGTAAAAAAAAATTCAGAAAAAATAAAAAAAAATATTGTGGGGATTTTTGAAATATATTTAGGAATTTAAATTTTTTGCCGGGGAAGTGTAAAAATAAGAAAATTATGCAATTTACAATTAAACTATTGATTTTGTAACGAACTTTTGTAAACAAATTAAAGCAAAATACAAAAAAAACCTTCATGGGATTTTAAAGAAAAATTTGGGAATTTGTTATTTAAGCGGGGAAAGTGTAAAAATAATGCGGCCAATCTTGTTTTAATTAATAAAATACTTTTTTAAAAGTTAAAAGTTAAAAGTTTTTCAAAGATTACTTTGGGGGATTTTTGAAAATTTGTTTAGGAATTTAAAAATTTTTACCGGCAAAGTACAAAAATGTGGGAAATAGTTAGAAAATATTGATTGTGGCTGTAAAAAGCTTAGTTTTGGGTTTTTATTACTGTTGTTATTTGGGTTCATAATGGATTAATATTGGGTATTTGTTATGCATTGCATATTGTGCAATTCAAATAATTGAAATTGTTTTAGTTGGTTTACACTAGTTTTAGTAAATTTTAAACTTGTATGCAGGCGGTACTTGTGCTTTAAGGCGGTTAATAGGTATTATTGGTTGTACAGAAAGTAGGCAACATTTTCTTGTAAATAATAGTTTTAAAAGCATATTTAAAGGAGTAACTAAATAAATTTACGTTTTTTTTTACAACTTACAAGTCTGTGACGATTCCAAACGTATACTCTGACCATGCTTATCAAAAGCAACTGTCTTATCCAGTTGTATACCAGTACCGCGTACATGTTGATTTTTTGCTGCTGGTCCAGCAAATGTTGTTAAAATTTTACTATTTTTTATAGCATCCTGTTGATGCTGTTGAGGCTGTTGCTGCTGATGTTGTTGGTATGGCTGTTGTGGAGAATGTTGATGCTGTTGTTGATGTTGCTGCTGCTGCTGTTGTTGTAATTGTTGTTGTCTACGCTTATAGTTGTTTTCATCAATGACATTTTGGTAATTGGGTGCGGCTGCTTTGTAAACAACATCCGTTATATTACCAGCCGGACAATCGACCAAATCAAATTGTGACAATTTCATATCCTCAGCTATGGCCACAGCTGGTCGTTCTTTATTCCAGCGATAGATAACATCAGCAGTGGTATAACCAACTAACAAAGTAGAATAAACAAATAGAAAAAAACATTTAAACACACAAATACACACATACATACAGGCATGCATACATAAAGTAATAAAACGTTAAAGGGAAATATTGTTAAATAATAAACAAAAACAGAAAAAAAAAGAAATCTCGGAAAAAAAATTGCAAAAAATAGAACAACCACTTTTAGCTTTAATGGTTTTTTATAGATTGAAAACCAAATATTACAAAATTCATGAAGTTTACAAAATTTGCTGACAATTTTTTTCTACATATTGTTTGTTTTACTTGGCGGTTTTTTTTTTGTAGACATCCCAAAGTAAACAAAACACTTTTTTATTAAATAATAAAAAATAACTTTATTTATTAAAATTTTGTTAAACAACAATTAACACAAAACCTTTCAATTGTTTATTTAATCAAGAATTTAAAAAAGTTTTTAAATTTTTGTCAGAAAACTATAAATTATTTGTGTGGAAGTAAGTCGGTTTGAATTTTTTAATAAAAACTGCCCATTTTGTACTTTAAATTAACTAAAAACTCCAAAAATTTAAAATTGGGGATTTTGAAAATTTTTTTGGGAATTTTGAAATTTTGACCAGGAAAATCAAAAAGGCGGGGAAATTGTAAAAACAAACAAAAAAAATTTAATAACATTGCTAAATTTCTTTAAAATGCTATTTACACAGATAAAATGTTTAAAAAATTAAAAATTTTTCAATTGGGGAAATTTTTGAAAATTTCTTGGGAATTGACAGGGAATATAAAATTTTGACCAGGAAGACAAAAACTAAATTTAAAGCCAGGGCAGTTCTAAAACAAAAGAAATTTAAGGGAAAAAATTTTTATTTTTCAAAAAATATGATTTTTAACTTAAAATTACTTAAAAAGTCAAAATTTTTTAATTGGGGATTTTGAATTTTTTTGGGAATTTCAAATTTTGACCGGGAAGACAAAAATTAAATAAAATGAAGCACAATTTGCTATATTTTAAAATAAAATACAAGTTTTTTTTTATTAAATTTATATAAAAATTCAAAAAATTCTCAATTTGGGGATTTTTGGAAAATTTCTTGGGAATTTCAAATTTTAGTCGGGGAAGTTGAAAAACAAAAGAAATTCAAGGGAAATAATGTTTATTTTTCTAAAAATATGAAGTTTAATTTAAAATGTACTAAAAAGTCAAAATGTTTCTATTGGGGATTTTGAAAATTTTTTTTGGGAATTTAAAATTTTGACCGAGAAGACAAAAATTAAACAAAATGAAGCACAATTTGCTATAGTTTAAAATAAAATACAAGTTTTTTAATTAAATTTATATAAAAATTCAAAAAAATTTCAATTTGGAAATTTTGGAAAATTTCTTGGGAATTTAAAATTTTAGTCGGGGAAGTTGAAAAACAAATGAAATTTTAGGGAAATAGTATTTATTTTCATAAAATATGAATTTTAACTAAAAATTGACTAAGAAGTCAAAATTTTTTAATTAGGGGTTTTTGGAAAATTTCTTAGGAATTAAAAATTTTAGCCGGGGAAGTTGTAAAACAAAAAGAAATTTATGAAACTTTGTTAATTTTCTTTAAAATACAATTTTTAGAGTTAAAATAATGTAAAAATAAAAAAAATTAAAAAATGGGGATTTTGGAAAATTGCTGCGGAATTTGAAATTTATAGCGGGGAAGTCGTATAATTAAAGAAATTTGAAGAAAGGTTTGCTTATTTTTTAAACAATAAGATTTTTTTAACTAACATGACCTTTAAAACTAAAATTGTTTTAACTGGGCATTTTGTAAAATTTCTGGGGATTTGAAAATTTTTAGCGGGGAAGTTAAAAATTAAAGAAAAATGAATTGGTTTGAGTAAATTGTGATTGAAAATAAGACTTTTTCTTTGATAAACTAACAAATTTTTGTAAAAGAGATAAAGTGGAAATATTGCCTAAAAGTAGGCAACATATTTAAGAAAACATAAACTTTTTGTTGCATAATTTAAGGTCGAATGTTAATGAAAATTGTTTTAGCTAAATGAAATTATAATTTTACTTTTTAATTGCTTTAAATAGTTTACTTTGAAAAATCCTTTTAATTTCAGCTCCTTAAAGTATGCAACATTTTTTCATAAACACTTGATAATGGCCTTTTTTTAATATAAAAGAACATTTTGTATCAATTTTTTTCTTCAAGTCTAAGCATGTTATTTTTAAACTATTCTATTATAGAGCACGTCTTAGTCATTAACAAAATCATTGCCTACTTTAAGGGGCTTTTCAGCAAATAAAACAATTCATTGTCTTTCGAAACTAATCATGACCTATTTTTAGTCTTAACAAAATAAATGTTTAGAATTTTGGAAAGAAAATACTTAAAAAAAAGACAGACCAAACTAATTCAGTATTATTTCATAATATAAACTCATTATCTATTGTTCTTTTGGAAAGCATAGCACAAGAAGAAGAACAAAATCTTTAGCTGGAAATAAACCATGAAATCAAGCATGCATGCTTAAATAATTTTAAACATGTAAAACTAATATTCATTTTTTTATATGTATATCACCCCAACAACCTCAAAATCACAGGCAATCGTAAGTGAATGCTACGGTTTCCAACAAGGATACAAACACAAGGTTCTCATAATCATATTCAAACCTCCACCTCCAACAGCAGCCGCATCAGCATCAACACATTCAAACTATTATATTTTCATATTAAAAAAAGGACAACGTTGCCTGGTTGCTTGTATAAGGCAGGGAAAAAGGATGGGAAGGGAAAGCAACTATAAGATTAAGTGCCTATTTAAGCTTTTGTTATCATCACTAGCTAGTTATAACTGTTGAATAACAAATAATTGTTTGGTTTTAAGATGAAAAACTTGTACATTCCTTAAGCATTTGCTGTCGGTTTTTTTTCTCTATTTCACCATAAAGTTATTCAGCCATTTAGTCGTTTTTTATTATATTTAAGGCTTAAAGTAAACTATTAGGAGATAAGCCCTGATGTCATGCTAAAAGAATTTTAAATTTTTTTATTAATAGCAAAATAAAACTAAAAAATTCATTTGAAAAGGTCAATTTTAGTTTGTTTATTAAAAATTATGTTATACTTTAAGGCTGGAGGAAAAATTGTAAACAGTAATTTCAGTAGATTTATTAATTTTGTATGGAACTAACAATTGTTGCACAGTTTTAAAAGCAGATTAAATCAAACCAAATGGCCAAAAGTTGTTTTAATAGATAATGCAGAAAGTATTGCATATCTTAAGGAAAATTGGTAAAGAGAGGATTTAAAGTAGTATATACCTCAGGGAAATATAAAATTTAAGTCAAATTTTAATAAATTTTGAAAGCGATAGATAGATAGATAGATAGATAGATAGATAGATAGATAGATAGATAGATAGATAGATAGATAGATAGATAGATAGATAGACAGATAGATAGATAGATAGATAGATAGATAGATAGATAGATAGATAGATAGATAGATAGATAGATAGATAGATAGATAGATAGATAGATAGATAGATAGATAGATAGATAGATAGATAGATAGATTAGTAAGTTAGTTAGTTATTTAGTTAGTTAGTTAGTTAGTTAGTTAGTTAGTTAGTTAGTTAGTTAGTTGGTTGGTTGGTTGGTTGGTTAGTTAGTTAGCTTGTAAGTTGGTTGCTTAGTTAGTTAGTTAGTTAAAAATATTTTGATGCTAAACGTCATTTCTTCATTTGTCCTCTACCTTAATGGGTTTCATTTAAAAATTGTGCACACACACACAACAATATTTGCTCACTACAACAAAATTCTCCTAGGTATTGGGGAGGGGTTGGTGAATAATATTAAAAAACCGATTTGTACATCATAAATGTTATTGACTCATATTGACATAAATATTTTAAAAAAATTATCAAACACACAGAATTCTTCTTTACACACACACATACATTTTACTTTTAACATTTATTGTCATACATTTTTTATAGACATGTTGACTACACAACTACAATAAATGTACAGAAAAAGGAAAAAGGGGAAAAAATCATTACTTAATACTATACAAAAATGAATCTAGCAAATGTACAAAATATTTGAGCAATTGTATGCGAGTGTGTGTGTTGGCTTTATTGCGTGTATTATTGGCAATTTCCTTTAACAATGATTGGGTACTAAGGGTAAAGGGAGTGAAGTCTAGTGAGACTAGTGGGTGGCTTGGGGTGTTTATATTTTTATGTTTTAATCGGGGTGTGTGTGGGTCTGTTTATTTTGGTTTTTAACTTGGTGTTCAGTCATTTTAATGATTTTTGATGTCTTGATTGTTAAACATCAAATATTACAACATTGAACAGTTATATAGATGTACATCACACACTCACACTTTTATATATAGCTTTACACATGTGTTTACCATTTGTTAAAGGAAATGTTTAAATTTTTTTTTTGAATTTTTTTTGCAGGCAAATATGAAAATATGTTTAAATTGCTTATATCAAAATTAACAACTAAATTTTGGAAAATGTAGTATAATCGAAAAAAATGTATAAACTTACAGGAGCCAAATTTTAAAGGACATTTTTGTATGTCCATGGGAAAATCTTCCAAATTCATGGGACAGCCAGCTTTAATGGTGAGTCTGAAAAGGAAACATAAAGAAACTTACTTAATTTTTTACTTTTCAATAAAAAGTAGTAGATTTTCATAAAATGTTTTAAAAAAGGAGTATTTCTGCTAATATTTTTAAAAATGCTACTAACTAACTAACTAAATAACTAAATAATTAAATAACTAAATAACTAAATAAGTAAATAACTAAATAACTAATTAACTAAATAATTAAATAAATAAAAAACTAAAAAACTAAATAACTAAATATCTAAATATCTAAATATCTAAATAACTAAATAACTAACTAAATAACTAAATAACTAAATAATTAAATAACTAAATAACTATATAACTAAATAACTAAATAACTAAATAACTAAATAACTAAATAACTAAATAACTAAATAACTAAATAACTAAATAACTAAATAACTAAATAACTTACTAACTAACTAACTAACTGACTAACTAACTAACTAACTAACTAACTAACTAACTAACTAACTAACTAACTAACTAACTAACTAACTAACTAACTAACTAACTAACTAACTAACTAACTAACTAACTAACTAATTAACTAACTAACTAACTAACCAACTAACTAACTAACTAACAAACTAACATGTTTTGCAAACTTTTGTTACCATTTAAAAATTTATCAAACTGAGTACTTTTTTCAAAAAAGTAGTAGAAAATTTCCTACTTTACTTTAACATAATTTTTGCTTTAAAAACGTAGTTAACAACAATAATATTCCTTAAAAATTGTGTGATATTTAAATTAACTTTTAGTACAATTTTTTCCCAAAAATATCATTTGGTACTTTTGTAGAAAAAGGTACTTTTTGTTAAAATTTGTTTAAAAGTTAAATTTTTAATAAAAATATTGTATATTTTAGTACAATACGTTATTTTAAGGAATTCCTTTTCAAAAAGTACTTTTTTGATATTTTTTCAAAAAAAGTACTTTTTTGGTTAAAACTTATTTAGTTAACAAAAATATATTAAAATTTTATCAAATTTTAGATTAGCGAGTACTTTTTTGATACTTTTTTAATACTTTTTCAAAAAAGTACTTTTTTGGTTAAAACTTATTTAGTTAACAAAAATATATTCAAATTTTAGCAAATTTTTGATTAGCGAGTTGTTTTTCAAAAAAAGTACTTTTTTAGTATTTTTTTAAATAAGTACTTTTTGCAAAAAAAGAAAAATTAATTAATTTACAAAATTTTCGTAAAAACTTTTAGAATTTTTGTTTTTTTTTTAATTTTAGAGATTTTAATTTCCTTTGAAAAAGTACTTCTTCCTTTATATTTGCATTGTATCACACTTACCTACTCGAATACAGCACCCTACCATTCTGATAGATTCTTACAAATTTATTTGGTGTTGTTATCGTATGCAAATAACTTTGTTTGCCATTGTAGAAATATGTATCGGGTTTCCAAATACGTGCCAACATTGAAACACTTAATGCCAATGTATCTTGGGCACCCTTAAAAGCCAAACGTTTATCTACCCATGATTGACGAAAATAACAATCCATGGAATAAGTCTAAAGTTTAAAAAGTAAAGGGGAAATTTAAGAAGTGGGTGAATAATTGTGAAATAATTTGCTAAATATTGAATGGGTAAATCTTACCATATCAACTTCCGATATGGGTCCCATACTGCGCACCATTATATCTACCTCTACGGTAGCAGGTGGTCCTTAAATTAGAAAAAAATATAAGATTAATTAAACATTCATGTACGTAAGTATTCTTTTATGATAAATAAATCAATAAATCAAGTATCATGTTCAATGTTAATTTATAAATTTGTTTAAATGTTAATAACATCCTCTTCATGTGATTCTTGATAAACTCATTAAAATTATACTTTTCTATAAGTAACTAAAGAGATTCTAATTTCTAATTTAATATTTGTAGCATATTTTTAGGGGGCTTTTTAAAAGAAAAACTAAGGTAACGTATGATTTATTTTAATGCAGGCAATACGTATGTTATTTTAAATTTAAGGTAAATTATAAAGCTATTTTTTTGCTTTTTAGAAAAATAGTAGTATTTCTACTACTATTTTTAAACTAAAAAATAACAATATTTTTTTAAACTTTAATGCATGTTTTATATTAAGCAACAACATTTTTAAGATTTTTACTACTTTTGGCTTAAATAGTAGTAGAAAATCTACTACCTTTTAATAAATTTATATAATATGTTATGTATTTCAACTAACTAACTGAAGGGAAATTATATTCCGCTGAAAAAACTCAAATTTCTAACATTTTTTAAAAAAGTAGTATTTTTACTACTATTTTAAAACCAATATTTGAAATTATTAAATAAACTTTAACTACAAATAGAACAAAAAAAGTAAAATTGCAGTATTTTTTGTAACTTTTAATACTTTTTATTGAAAAAGTAGTATAAAATCTACTACTTTTTAACAAATTTTCATAAAATAATTTTTTTTTCAAAGACGAAAAAATAAGCAATTATATTCCTCTTAAAAACTTACAAATTTGTAACATTTTTAAAAAAGTAGTATTTCTACTACTATTTTTAAAACTGTTAAATTAAATTATTTTTTAAATGTTTCATAAAATTTTCTATAAAGCAACCAAAAGAAATAAAATTTAAGTAATTTTTGTTAATTTTTATAACTTTTTATTAAAAAAGGAGTAAAAAATTTACTACTTTTCAAAAGAAAATCCAAAATCTACTACTTTTTTACAAATTTTCATATAATATTATTTAAAAATAACTGATAAAAATTTGTATTCAGCTTAAAAACTTACAAATTTGTAACTTTTTAAAAAAGTAGTATTTCTACTACTATTTTTAAAATTGAAAAATGTAAGTATTTTTGTAATATATTATTAACAATTACTACATAGTGTCAACAATAAATAAAATTATAGTAATTTTGGTTACCTTTTACTAAAAAAGTAGTAGACATTTTACTACTATTTAACAATTTTTTATAATTTTTTTGTTTTTTTCTAAAAGACTAACTGAAAAACTATTAAATACCGCTGAAAAGTATAAAATTTCTAAAATTAAAAAAAGTAGTATTTCTACTACTATTTTTAAAATTGCAAAATTTGATTATTATTTAAACTTTTACTTAAAGAAATAAAATAAGTTTAATTTTTTGTTACTTTTCACAAAGAATTTAAATTGTTTTTGAATTTTCAAAAAGTACTTTTTTTTAGTACTTTTTTGGAAAAAAAGTTTTTATTTCAAAACTAGCTTTGAAACTTGTTTTTAACAAAAAATTATTAAAAGTTTTGTCAAAATTTTAACAAAATACTTTTTTGGTACCTATCTAAAGAAAACGTACTTTTTTGGAATCTTTGTGGAAAAAGTTCTTTTTTGAAAATTTACATTTAAAACTGATTTTACAATAGTTTTGCATGTTTCAGCTTGATTAAAACAGTTTTGGTACTCTTCACAAAAGTACTTTCTTGGTACTCTTCACAAAAGTACTTTCTTGGTACTTTTCTGAAAAAAGTACTATTTATTTTAAAATTTGTTTTAAAACTTGATTTCAATTAGATTAGTGCATGTTTTCATCTATTAGAGCACTTTTGTTAATTATCCATAAAAAAAACTTTCTTGCTGCTTATCTGGAAAAAAAGTACTTATTTCCAAAAAAAGAAGACTAATTTCATAAATTGAATATAAAGCCAAAGTGGTGAAGGCATTACTATTATCTATATCCGCCTTATATTCATTGCATTCCATTATTCCCTCCATTCACACAGAAAACCTAACAAATGAATCTTTGCTAAACACTTGATTACCAGTCATAGACCTACATTTCCTTTCAGCCTATTGATATAGGGAGTGATGGAAAGTGAGTCCCCCACCTACAGTTAAGTTAATAACATCAACTTAACATTTCCGTTTAGCGCTATTTTATTCATTTTTATTTGTGTGTCTATATGTTTGCATAGGATATAGATTATATTAACATATATTCATAAAGAGAACACACACATATTCTGACAAAGATTTGTTTGCTAATGTATTAGTCAAGGCAAAATTTATACATTATACTTAAAGCTCAATACTTGTACTTGCAGTTTATTGCAAAGTCATTAAAAAGTGTAAATTTTGCATAAATGAAAGCAAAAAGATTTCTAAAGTAAAAAAAAAATATGACAATAAAGTTAAGGAAAAAATTTTCAATAATTTATAAACAATTATTACGGATTAAAAGTAAAAGTTATTAAAAAAAATAGCTCTTAATAATAACTAAAGCTTATATAGGATTCTTAATTTAAAATATTTATGGCGAAAACTAAGTTTCCTTTAAAAATATTATAAATAATTAAAGCAACTTAAAAAAAGTAGTAATCAATTACTACCAAAAAGTACTTTTTTCCACAGAATTTAACTGTTTTTTTCTGAATTTTAACTAATTTAGCATAAAAATCTCAAATTTTAAGAATTTGTTAAAAAAGTACTATTTTTTTAAAAAGAAGTAAAAAGTAATTTCTCTGAAAATGACTAAGTATACAATTTTTAACAGAACTAAACACTTTACAACATAATAACAAAAATTTTGAACTATTTTTAAAATAATAGTAGAAAAGTACTTTTCTAAAACTGTAGAAAAAAGTTAGTTTTTTAGTCATATAAGCTATTAAAAAAAATATTATAACTTTGATCATTTTGAAAATATTATGATTTTATAAAAAAGTAGTAAAAAAAGTACTTTTTTTGAAATAGTAGTAAACATGAAATTTTTGGCTAAAATTGAAAGTTTTTGACAAAACTGTGTAAATTTTGAAAAAAAACTAACTAGACTAAACTATAGATTAGACTATAGACTAGACTATAGACTAGACTATAGGCTAGACTATAGACTAGACTATAGACTAGACTATAGACTAGACTATAGACTAGACTATAGACTAGACTATAGACTAGACTATAGACTAGACTATAGACTAGACTATAGACTAGACTATAGACTAGACTATAGACTAGACTATAGACTAGACTATAGACAAGACTATAGACTAGACTATAGACTAGACTAGACTATAGACTAGACTATTGACTAGACTATAGACTAGACTATAGACTAGACTATAGACTAGACTGTAGACTAGACTATAGACTAGACTATAGACTAGACTATAGACTAGACTGTAGACTAGACTACAGACTAGACTATAGAATAGACTGGTCTATAGTCTATAGTCTAGTTTATAGTCTAGTCTATAGACTAGGCTATGGACTAAACTGTGGACTAGGCTATAGAGTAGGCCATATACTATACTATAGACTAGACTATAGAGTTTGCTATAAACCAAACTATAGACTAGAATATAGACTAAATTTTCCATACCTGTTAATTATTTTTAACAAAAACGTATACTTAATATTTATTTACTTTTTTGTGAAAATATTATTCGTACGCCTTGTATATCAGGCAAATCCTATGTTAAGCTTTATTTGCTTACAAGGCGTATACTTGATATTTATTTATCTCTTAGCTAAAAATATTATGTATACGCCTAGACGATGTTAAGTTTTATTTACTTGCAAACCTCTAGGTTTTTCTTGTAATTTTCTTAACATTAAATAAACATTTAACTAAATTGATTTGATTTGCTATTACAGGAGAGTGTTACACTGATTAAAGGCAACAAGCAAACAAACACCTTGCTTTACTTTAACCAAATATTTACTTTTTAAATAGTATTTAATACAAGTACTTAATTTAATTTTCCCTTTTGAAAAGTTGATGTACACTCACCTCCAAAACCCGGTCGTATGCTGTTGTCATAACCACGTAAAAGATTATCCAATAGCTCTGAAATGTTGGCATGATTGTTGCGTTGTGTTAAACGTATATGAGGAGCTGCTTCGGTAAATTTGGTGGCGCTATCGAAAAGACCTAACCACATCAAGGCATACACAGCGAACAATGACAAACGTAGACAGTAGACAATTTTATTGAGATAAATATTTAAATAATTGTTTTGTTTTAAACTTGTCTTTAGCAGCAGGGTCATTGTAAGGAGTTTAGGCTTTAAATTAGAATTTAGCCAATAGTTAAACGACAGTGGTTTCATAAACATTTTTGTTTGAGTAGTTTTCTATTTAAGCTTTTGATGTTCTTGTTGTTAGATCTTTCGGTAGTGGTCTATGTTGTTGTTTTATGGTCTAATTGTTTGTTTTTATGATGTTGCTGGCAGTTGTTGGAGCGTTACTGTTGGCTGGTTTTGTTGATATCAAAGTATGTAGTAGTAGTTGCCAGAGTTATAGCTTAGATAGAATGTTAGAAAATTTATTTTCTACAGTTTGTTTTTATCAACATATCTGTTGTTGACAAGTTGTTTTACATTTTTCTATTTAGTTAGTGTGCAAATCTTTGCTGTTAGTTTAGTTACACTCATACAAAGACAGTTTGTTTTTCTTTATTTCCGCCGGATGTTATTTTAAATGACCAATGTCAAAGATATAGTCTTTGTTAAGACCTTTTGTCTTTTATATTGTACATAAACATCTTAAGAAATTAATTTTACTTTTACCATTATATGAATATTATTAAAAATTATTTGTTTAATTTATTCTTTATATGAGGGTTTGTAAATGAATTAAGTTTTGTTTAACGAAAACACATAGACATTTTTAAAAAGAGGGCTCGAACAAACAATTTATTAAATATTAAATTCTTTGAAATATGATAAAATGAAAATATTTTGAAAGTACTGACTAACTAACCATCTATCTATCTATCTATCTATCTATCTATCTATCTATCTATCTATCTATCTATCTATCTATCTATCTATCTATCTATCTATCTATCTATCTATCTA